>NW_028261385.1:64107974-64422974 GCF_051295495.1 Thamnophis sirtalis
ATTTTACAGGAATGAGGCACACAAGAGCATAACAACTAGAACAACAGGACAGCTTGTCATCTCAGATGCACATCTGGTTTTCAATTCTTCTTGGCCAAGTGACCAAATTTTACTTACATTAGAAATCAAAAATTAATTTTAAATTTTCATGCACTGCTATATCTTTGCTCTTAAAAATGTTATGAACTTCCATCTTTACAGTTCAGATGATGGCAATTCTTTAGAGCTGTCTAGACTTATATATGTACTACTGTAATTTCAGCTATACAGACAACTCCCACAAAGTGCAGAGATTTATTGAGCCAAGCATAAAGTGTTCCAAGATATATTTATAGCATACAAAGAGCTTTCAATCTATTTTGAGCCTACTAATCTGAAGTAAAACAGGACAACTATTAAAAAAAGGTAATTTCCTCATACTAAAAAAAGCCCACACACCATACAAACTCAAACTAGGTCCACAATTAGCTAGTGAATTATGACAAATAAGTAAATATTAGAATAACTCAGCTCATTGTATGAGACAGAAATAAGAAAAATTTCATTTTATGTTTTAATTTCTGTTGCGGTAAGGAACAATTCCACTATATTAGCAGAAGTTTTTGGAATTTTTAATTTTGTCAATAGTTTTATTCTCTATTGATGACTTTAAAACAACTGAACATTAGGAAGCAAGATGAATTTGTCAGTTAATTATATATCAGTAGGAAAAACTGAAAAATGTTTATAAATTCTGTGGAATTAGGATTTTGGCAGGAAAAAGATATATAATAAAAAGTTTATTTTCTTATATTCCTTGAGGAAGGCAGAAAAACACCACACTTTCTCTATCCAATTCCCCTTCTCAATTATATTGCAATACAATTCTTAGATTTTAAATTGATAACCATCTGGTCTTGAACAATACAATTGGACAATGCTTACTGTCCAGTAGAGAAAACTTTGAATTGGGTATAAAAGAAACATATTGTCTCATCTATCCATTCTACAAATCCTGGAAAATAGGTTCAATTTTTTTTATATTATGTTTTAGTTTATTCAAAAAAAATTAAAATATAAAGCACCAAAATATTAAAAAAATAAAAGAACAAATCAACAAAAAAACCTGACAGAAATGTGTTTTGAAAGAAAATTAACTAAAATATCTAACATCCTCCCTAGGTGAATTCTGACAATATTGTAACAACATTACAATAATAATGTAACAATATTAGTTTCCCATCCTTTGTGAAAACAGGAAAAATAATTCAAATTGTTGAACTACTAAATCTACTTGCAAATTATTAGCCTATCATCTTTAAACTATATTAATACCAAAATGTTTAACAGTAAAAACAATAATAATGAACTTATGCAAGAGTATACTAATAATAGCAATTGTAAACAATAATAAGGAAAAGACAAGATTAAAATTGCAAAACCTTCTGTTAACAAACTGTTATTGTAGTCAACTCATAGAAAATTTACCATTGCTTCAATCCTAAATCATCCCAAATATCAGTCCTAACTGATACCAGATCAAATATCCATGTTTGCTTCTTTATACCATCTCTTATCAATTGTTGATTGATTAGATACCATAAGTCAAAGTCTCCAAAGCCAATCTATCTTCTCCCAAAAAACCAGATAACAATAGCACTTAGACTTATATACCGCTTTACAGTGCTTTACTGCCTTCTGTAAGCAGTTTACAGAGTCAGCATATTGCCCCTAACAATCTGTTTTTTTACCCACCTCGGAAGGATGGAAGGCTGAGTCAACCTTGAGCCTGGTGAGATTTGAACTGCCAAATTGCAGTCAAAAAAAGTAACCTGCAGTACTGCAATCTAACCACTGTGCCACTGTGACTCATAAAATCATTCTTCAATTAGATGTATGAAGTCCATTTCCCAGGCTCCATCAACCCCCCCCCCCCCAAAAAAAGCCCATTTGCCATTTATCCACCCACCCAAGTTTGATCTAAACTTGAATTCCTCTAGAACAGGTTTAGGGGATGCTGAGAATAGAGTAAAACTGACCCCTTTTCTTGATTATATTATTTTAGAATTATTTTGAATAAAATTATTCATTATTTTGAAATAGGTTTAAAATAAATCAGCAGACAATAATCCAGGTGGCCCATAGCAAGAAAAATAAGAATCTGCTAAGAATATCATGTGTTTAAGGTGCAACAGTCACAGAAAAAAATTCAATCATATACTTTCTAAGTTTTTATGGGTTTTATGTCCTTTCTAGAACTCTATCCCAAAGCACTTGATTGATTGATTTGTGCTAATGTTATTCTCAGAAGAAGTTGAATAAAAACAACTACAAGCCAATTTTTATTTGGAAACATCTATCTCCCTTTTTGGAACCAATTCCAAATTCCTTACATGTTTTACTCCCTAAAATTTTTTTGTGCCAAATCCTCTGGACCAACCAAAGATAAGATAATCGAAATAACAAAAGCTGGATTGTTTGCTCTTAATTCTGCTTTCCTGATAAACAGTTTCTAGCAGGGCTCTGTTTTTAATTACTAAATCAGTCAAGATTACACTAATAGAAGAAGACAGAGGCCTCATTTACATAAACTTTTTACTTGGCAGCTGGTGACATTTACACTTAAAAATGATCCAAATATATGATTTCATGAGATCAGCCAAAAATCCAATGTTTTCATTTTGAAGTTTTAGCACAGAAGGTCACAGGGTTTTATTTTAGATGACAAAACTATACTGCAATTCTATTTAAATCTCTAAAATTCAAAAATGTTCCTTAATGCACTTTTGAAATCAATTGCTTTTTTCGGCAACTAAAATGTTTCATTATTCAGATGTTCATTATACAATACTGGACATTCAAATCTGTCTGGTTTTTTCATCATCCATCAACACCATGGAAAATAGACATAAGGAAATCCAGACAATCAAGATAATTATTTAGATTTTAATTCCCCCTCCCGATTTCATGCACTTTACTAACACATTTCCACAAAGCAAGTATATGAGGTATTGAGTTTTTAAATATCATTACTAGAATAACAACAGATATTTTTGCATTGCATTACTAATTTTTGAATGTATACTGAAATGCTAAAGAATATTGTCTGACAGATGTTTGTGATTAATTAAATGACAAAAAAGAGAAAAAGAAAAAATAGAGTTTGTCAGAGGGATATCCTCCCTAACTTTTTCTGATTTATAAAACATAATAATAATTCTTTTATCCTTTATCATTCATACACTTTTTTGCAATTAAATATTGGTTTACCTAGAGCAGTCACCTTCTTATTCTACCTGATACACAGAATGGAAAAACTTGATAATTATGTTGAAAGAAAGTATTCATCTACCTGCTACTGAAAAATATGACTGAATAATTAACTTGGAAATACAGATATATACTCATTATATTCAATCCATTCTACAGCCTATACTGCTTACTAATTGCTTATTTGGACAATGGCACAGAGAAGATACCTATGCAAGATAATATAGCTTCAAAAGTTCAAAACAAAATAAGCTGATAATAGTTTTTTAAAAAAGGACGAAAAGCAGTTTTCATTAGGAAAGCTAGCAAACAGATGCTGATGGGATCTCACATTTATTTTTCTATTGGTTCTAGCGTCTATAGGGAAAAATCCTTCTATGTCCTTAAAACATAGCTACTACACAAAAATGCAATCCTGTATTCTTCCCAAATATAAATGTATTTCATTTAAAAAAGGTATTTTAATGTACACTTATTATAAATATTTATAGGATTAGATTTATTATTTTTATTACCTTGTTTGTCATATCGATGTTACAGTTTGCTTCACAGAGTGCCATTACAATGGGGACATTTCCATCTTTGCATGCTACGTGAAGAGGAGCGTTACCATGTCTATCTTGAAAATCTATAGAACAACCTCGACTAATCAGCATTTTTACTACTTCTAGCTGACATCTTCGTACAGCAAGGTGAAGGGCTATATGTCCATCCTAAAACATAAACACAGGTAATTATTTCTTCTGCAGTGAACAAAATTCTCTCCCTCCCCCCCTCTCTCTCTTTACACACACACACACACACACACACACACACACACACACACACGTTTTTTTATTTGTGCTGATAAATAAATAAAGGGAGACTAGTATAGATCTATTTCATGAGCCTGTGGCCTAATGGCTAAGAAGTCTGCCTAGTATGTAAAAATGCCCAGGTTCAAATCCCAGTAAGGGTATGGCTAGCTGATGAGAGCTAAATAGCTTGAAATAGATCTATACTAGTCTCCCTTTATTTATTTATCAGCACAAATAAAAAAACACAAATATAACAAAGGCAACAGTAAAAAATATTGGGTTTCTGTCGTGATGGACTCTTGTGACGAGCCAATTGACAGATGATGGAGGCGGTTGGCTTCCTCCCATAATTGGGGCTTACCAGGGGTTGTAAAAATCTAATTAATACATACATACATACATACATACATACATACATACATACATATATATATATACACACATACATACATACATACACACACACACACACACATACATATACATATATACATACATACACACATATACACACACTTCTGTCATATTCAGATATAGATATGGAATATATTACATGGCTATAGTTATGGATGAATTCTACAGCAAAATAAGATTTTTTTTGCCTTTTTAATTCAATAATCATATATAAGAGATTTAATTTTCAAGAAAAAGAAATGATAATCTTTTGCCAAATTACCATATTTTCGCAAAAATAAGGTACCGTACATTTTCTCTTCCAAATGAATATCTAAAAATGTGTGTGTTTTATTTTACATTTGCTCAGTACATGATAATACAAGATAATGATGAATGCAAGCAAATGCGGGCAGAATGTACAATGAAAGCAAGGGTTTGAAATTAAAGCAAATGAGTAGGAGGAATTGCCATAACTTTGGGAGGGACTGGCTCTAGCTGGCTCTGCAGGTGAATGCTTGCAATGGAGCTCTCCTACAGAGCCTTTCCACATGAATGAGTGTAAGAAAAAAAAATAGAGATATCACTTAAAGTTACTTGGGCTTATTTTTTTACTTAGTTTGGAATAATCCTTTCTAAAACTATACGAAGTATGTAGTAGCAAAAGGGGATCATTCAGACTGAAAAAGGAAATCTGAAAGTAAATGAGAAAAATAAGGGAAGGGTACTGAACAATAAAGGCGACTGAAATATGAGTCAACCGTGAAGTCAAAAAATAACTAAAATGAGTTAGCAGAGTTAATCATACACAGTACTGAGATCTCATAAAAATAACTGCATTTACAATAGAACTGCTTATGAGTGCATTTAGTTTTTAAAGAATATCTTTATTTAATAATAAATAGTGACTGCTATATCCAAAGAGGTATTAAAGAATACAACACATACAGCTTTGTATTATTTAAAAGCTTGTTAAATGTTTCTCATTGAACCATAAACTAACCTTGTCAGTTGCATCAAGGTCAGCACCATGCTCTGCCAAGCATTCCACAATATCATGGTAACCTCTAGCTGAAGCTGTCAAAAGTGGAGTTTCCCCTTCTTTATTTTTAATGTTCACATTACAGCCTGCCTTACAAAGTGCTTTGGTAACAAGAAAATAGCCATGCCAAGCAGCACAGTGCAAAGGAGTTTCTTCTTCCTATAAAGTAATTTTGAAGGACTTACATTAATAAAGTTATATCCCACATTCTTTTTGCTTTGCCACTATTTAAAATACCATTTTAAATTTGGCTCAATTAATAAGTCACTTGGGTATATTCCGTGTCATTATTTATTCATGTTTCATGAGCTATCCTATAAATATAGGATATGATAGCAGTCTTCCAATATTTAAGGGGCTGTCACAAAAAAGAGGGAATCAACCTATTCTTCAAAGCACCTGAACTCCTGAATAGTTAATCAGTGGAATGGCTTGTCTCCAGAAGTTGTGGCTGCTCCATCACTGGAGGTTTTAAGAAGATATTGGAAAGCCATTTGTCTGGAACTCTCCTTCCAACTGTTATTCTGTTATTAAAATCTAACTCTGTATCTCTAGTTGTTATAGGATTTTTCCCTACATTAATGTCCTATCATGTAAATAGCTGTCCAGCATGGCATAGTTTTCAGAGGTTAGACTAGTTTTCAGGAGGCCCAGGTTTAAGTCTATCCTCAACCAGGGAAACTCATGTGTGTGACTTTGGATCACCATGCCATTTCAACTATATCAACTATATCATAGTCTTGTGGGCAGGGAAAAACAAAGCAAAACAATCAGTAGTTCCAGCTCATATGTTCACAATGAATTTTTCATATGCACACACACACTCAGACAGGAGCAAAGGGGAGGATCCTTTGAAAAGAAAGATCGACCCAGCAATAAGATCTCTTTAATGGCTACCAATGAACATTGGCTAGGTTTCTCAAAACTCAGGCTTACAAAGTTGCAGTTCCAGGCTTTTAACTAAAAAAATTATCACCTTCCAAACTCATCATAGGCCTGATTCATTATTGCAATCTTAACCTTGGACTACAATGGGCTTTGCTTCAAACTCTGACATTTTTGGTTACTAGCTTGAATTTTGTGTATAAATTACAATTCAGCTTCTGATTCTTCCAATGAGTTACTGGTTCAATAACTGGTGTTTTATTCAATAGTTAATTCTATAGTCCACAATGCACATATATATGCAATACTTTTCAACATTTACAGACAACAACTTAGATATGAAGTCATAGTATTAATCAATTCAAGTGACTGAATTAGACAATTATAAATTAAGGAATTGGTGCCAAGGTTGGCTAGTTCTCTACAATATCTCAAGTTTATATCAGGTCCTTATTTCTTCACAAATAATATTATAAGATTAACTTTCTTACGTGTTTTAAATTATTAATATATAGTGTGGAGTGATGTAGAGAGAGCTTTTAAAGTTGAGATTCTTTTCAAGCCTGAATAGCGATATTATAAAGAAAAAGGTATAGTAGAAGACCAAAATTCTGACATATTACAAAGACAAGCTTTTTATATTTCTGAGTTTATTAACAATTTTAAATAAGAAAGCAGTTCACAACTATATTTGCATTTCAGAAGCTATTTTAACTTCACAAAAATCAGTATAAATAAATCTTCATTACTCACTTTATCTTGAAAATTAGGATTAGATCCAATGCTACAGAGGTATTGAACTACATCAACATGACCATATCGAGAAGCCACATGGAGTGCAGTTTCTCCAGACTGTATTAGAAGACAACCACATGCAAATATTATTTTATACCAGATTGTTGAAAATACCTACATTAGGACTGCATTTACCTAATGCAATTTCTAATGATGAATTCCAATAATTTAATTTTCTTCATTTGCATAATTCACTGGAAAAAAATGTAAGTTATGACTGCACAACTTGCTTAACAAAACATTTTATGGTTAAGTGTAATATGGAAATACAGCTCATGAATTCCACTACGTCTACCGGCACATAAAAAACCTAGATATGTGGGAGTAGTAAAGAATATCCTTAAAGCAGCTCTTCTCAACAGATGAGTGAAACCCTTTTTCAAAATGTTTTTTTCCTTCTTGGCCTACTATCATAGCTAATGTTCTATATATAAATTATATTTTCCATTACTGGCTGTTAAATTTTAAATGTGCCCACCTAGCAAAAATGTAGCTTATTAAAAATTAGAGTATGTCTTTTTTATTTAAAACAATGACACTTTTTTACTTACCTTGTCTCTAACATCCAAAGGACATTTATTTGTATGGAGAAATTTCAGAGTTTCTATGTGACCATGCCGAGACGCCCAGTATATTGCATTGGATCCTGCCTGTCCAAAATATTTTATGGTAGTAATCAACAAAACCATACACTAATTTGAGCAATTTGTTTAATACATCCTCAGAATTATAGTTTTATATCAGATAGATACAGCTCATGAATTGAAAAGGAAGATCTTGCAAGATCGTAATTTGAACCTGAATTAACTAAAACAATGTTCATAATCTACAATGAACACTTATAAAACACAGATATTTAATCTCTATCCTTCTACACTAAACTATCAATATGTCATATGTTTTATTTTATTAGTTTCCCACCTTATCTTGGACATCAACGCGGGCACCTCGCTTTAGAAATAACTGTAGCATCTGAATATTCCCACATCCAGAAGCAATCAGAAATGGAGGTGTTCCATGCTAGGGAAAAACAATGTAGAATTCTATAAGGATTCCATAACAGTACAATTAGAACATGATTCTATATGCTTAACAGTGCTCAGTTTTGAACTTATATAATGCATTTTCTTATATATTTTGGAGATGTTTTCATGCTGCTTGGTTTATTTCTATTAAATTTGGGGAGGAAACATAAGTAACGAAGATATGATCACAGATGAATCAATGCAGTGATGTATGCTTGGTGTTAAATACATTAACAGCATACTAGAAAATAATGCACATTTTCTCCAATATATTATAAAACATTCTGTTATCATATAAAAAAGATAAACAAATCTTTTCCTCCACATATTTTTAAATACTGAGCAACTAAACAGACAATAACAACAACATACCTTGTTTGGTTGATTGACATCATAATTGGTCAAAGACCCTAAAAGATGCTGAAGGCCAGGAACATTGTCATCATTGATAGCGTGAATGATGGCCTTCATTACAAATGAATCTTCCTCGTCCTCATAAATTAAGCAAAATGAAGCATAGAGTTGTAAATGGAAGGCGGAATAGGAAATAAAAAGATAATTAATTTGAGGGATAAGTACCCTTATAAAGAGCAAACAAGGCAAAATAAGGACCATAGCAATATATTGCAGTTTTGACAGGATTACAATAGTATTCTTAATGGGAATTGTGCTGCTACACTATACGCATTAGAAGCAGGCATTTTCAAATGGCTCTATCCAAGGAATTCTTCAGTGTCAGTTTAAACATCTAACATGTAGCAACTTTGTTTTAATCTAAGGAGATTTTTATTTTCTTCAAGTGTCCATTTTGCAAGTATAAAGAGGTAATGCATGAAGAAATATAATGAAAAGGCTTGAGGCCAAACAGGTTTACTTATATTCTTTTTTTAATCTCATATCTTTCATTTCTTTGGCTCAGTATTTTTACTCCTTTTGTATTAAGTATCTGTCTTGTTTTATAAAACATTTCAACATGTGGTAGGAGTGAGCAGCAAAGATTTTGCAGAAGTAAAAATTACATAATTTAAATGTTGCAGTCCTGCAAAAGTAGTCTTTTGTTTATTTATATTTTATGTCACAAGAGGTCAAGATTAAAATTCATCTTCTGAAATAGTTGGTTTAGTAACTGAATTGGCTTTAAAAAGTACCCCCAGCAAGCAGAAATCCCATTTACAATAATTAGAAAATCAGCAGATGGACAAAAAGAAAAAAGAATCACTCTGCAAAATTTCTTATAGTTTCTTTTTCAAGAACAAATTTGTTCAGTACATATATCAACTATTTAAGAAAATACATAAAGAAAATAAAGATATCCAAATTGTATTAAATATATATCTTATAGATTTATACATTTGAACAGAATTCTCATGAGGTCAATATAAACAAAGGCAACATACTTGCTTTAAATTGTACCTGTAACTGAATTATATATTCTCAAACTATCCTAATTACTAAGGGCTACAAAGAGCTGAATTGACATTATGTCAATTAACTGTTACATTTTTTCAGAATGTAAATTTTATGTAAAGAGAGATTCTAATTTAGTTTTAAGTTATTTAGTAGACCTTCTATTATGCTTAAAACAACTGCTTCCTGATTTTAATTTTCTATGGCAGGGGTCCCTAATACCCACAGCCTTCTTGGAACCAGGACACACAGGCCCAGGCAGTGGGCGAGCGCATGGTGAGGCTCCCATCACGCGAGTGGTGGCTGTCTTGCATTGGTGCATGAAGCTCCCCTCATGTGAGCAGCAGTTGCTTGTCCTCACATGTGAAACTCCCCTTATGCAAGTGGCAGTCTTGCGCTTGTGCACAAAGTTACCTACCACTCACAAGGAACTATTCCCTCTCCCCATGGACCACCAAGCGAGAAAGGTTGGGGCCCACTGTTCTATGGTATATTGTTATAACGTCGCTTTGAATTCTTTAAATTCTTATTCATTTAAGAAGTTAGAATTTTAAATGTTAGTATGTCCGGATCATTTCACTAAAACTTCATACAAATTATCAGAACTTGGCCCAGTGTAGTAATGATAAGCATTTAATTTAACCAAGAAAAAGATAAAGGTAATCTTTGACTTACAACCATTCCTTCTGTGACTGTTCGTTAAATTACAATGGCACTGAAAATTGTACCGTTTTTAGGACCGTTTTTCACACTTAAGACAATTGCAAGAACCTTATGATCACATGATCAAAATTCGCACACTTGGCAACTGGCATGTATTTGTGATGGTTGCAGTGTCCTGGGGTTATGTGATCACTTTTTGTGACTTTCTTACAAGCAAAGTTACTTGACAACGTTACTAATTTAATAATTGCAATGATTTACTTAATATGTGGCAAGGAAGACTGTAAAATGAGGCAAAACTCACTTAACAATTGTCTTACTTAGCAACCAAAATTTTAGGCTCAATTGTAATTCTAAGTCGAGGGCTACTTCTAATTTGAGAGCTGCTCACTTTAATATATTAAAGATATAAATTGTTATGTACAAACAGTGCATAAAATAAAGATTGGCAACCTGAGATGGAAGCTCAGCTATATTAGCTTTGTTCATCAAGACACTTTTAAGGTTCAGACCAACTCCCAGGATTCCCAGCCACTTGGCCAGTTTATGTTTGTGGTAGCTGTATTGCATACACCCCCAATTTGGGGATGGCTGCTTAATAGACATATCATTAATTTATTACTACTAATCCCTATGAAATCTGAAATTCAATTTATCAATATAGTTAAATAAAATTGAATCCTGATTTGCATACATCATTTTATACTACATCCAAAATTTCCAAAGGAAATTATCAAATTGCATATGTCTACTTACCAGAGTATCATCACTTCTGGCCACACTCATGTTACTTCTGGACAAAAATGATCTTGATAATCTTTGGCATAATGATATTAGTCGCACTGATTGCTTTTATTAAAAAAAAGAAGCAAACATTTATTTCTGAGGAAATTTATGTCACATGAGATCTATCATAGGAATAGGATAAAATGTAGGTTACTAAACACTGATTTGTAGTTTGTTGGCAATTCAAAATTTTAATGAGAAGAAACTTAGAACAAGTTCTTAAGTGTCAAAAATCATGATTGTTATCAAGAGATAGATATTTCAATCTCATATCCATTCTCATAGTAATTACATTTTTTTGTGTTATTGCTTTTGAAATTTTTATGCATATCTCATTCTTACAACTTTGTTATTCTTTTTTCTTTCAAACTACAGTGGAAATGCTGCATATGTTTAGAAACCTACATTGCTCAGATTAATGAACAGATGATCTTACACTATTACTAATTAAAAGCAAGAGACAGAAAATTGAATATTTATATTAAATTTAAGTGCTGATCAGTCTTTTAATATTTTTGTTACAATAGCACATACTCTTGTATATCTTAGATGAAGCTAAATTGCATTATCGTAAATAATTATTAACCTTACTTTCCATTTTCTTCGTGCAGCAAACTTTTTGAATTTCTCCATATTTACTGCAGAGGCTTTTCTACTCAGGGCTTGCAGAGTATCTTTTGGCTGTGAGAAAATTAAAATAACACTTTGAAATACTAATGTCATGGTCAAGGTTGTCAAATGTTACAGTTATAGTACAGGTTCTAAAATTCCTGTGTTAATTTAGAAGGTAATGGCACCACAAAATACTATAATCTTTGATCCAAGGAGAAGAATCAGGGAAGAATTTATTGCCTGTCAACTATAGAATATACATAAGCAGTTGTTTTATGCAGGTGTGCAGTAAGCATTGTACAGTGTAAATGCCTTTCTCTGACATATAATTCCTATGGATCATCTTCTATTTTTATTACATTACTATTGGATTCTTTACTCTTTGATAATACAGGGTAAATTGATTTGGTTCAAGGGTTAGAATAAACTATTAAAAATACACTAGATAGGAAGAAAATAATTCGGTCAATACCTTAGAGGAAGCAAAAAAATGCTTATACTTGTATGCCTCAAAAAGCAAACAAAAATACAAATAGGAGCAATAAAACAGGCAAACATAATCAAACAATTTAATTTTACGTATTACATACTGACCTTAATCCATGGATGTTTCAAGCTGTCTTGAATAGTCATTCTCTTCCTTTTAAATGAGAAACAAGTTAATTAAGTAAGCCAATACAACTCTCTTACTCTATTTACTTATAACTTTACAACTGTATACCCATTGAGCAGAATTTAAAAGTTATCTTCTAGTCCCACTCTACCATTTTCATCTTAGTAACCTATGAACCCACTACATCATATTAGCTCTAGAAATATCAGACTGATCCCGGTGCATTCATGAAACTTTATTAAAACTTATCTATTTAATACTAGAATGTGATAAGTAAAAACAAATCATCATTAGTGTCTCAGTGCAATTTTTTTTCAAAGTGTTAATTTAATGAAGTCCAGGACAATGAAATGGCAAAAATCTTTATTTCTTTATTTCAAAAGAAATAAAGCTTACGTTTAGAAACACAAATATTTCCAATTAAATCGTGGCAGAAGACACTTGGGTTATAATGCTGGAAGTATGCAATGCAGTTAGAAGGTCAGTATATACCAGTTGATGAATTGATGAAATTGCGTACAGGTAGTCTTACAACCATTTGTTTAGTGACTATTCGAAGTTATGATGATACTGAAAAAAGTGACTTATAACTGGTTATCACACTTACAACTGTTGCAGCATCCCCATGGTCACATGATCAAAATTTGGATGCTTGGCAACTGGCATGTATTTGTGACAGTTGCACTGTCCTTGGGTCATGTGATCATTATTTGTGACCTTCCCAGCCGGTTTCTGACAAGCAAAGTCAATGGGGGGAAGCCAGATTTGTTTAACAATCATATGATTTACTTAACAACTGCAGTGGTTCACTTAACAACTGTGTCTAAAACGTTGTAAACTGGGACATAACACATTTAGCAACTCTCTTGCTTAGTAGCAGAAATTTTGGGCTCAATTGTGGTTGTAACTTGAGGATTACCTGTATTATACCCATAACTTCCACCTCCCATAATTGGGTGTTCTCATGATGTTCCTCAAGTGGCCCTATTGATGCTGCTGCTATATGCAGTTTGGCTGAGAAGTATAATCTAAAGCAGTGGTTCTCAACCTTCCCAATGCCGCAACCCTTTAATACAGTTCCTCGTGTTGTGGTGATCCCCAACCATCAAATTGGTGTCTCGGTTCCTCAGACTATCGAAAATATGTGTTTTCCTATGGTCTTAGGCGATCCCTGTGAAAGGGTCATTCGACACCCAAAGGGGTCCCGACCCACAGGTTGAGAACCGCTGATCTAAAGCATAAAATAAAAAAAGATCATACCCATCACAAATAATCAATGAAAAAACTCACTTTGGGTCCTTTATTAGAAGTCGCCTTATAAAATCTTTAGCTAGAGCACTGGTATTATTAAAGAATTCTTCCTCAAAGTCATAATTCACTGCAGACACATTGGCTAGCGTTTCTTGTTTTGTCTCTCCAAGAAATGGCGAAGCGCCACTTAATCTGCAAAAAATAATTTTGGCACAGTAAATATGATGCTGCATGACTTGAACAGAAACATTTCAGTTCTAGAATCTATTTGGAGCAGAGGAAATCGAAATGTCAATAAATTATTATTGTTTTTGTATTGGGTTTTTATCCTTTTTAGTGACTTTTAAGTCACTGAGAGTGAGTTGGGGGCCAAATAAATATGTTGAAATAAAAAATTATTTTAAAATTAAAAATACATAAATCCCCAATGCTCAGGCCAATGTAAATTAGGAGTCAAATATTTTAGAGTATTTGGAATAAATAAAGAAACAGAGGCACACATTTAACATGGCTATGCCGTGAGCATAGACAGCCACACAATGGGGTAGACCATATCAAATAAATAAAAATTTTACTAATGAAATTACTAATTAAAATACAAATAACCCCTTAAATCTGTAAAATAATATTTTATCTCCGCCTGTCAAATAAATTTCTGTGCCCTTTAATAATTTCAATTCAAGTTGATTAACATTACTTTAAACATTTCCACCCCCTTCACTTTCAGATAGAAAATCACAGCTTGTTTTTTTTTCTGCTCTAGTTTCACTAGTGCTCAATGCATGTACTCAGGCCAAAAGTGATAAACAGATTCTCTCCAAATTGATCTTGCTTTTCAAAATACACAGATTTCTTCTGTATGTTGCTTTAAAAACCACAAGCTTATTTAAAAGAGGCAAATCAAGTCTCCTGTTGAACCACTGTTTTTTAGTCTTAACCACACTGTCGTCCTTTGCTGCTTCAACAAGCTGTTTCCTCCCGTTTATGTCTTTCATCAAATTTACAATGAGAAAGGATGCTTGATAAACATTCTCATTTTGGAGACACCTAAAATGGTGGATACATGACTTGCTTCATTCAAAATAGACTTTTAATTTTACTACCATCATCTCTAAATCAGAACTGAGCAGCAGGATTTTTAACTATTTCCAAATAGGTTTCTTTAATCATTAAACCAGCAAGTGGAGGCTCTTAAAGTAATTTATATCTGTTTTAAAAATCATAATTTAGAAATGGAAAATCCATGGCCCTTCAGATTATATCCTAAAGCTCTGACTGTTTTTCTGTGCTGGCTGGTCTAGAATCTAACAATATTCAGGTTTCTCACTTCATGGAGATGGAAAACTACATTTAAGACATGCCAAGTTAAATCCCCAAATATCAAAATAATGCTTCATACAATTTACGCTTTCTATTCACTATATTCTGAAGTATGTTTTCATGTAAGTATTTCTGCAAGTATTTCAAGCTAATTTCTTAAGATTTCTATGGTTGTAAACAGATGAGATTACCAGTTACAGGACTGAATAATATTGAGGTCTTTACAAAAAAACAACAACACATTAGGATGTCAATACTTACAGAATGTAAGTTATTACACCAATGCTCCTGCAAAGAAATATGGGAAAAGGAAAAAGGTATTTTTCAGTGCTAAAAGCCTCCTATAAAAATTACCAACAAATGCCAGAAAAAATTGAGAACTTACCACATATCTGCCTCAAGACCAAGTGGTTCATAGTTTACTATTTCAGGAGCTAAGAAATAAAGTATTTATTAGTTTTTTTTAAAAAAAACCCGCACACACATAAATAATAGAGCAGAGTTTGATATTAATATTTGCTCTGTATGGCAGCTGAAATATTAACAAGTACATTCTATTAGGTATAAACATTACATAGAATCTAATTTCCACTTTATAGAAAGAGAGAAAAAATGCATTGGACAGCTGGAACAATGTATACCAATTTTAAGAAAGCTGCATTAGTTTAGACCAGTAAAAATATGTGTTTGCAGTAAGCATTTGTTCAATATATCCTGATTGAAACTTTTAACAACTATTCAATTGAAATTTTCCATAAATCTGTACATTTACTCTCAAATGTCAATTTTTTATTGATTAGGTGGGAAGTAGTCAAGCTAGATCCACTTTAGCTCTATTTGGGCATCCATTAAAGCTCCAATTTTATAAATACATGCTCAAAGAGGGGAAACTAACCGAATTCAGCAAGACTGAATCTTACAAACTGCGAATAGGCAATTCTTAAGAATCATATGGCAATACATAGTTTACACTGAAATATACAGTAAATATTCTCCTATATGCTTGCCACACAGTACTATTTTGCTTATATTGTGTGTGCATGTAATTAGATTTAAATTTATTATTTTAATTTCTTGTGTGTAATAACAATTGTTTCTTCTTATTAAAACATATAGAAAAACTACAGGTAGTTCTTATCTAGTGACAATTAGGACTGGAATCTTGGTCATTAAGAAAAGCTCTCCCAGTTTGGTCATTAAGCGATTGTGCATGTTAAGTGAGATTTGAGTGTCTCAGAGAGTGAAGGCAGCTCTGGAGGCCTCAGCCAGGTCCTCAGCCCACCAGGAAAATCTAAGCCTCCTGCAGGTCAGGCCAGGCCAGGCTGGCTGCTGCTACCTGCAGACTCTTGGTAGGTAACAGCATCTTGCAATCTTCTTTGCCGGTTTCTATTTAGGTGGCACTTTCTTTTTTTTTTTTTTTGCTTATGCTGTACAAAAATAAGTACAGAAATCTGTCAACCTTTCTCGAAATCTATTTATGCATTGTTTCTTTCTGCTTGTAGGTACTGTTCTATAAGAATGTACTGCATTGTCATTTCAACTTATTTAAAAAATCAGATTATTTTAGAAATATTTATGACAGATTTGATACACTTACTGGCTTATTGTCAGTGGATAGTAACATAAAATTGCATATTGCCTCCACTTCCTTGTGTTTTTCCTTCACACTAATTTATATTTGTACTTAAACATTCAGACATTTTATCTAACTCTCTTTAAGTTCACCTTACTTTAATTCTTATATTTTCTAATTTTAATAATTATTTTCAGTTTTTTTAAAAAAGGTATCAAAACTTTATTTTCTTTTTTCATCTTTCCTTCCTTAAATGTATAATAGATATATATCATTTTTTTTACTCAGCTATATTTTCCTCCTCAATATCATAAACTTTTCTGCTGTCAGTCTATAGTCATTTTTCAAATGATTCATATTTCAATCATTCAAATGATAATTTTAGTAGAGATTTATATCCCAGAAGTTCCTCACAGCAGATGAAACATACCCTATTCCATTAAAAAAAAGTTTCAAACCTATTGAACAGCTAGAGGGAAAAAAGAAACAGGCAAAACAAGACAAACATCTTTTCACAACTGACACTTTTAAATACACAATAGGCATAGCACTCCATAAGATAATACTTGGGGCAACATCCAAAATTAAATTTTATTTATTCATTTATTCATTCATATAATTAAAATGAAATATAGTTAACAGGATTTATCCTCAGTCACATATTAATCCCTTCCTTATAAATTATTAGTGAATAATTTTGATACCTAAATTAAATAAATAATACCTTCCAAAAATCTCTAGCAATAGCACCCAAAGCTTTCATCCTTAATATAAAAAAAGCTCCTACCATAATAGCCAATCTTATTTATCTTATTTATTTAAATATATTGCCACATCTATTGTATGGTTCTTGGTAATTGACAATATGTAAAATTCAATTTATGTCATCCTGAAACATAAATTAAATTTATGTCATCCTGAATCATGAACAAAAATCTAAACTGAGTAAATATGTTTTAAACTCCCTCTTAAATTAACAAAAGAATTAGTCTCAACTCCAAATAATACTAGATTCTACAATGGAAAAAGCAGAGCAAACTGGTATTGTGGTCATGGACAGACCTACATATCATACTGCAGTTTTTTAGGACAGGACATGCTTTCCCTGGTTCTTGAGCAAGTAAGAAAACTACAAGATGAAATGCAGAATCTACAAAGAAGATGCGAGTTATTTCCTCACTTCTGACATCAGAAGTTGTGGAACACAGTACAAGGTCCTCAATATTAGGTTTAGTTGTTGAACAGCTGGTTTCTAAATTCCTAGGCCATGCATATCAAAACAATTTCTTTACTTAATTCCATGTGTAAACTTGTAATAAGTAGACTATTTTATTACCATCATAAATATGTGTAGGGAATTCATATTCAATAATTAAATTAGCATCTTCTAAAATAGTTTCTTGATCAGCCTTATTCAATCCAGATGTGATGAAACATAGCCCATGATATCTACGAATTCTGTGGACTCTAATCTCAAAATACCTGGAGGGAGCCAGAATATTTTACATGATCTTCAAGAGATGCCCCAAGGGCTATATTATAGAAATCTAGTGTGGGCGTTATTATAGAGAGTGATTAACTAGCCATGTTATGTTTCTCTGAAAAGGAATGCAACTGGTACATCAGTAAAAAGCTTGCAAAATATGCTACATGCTATTTGTTCCAGTTGAAAGTCCAGCACCTAATTAAATCCATCCAAAACAAAGGAATACTATTTCCCGAAACTGATAAATCATTAATCAACAGGAGTTTTATTTGTATGGAATTACTCTTTTCCAAATCTGTTACTTATTCCAGATACAGATTATAAGGATAAATGCAAAGAAGAAACACAATGGACTATAATTCATTCATAATTAAAATTAAACTCCGAATTTCCTGATGACGTATCTCAGGAAATATACTATATATACTGTGGTGATGTTGAACAGCAAAGAATTATTTATGAGACTTTATGGGAATTATAGCATAATTCTTATAGTGCTACACTACAATCTTCAACGCAATATCATATCTAATGCCAAAAACTAAGAAACTGAATTTCTAGAAATGTTAAGAAGGGCCCCCACAATCTAGCATTCTGTCTCATACAGTAGTAAAATAGCTACTGTGGATAAGATATTTACAGCTCTCTTCGTTGCTTTTCCTCAACAAATGAAGTTTGATAACATTAATTCTATTATCTTCCTCAGTCATAAAGGACAGATAGTTAGAATGTCCAAGGAGATTTTGGGAATCAGGGTGTAAGTAATATATCTAATAGCCAAAAAGGATTTTTAAATGAAAAGATGATTTTTATAAATTAATGGAGTTGGTCCTTCTTTGGCATTTTTTCCTTTTAAATGTAGATATCCCTACAGTAAGAAAGGCTAACACAGTTGTATAAAATTGAGACTGCAAAAATATATATGGGCGTACAATGTCTCCAAAAACTACCTATATACCTATACTGCTACATGCACTGAAAAGAAGTTGAACTCTGTCTCCAATCACCTATCTTTAATCTCAGTACAGAAAGCAAAGGACAAAAACAGGATTAAATTAATCAAAAACGTGGACTATCAAGAATATGTCTGCTTAAAACTATCAGACAAATTTTAATAGTAGCAAAGTAATGAAATGTAATACTTACCAACAAATTCAGGTGTCCCAAAAATATTCTTAAATTCATTGCTGAAATCTATTTTGTGTGCTAAGCCAAAGTCAATGATCTTGATGTGTGGTTTTGGTACATTTCTATCCAGCAGCATTATGTTTTCAGGCTTCAAGGAAAAATATTGATTGTATGTGAGCAATTTCAAATCACAGTCATACTTTATTATATTTTTTTAAAAATGATAAGTTCTTATGGGTAAGTGTAGCCATGGGGTGTCTGCAGGATTTAGGCTTTCATCAACATAACAATAGCAGTATTGCACCGTTGTGATGCAACTTTTATCTCTTCAGTAGACATTGTAACATTGTACATGCATTAGTGGTAAGTAAGCGTTTCCTCATTTATCCCATATCTTGATCATACCTGAGGATGCCTCTCCCCCTGGATTTTTTAATCTCTAATAAAATGAAGTTGGACAAATCCCAATATACAACTATATGCAGACATACATATAAGAGTTTCCCAATGTACTGTATACTGTGTATAGAATATCCAAAAAGATATGGCTCCATAAATGTAATCAGTAATCTTTAAATCCTATTTTATTCTAATATTCCATTACAATCTATTATAGTCTTGGCATATAAAGAACCTTTAAAATATCTTTTGTTTTCTCAAACAAAACTTTACATTAGCATTTATTCTGGATACCCAAATTGTAAAGGCATTTTATGTAGCATTTCCAAGGTTTGAAAAAGCTGCTTGTTCAATGTACCTTAAGATCAAAATGTGCAATTTGCAGAGAGTGCAGATACTTAACACCATTAAGAATTTGCTTGAGAAATTCTGTGGCCTCCTCTTCAGTCAAAGATTCCTTTTCAGCTAAAAAGTCAAAGAGTTCCCCTCCTGCAACGCTGTAAAAAATAGGAGCTTTAATTATGACTTGAACACTCTTCATTAAAAAAAAAAAAACAAATGTGAAGGATTCCGCACACTTTATGAAGAAAAATATCTACTCTTAAAAGCTTTAAAAGATTATGAAAACTATTAAAATGTTTAATTAAAGTTGCCAAGCATTAATAAAGATTTATTTAAAAAATTGGCCTTTAAAAAGCTTCTCCACCTCAAAAATATTATCTTGGTTTAATGTTTTAAGTATTTTTATGCTACTTTATTTTAGCAATCATGTTTTAAATTTAATTTACCAAAACATGTTCAAAATCACTTTTAAACAAAGCAGAACTGGCAAATCTTTGCAAAAGAGAAACAGCAATGTCATATCTTAAAAATAAAACATTAGTTTAAAAAATTGAGTGGGAGGAAAAATATGGCACATGGTTATTCTCCAATTATGATGTAAAATCTACTTTCCTTTGTATTCAAATGTGTTATAAGTCATAGAAATTAAATGATTCTTTCAATATTACAGCACACTTTCATATGTTATATATATTATTGGATAGTCTTTGAATGGAAAATACATATTGATCAGGGGTAGGTTCTGTCAGGCACTACTGTGCGTGCTGTGTGGGCATTCACAGTGCAATTAAAATTGAAAAACAAGATGGTGTTGCCTATGACGCCACCCAGAAACCGGTTCGGGGGCATGCAGGCCTGGGTCACTGCCGGTTCCAGCGACCCAGGCTGCCAATCTACTACCAGTTCAGGCGAGCCTGTCCGAACCAGTAGGAACCCACCACTGATATTTATAACACTATGAAATATTTTGTTTTTCACTTTAAAAAAAAATCAGAAATCAAAACACAACTATTCCTATTTTATCAATCACCTTCTGACAGTGTTGAGTCTTAGCTAGCATGAAAAAGATCTACTTTTTAACATATTTTTCTTATTGCTATTTCTCCATTTTATCAGTTGTTTTCAAGTTAGCATAGCAATGAAATACTGCATAAGGTCTCTCTTCTTACAACCACCATCCTAAACCAATTGAGTCCTTCCTGTATGGATGTCACGCTAAAGACCACAATATGAACAATGGGCAGAAATGCAATAGGCAAACAACCTCTGATTTTATTAAAATATAAACTATACTAATATTTAATATTAAGATATTAAAATTACACTAAATTAATGCCAATTCTTATATATTTTGATGACGAGTCTCTCTCTTAAATAAAAGAACACAATTTGTTGACTCAGCTTTTGTTGTATGCTCCCATGGGCGGTAGACCTGTGTAGCTGTCTTAGCATATGAATGTTGAAGCACTGGCTGGAATGTAATTATATGTTCTTAATAAATGAGGAAGTTTATATGGAAATAGGCATGTGCAGTAGTACCAGAACACTTGAGTTTTAAAGATCAGTATTTTGAATTATGCCTGGAAAATAACTGTAGATTGGTCAGACTTACATAAAATAGGCACAGTATGTTCTCTGTGATCAGTTAGCAATCTGGCTGTTTCATGCTGAACAATAGGAATGTTCAGTTTCCAAAAGCAGAAACATCATGTAATTCAATCTGGAAATAATCATGTATGTATGACAAAGTCCAAATTCCCATTTCTACTGATTTTAGCCACTAAATCTAGTCTAAACCTTTACAGAGACAACCATCTTATAGATATCATCCTGTTTTTAAAAGGTCTAATCAGATGCTTTTGAACTTCAGCTCCTGGGAAGGTTTTCTTAGCTAAGGACCATTCACATTATAAAGACACCATCTCTTATCTTGTGACACAAAAATCCAAACGATTGCTGATACAAAGAATATGGTATTGGTAATCAAAATTCAATATGCATTATAGCCTTCATAATTAATACTTCATAGTGTATATAAACAAGCATATTTTCCAGTAATAATTGATTATATTAATTGTTAAGATTCGAATATGAAAACATAAGCAAGTATCTCAAACCAGAGATAGGTTTCTGTTGGTTCATCCCAGATCCGGCGAACCAGTAGTGGTGGTAGCGGGAGGCTCCACTATCACGCGAGCGCCAGCTCATGCAAACTGGTAGTAAAATAAATTGAAACCCACCACTGTCTCAAACCACATGTATATCCATGTTCTATGCTTATTATTTCTCAAAAAAAAAACCATGACCAGCTCCTTTTCACACAAGACTTTTCCTTCAGTTTATTATTACTTTATATTGTTTATTCTGCCAATATTTGCAACAGAAATTGCAAATTTACAGACATAAATAGAAATTTTACACAAAAACAAAATATCCAGTGATGGGCCACAGCAGGAGAGACACAACATCCTGAGGCTTCAGATGCTATAGTATAGATATATTACCACC
Source organism: Thamnophis sirtalis (assembly GCF_051295495.1). Lineage (NCBI taxonomy): Eukaryota > Metazoa > Chordata > Lepidosauria > Squamata > Natricidae > Thamnophis > Thamnophis sirtalis. The sequence goes on from NW_028261385.1 coordinate 64,130,249, forward strand.
CCCCCACCACCAATTTTATTGAACATAAAAGGAGGAGCTATTTTATGTTATAGCACCTTGGTTGTCTTACTCTAGCTCCATTGAAAATGTAAGTACTGCCACCCATCGCTGCCATTGGTGTCCATCACTGCCGCTGCCCATCACCACCTCCACCCGCCCCGTTTTCGGCCTCCGCATGTCACATTTTCTGCCCGTTCGGCGACAATGGTCCCTACCGTCTGGAAAGGACTGAAAATGGGATGCAGGGAGGCAGCAATAGGCAGCAGCGAGGGGTGGCAGCGATCCCTGCAACCTGGAACAGCTGATTGGCGATATTGCAGGAGACCGATCCAACCACCAATCAGCTGTTCGTGCTAAATCAGACTGTGCTGAAACTGACCAAGCTGTTTGCTGCAAGGAGGTAAATTGCTGGGAGGCAGAGGTCAAAAGGTATGGGCTGGTGAGAGGGCCAAGCTTTGGCAGCATTCACTCTGTAAGACATTTCCACCCACTTTTGAGGGGAGGGAAGTGCATCTTACAGACCAAAAAATACAGTAAATATCTTTATTTTATTGCAATGATTCCAAGTACTTATTAAGTTTTCTATATAAACTAAAGATTTCAAATAAATAAAGGCAATTAAATAAAAGAAGTTAAAGCAAACAAGAAGATGTTTCTTTCTTTCTTTGAGAAGAAAACTGGATTACACTATACCAGAAAATAATTCTTTTTTTTTTTAAGCAAGCAAACTGTTACCCAAGCTTTGGGATTACAAGCTATATCCCACAAGATATAATTATAGGTCTTAAGCATTTAATGTGAAACAGATTAGCTTAGAAAAACAGCATTATCTCTCTTAATGAATTAGCACCAACATACTTATATGCCTTTATTAATGAACCAATTAAATAATTAAGGCACTATCTAAAGAATTGTCCATGGAGATTTTTAATCCCAATGGGTTTAACAAAATTAAAATGACTTTCACTGAAAGTAGCCAGAAAAATCAGCAATATTAACAGATTAGATTAACATGATAGGTTTTCGTATTAGCAAATCAGCTCATTGTATAATTTATTCATAGAAAAATTTAAATTTGCTAGACTTTTTCTTGCTTGATAAATGTTAAAAGCCTTTTCTTGCTTGGTAAAGTATTGAAGCATGATATAGGTATCTTCTATCTGTTGGATGTAACAACATTATAGATAACAATTTCATCATTTGTAAAAGACATGTGCTTTATCAACTACATGTTCACCCTTTAAATGGACTCTAGAGAACAATCTGAAAGTGTTGCTTGGAGGTGCAAACTAATTCTCCACACAAGAAAAAGGAGGATTAATTCCTAACCAAGAAAGCTCTCAGACTGGCATAATACCTTCTATCACTGGAGTCTAAGATTTAAAATACCACAAAAAATATCATAAGGTTTCTTTAAGCCTGGATATGAAGAACTTGCTTTTCATATGTACTATACCATCTTGAATTGCTATCCTTTGTTTTTAAATAGCTACGATTTGATTTTTCTATTTTAAAGTAGACAACTCGTTCCGCACTGGGTCATCGTTCCAAAAGTATTTTTTATCTAAACAGAGAAACAACATGACCAGGAGTCAACATTGGGAATGAGAATGACTTCTGATTTCCTGCCAGATTCCCAATTGAGTTTCCTTATGGGAAAATGGCTTGCTTGATTCCTTCTTTCCTCCCTCCTATTTATCTTCCAAGAAGACAACATGATAAATCATACAAACTTAAAAAGAGAATGAGAGATATCCTAAACTAAACTAAAAGCAAAACTCCTGCCTGGATTAGCAATATGGAATGTCCTTTCTAAATATCCATCCTAAGTGGGGAATGCTCTTTCAACTTCAGACAAATCTTCTGAAGTTAAGGCAGTAGCCAAGATTTCTAATAGCTAACAACTAATACAGAAAGAACAAACAACTTAATCTTAGAAGCATCTAAAAAAATAAAAAAACTCCATTATCAACATACATTTTCCAAAATTACTTTTTTATTTAAAACATTTATATAGCCACCCATTTCATATGAAACTCTGGGTGGCTCCTAATCAGCAATTAAAGGAATAATAATAAAACAGCATAATACATAAATATATTTAAAATATCAATATTAAAAATCTGGCAGTCAACTTAAACTTCTGACAAACAGACTCTTATAAAATCTCCTTATTTCCTATTATATGCCCCCTACAGGTGTGAATATTCTGACTGTATGCTTAAATGCACTGGATTTCCCCCCCCATGTTTTTCATGTAATGTTAATTCATTTGTTGCTTGTTTAAAAAGTAATATGACATTTTCTAGCTTATTCATAACTGCTGAGAATTAGCCAATAATTACAAGAATATGCATTAGTGGGAACAAATGTCGTTAAAAGTTTTCTATTCTACTCTAGAACTGTATAGATCATTCGATTAAGTGCTCTAAAGCTTGGCAATGCCTCAAAGTTAACATAGCAAGCTTCAAGTGGCTGTGGCAGCTTCAAGGAACAGATCCAGCAGGGTGCTTCATTTATGAGCAATGCTTCACTGGAAGATTTGCACAAGCCTACTCTATCAATTAATATTCTTTAATAGAATTGTTTTTTGTTTATTAGAACACCACCTACTGCTAAGTATGGTTAACCTGATCCCGCAGTCTCATACTGTTGCATCATATGATAACAGAACTGTTATAGTTCTGAGAATTATAGGTTTATGTTTCCAGCAGATTTTGAAAAAGAAAACTGATGAGGAACATTTCCAATGTATATGTCAGAAATGAACAAGTTGCTTCCTTACGCCATTCAGACCTTAAGAATATCTGGCTCTTTTGTTTTGCCCAGATAGCTTTTATAGTTCAGCGAATGAACAAAAAGCACAAGGGAATACTGTGGAAAAAAAACTGGTCTCTTGTTTGTGAAAATGAAAAATATGTCACTGAGTCTGTTGCTTTCAGGCTGTTCAACCAAGAACAGCATTCTAGCTAACTTGACGTTTTGCTCTTGCAGAAGGAATTACAATGGCCGTGAAGAAAGGAGAAGCAGTTGACACTAAGGAAGAAGAAAAGTTAGAGTGGAAGAAGGGATTTTGAAGACTCAATCTGGAAGGGAAATAAAACAGGCTGTGGCTGTAGCTCAAGTTGCCTGTGCTGAGAAAAAGAAAGCACAAAAATAACTTACAGTCTGCAAATGATTTGTCTCATTTTAAAAGATGGCAATTTAAGGCAAGGAATATTGCTTCCAATGTTGCTTTGGTAGAATGAAAGCAGTGATCTTCAAAATGAAACCCAGATTTCAGGAATTATGCAAAAGAAAGCAAATTCACTGATTTATTTGATATATAGATTCCTTGCCCAAGATTGACAATACCAGCTATACTAAATCTAGAAAATTCTAATTCTGCTATTCCACAAAAGCACGTATTACCATTTTTGTCTGTAGACGAAAGAAATGCAGACAAAAGCACCTATATTAACTGTTAACTAAAATTAATGCTCTTTAAATATGATAAGCAATTTACAAAATTAATTGGTCCCCATCTGCTTATACCAACTATTCTCCTCCACACATACTTCTCTATCAGAGAAGTTTCATTCCCTTTCATATAAGAACAGGTGAGAAAGAAATAAGAATAACAAGCAGGGAAAAGAAGAAAAAAGAAGTGATGGCGGGAGTATGGGGGGAAGGAAAGGAGAGGACAAAACTGGATACTAATGAGAGAAAAAAGGCAAATGGGTCAAAAAAGAGAAAGCCACTATAAAAGTTAAAATTCAACAGGCTCAGCTCTTTCCAAGCAGATAATCTTCAGGATTAATTTTCAAAGGTACTCATGCTTTACAGCACATGAAGACAAAGATGCCTGAATAAAAATGCCTTTATTTTGAACTGTTTATTCTATTCTTATGAGCATGGCTCTCTAATACAAAGATAATTATTGGGGTTTTCATTTTCAAATCATTTTCAAAACTGGTACAAAAGTTTCATTTCCAAAACGGACATTTCAAACAACTTAAATATTACTTACAGTTCCAATATAAGAATTACATCCATTTTACTTTCATAGACATCATGGAGTGTAATCACATTGGGATGTTGGATTTCTTTTAATATGTTTACTTCTCGTTCAATGTCTTCACGACTTACTCCTCGACGACTGGATTTTGTTCTTCGTTTTTTAATGAATTTTGCAGCATATTGTGCCCCAGTGGTCTTTTCACGGCATTTTCTTACTATTGCAAACTGGCCACTAAAAAGAAGAAGAATAAGAAGAAAAGAAAGATGGTGCTTTTTAAGTTATAACAATATCTTGATGGAAATAAGAACTGTTACACAAAAGTACAGGATATTGTCTTGTGTTGACTCCAATCATTTGTCTAGCTGCCTTAGTAATTCCTGCGCAGGAATACAGAAAGGTGAAATATAAATCACATCAATCAATAATGGAGCAAAGCTACATATTTTTTTCCCATTTATCTTGGTCCTTTTAAGCTAAAACTTTCTGCCAACACATCCACATTTTAAATATAGCCAATATTTAACTGCAATGCGGGGGATAAGAGAAAACACTACAGCTCTACCGAAATAAAAATATGCGAACAGAAAAATATGCTTCTTTTTTGGAAAGCCTTCAAATGAATTTAAATTTAATCAAACGTATATTTGTATTAGAACATCTATTATATTTATTTCTTTTTCAACTTACTATCTCATCATCAAAAATTGTAGTACAAAAAGATTAAAAGAAAAGTCACCCCAGTTTGACTTTTGCTGTCAGGCTTCACACAGGCATGGCAACATATAGTTATCTATATTATTCACAAACTCAATCTTGTGTCCCATAACCAGCACACAACAGAAACTTCAAGCTTGACATGATTAAATAAGACGCTTTGCTGCAGACAAGAATAAAGTCACATGCAGTAAATCTTTGTAATGAACATTTATCTATATAGGTCAGCCCTAGGGTTAAATCTTCAGCCTTTCCTCCCACCTTTTCAAATTAATGGACTTGCAGCCATTTTTTTAACCTAGCTTTGAGACTAGGATAAATCTGCTAAATGTGTCTATCTGTCCGTCTAATTAATTCTATCTGGCCTCAACACCTCTGGTTCCAATCTCACTATCTCAAACCACATTCCTCTCTGTAACTAATTTTAAAAAAGAATTTTTATGATCATAAAGTTGCTTTATTATAACATCTACATCCCTTTTACTGGCCATTTATGAATCTCCATATATTTGGCATTTCATAGAAAAATAAAATCATGTCAATCCTGACAAAACAATGGTTTGATTTTTTTTAAACATGTAAATTTTACAGATCTGTTCAAGCAAGTTCTCTATTCTTTCTTTTCTTCCTTCATTGGATATGATGACAGTATATGGTGCAGGGCAGTTCTCTCTGGTTGTGTGAGATTGAAAAGAAACTGTGCCTTTTCACATGGGAGTTGCCAGAGAAAGAAGGCTTAAAAACTAAGAAAGAAAACTTGCAAGAAAATTGGGATTAAAAGCCTAAATAAATAAAACCTGAAATGCTTCAAAAACCTATCTACGCAATAATGTTATTGCAAAGGATCTGAAAATTTATGTCAATGTGATATTTCATTTTTTTTCTTTTTAATAAACTTAGACATTTCTAAAATTAAAATTGAAAAAAATAAACAAAAAAACCCTATCTAGAAAGTCAGGGGATTCAGGAAGAATTTTTAGAAGTGGCTCAAGAGATGCAGTTGAAACTGAGAGCCAGGCTGACAAAAAGGTTTTCATTTTTTAAAAAATGTTTTATACAATGCAAGCTTTTTTTCTTGGCCAACACAATTTTTCTCATTTCATGTTGCTTAGTTCTACTTAATATCTACTGATATCTACAAGTATCTGTCTGTCTGTCTGTCTGTCTGTCTGTCCAGGGAAACATGAAAGAAAATTAAAACTTTTTAAATGAGTGTTGACTTTTTGTTTGTAAATAACTTTTCAATACCCATTTGAGCAAGGGAAAGCTTGTTTGAAAATATAAAAGCCCTGTAATAAAAAAAAGACAGTATCTATCAGCTATAACTCTTTCAGCACTAGTTACAGGATTTCAAGTAGGAACAAATGTATAAGATATCTGTTGCAGTGTTCATGTCTAAGAATCACCAATATCCTCAAATATATCATAAAATGTGTGTGTGGGTGCCATAGCATTCAAAAACATCAGTTTACTAAACATGGGCCAAGACTGACACTAATGGAATAAACAATAGAATTTTAAAATCACTGTAAAACGTGCTGTAGTATTTAGTAAGCATTGATACAATAAAAAATAATGTAAAGAAGATAATGAGTTTACATAAAGATCAGATATATGTGCAAGTCTACTTCTTAATCATGATATACCCTCAAACTCAAAACAGCTGTTATACTAGTAGACCACATAAGAAATTAAACCTGATTTGCAAATCATAGTTTGTGTTATGATATTGATAACTCAACTGCTAACCACTGAGAAGTTAAAGTCAGTTGGGGACACCTAAACAGATTGCTATAAAATGTAGGCCTAAAAAAGATCTGTGTTTGAGCAGATGGAAAATAAAAACAGACCAGCAATTTTCTCAAAATACAAAATACATGCTGATTACTCCCTTCGTGGCTCATTACTAATGATAAACTTGCAGCATTCCAATGATCATATGAGCCATACTATTACGAATGTACAATCCCAGAAGGATCACCTATATGGGAGATCAGATTAAAAATGATCCATTGGAAAATGATATTACAACTGTTTTTTCTTTCTCAACTATGATCATGAAATTATTTTTTTCCCCTTTAGCTGCCTGGACCATCATACAATTACATTTAGGAATACATTTTTTTTTAAAGTTCTCACATAATTAAATCATCTGTCCAGTGCAAAGCTGTATAGGATACCTTTACAGGCATTGTTCTAAAATCACATTTATATATTTGAAAACAAATTGTGTGAATTCAAAATGGCTGCTATAATCATGACCGTACCAAAACACTGATTTATCAGAGAGAAAATAGATACAGCCCTTAACATCTTTTCCATCATTTCAGCTTTTAATTCAGACTTTAAACACTGTTTATAAAAATCTTGTAACTATAATTAATTTCAAGTAAGATTTCTTCAGATATTGTAATTGCAATACATATCAATTTGTAATGTAAACATTTATGTGATGAGGTGGTAATGTAATTATTGTAAACGTGTGGGTTGTTGTTGTGAGGGAATTGACACGCAGGAGCCATGTGCAAGACAGATCTTTATTATAACACAGGTGACAAGTGATTCAAACGTTCCCTGCAACTGTCAGGGTATTTATACTAGCACTCAGACCAACTGTCAAAACGACCAACCAATCAGGTCGCAGCTGGTATTTGCATATTGAATATGCAACACTCCTTCCCCCCAGTTCTAAAGACCAAATGACCAGCCAATCACGTCGCAGCTGGTATTTGCATATTCAATCTCTCTCCTTCCCCCCAGTTCTGCGCATGCCCGGCCTCGCTGTTTCAAGATGGTGGTGAGTCCTTCGTAGCTAAATTTTAGAACCAGGAAAAAAAAACAGGTCCTTTGGAATCTTTGCAGCAGGGAGGCTCTCGTTGGTTCAAGAAGCAAGTGGTGGCCTTTGCAACGGAATGAGGCAAGTGGATTGGATTGCACATGGCTCCTGCGTGTCAATTCCCTCACAACAACAACCCACACGTTTACAATACTGGCGACGAGGATGGGATTGATATGCGATTCCCGCAGAGCCTAACAACATCAGCCAACATGAACGCAGTGAACGCAGGAAAAAATTTTCTTTCCTACATTGAGGGCCTGTCAGGGCCGCCGCTATGGCCAGCAAGCGACATCAACAGCAGTACCCACCGCTGTGGGCCTCCGGTTGTAGCCAACCTCAGTAAGCTCCCAGGCACGGCCTCCATCCGTCCGAGGGACGGGCTTCCTACACTTAACCTCGACTGGAGCCGCCGCCGCTACTCAGGGACGAGCTATGGACCGTGATGGCTAAACTGCGCCAGCTGTGCCTGCCTGCCTGCCTGCCACCAGCTGTTCCTACGGCATGCCTGCCACCAGCTGTTCCTACGGCACTCCAACCGCCTCGTTCCAACCGCTGCGTTCAACAACAGCCTCGTTCTCCAAGCTGCCATCTAGCACCACCAGCTACGCTCTCTCAGCCTGTCTAAAGCCTCTCCAACACTAGCACAATCACAACATACACCAGACTGTCCTCTACACCATGAGCACGTCCGCTCCTGTACAATCCACTTGCCTCTGCTGTGCCTCCGTCTACAGCTCTGCCGCTAGCATATTCAAAAGCCTACTTCCGAGCCGCTTATTAAACTAAAAACAAAAAACAAAAAAACCAACGAGAGCCTCCTTCCGCTGCAAAGGCCACCGCTTGCTTCTCGAACCAACAAGAGCCTCCCTAAAACCAACGAGAGCCTTCCTACAACACAACGAGAGCCTCCCTGCTGCAAAGATCCCAAAGAACCTGTTTTTTTTTCCTGGTTCTAAAATTTAGCTACGAAGGACTCACCACCATCTTGAAACAGCGAGGCCGGGCATGCGCAGAACTGGGGGGAAGGAGAGAGATTGAATATGCAAATACCAGCTGCTGGTCATTGGCTGGTCATTTGGTCTTTAGAACTGGGGGAAAGGAGTGTTGCATATTCAATATGCAAATACCAGCTGCGACCTGATTGGTTGGTCGTTTTGACAGTTGGTCTGAGTGCTAGTATAAATACCCTGACAGTTGCAGGGAACGTTTGAATCGCTTGTCACCTGTGTTATAATAAAGATCTGTCTTGCACATGGCTCCTGCGTGTCAATTCCCTCACAACAACAACTCACACGTTTACAATAGTAATCATGATCAGCTATATGATGTACCTTAAATTTGTGAGTTTGGTAACATTATTACTCTACTGTAAGCAGAGCAAAATGCCTTTTAAGATAAAAGTTTATTTGTCTCTTTAAAAAAAAACCTTCCTCCAACTTACTTCCTGAATGTGTATAATTCAAAAATTTACCCAAGTTGTTTTACAGAGTATCAGCTTCTATACTACCAGCTCTATAAGTGATATATCACTCCAATAGTAAGGAATGTGTAGACTTGTAATAAACCTTCTGAGTTAGCATAGCATGCTTTTAGAATATCTCTACTAGGAAGCTTAATAACAAAGAATGATACTAACAATACGAGCAGTTCTGCTAAGCAATACCTATGAGTCCACTACCATATCTCATTTCACACAGATGCTTCCAGAAATCCCATGAGATAATTATTTTCCTCCTATTATTCAAAGAACAACTCAGAGAAACGTAATATAGTACTAACTGAATGGTTATGTGCCATTAAATCAGTCAATTCACAATCACTACACAAATATGCTCTATCCAGGATGAAGAATATAATACACTACCATCATTTATTCCAGCTATAGAAATTCAGTCATTAAATAAAATATATACATATAAGAAGCAATTAAAGTAAACAAAACCACCTAAACATATCAACGTATACTTTTGCATAAAAATAGGCTGCTATGTCTGATCATATATTTGCATAGTTGATCACAGTTTTTATCACAAGGTGTGATGAGTCTAAAAAATCTGCTGAATATTATTGAGATTTTCAAAAATGTATCAGGAAGCATATATGGTAATCAATGGACAATGCTTCCAAAGTTGCTGAGGTAATAATTTTTAAAAATACAAAACATTTTTTTTGTGTAGATGTTAAAATTTAAATTTTAAAATGTCAAGTTGCCTGATGTTTTAAAATCATAAAGACATTGAGAAAGGAATGCAGAATGAATCTACACATAAATATTTCCAAATGTGAATAATAATATAAACTGTCATGCAATAATTTTGACATTAAATGGAAAAGACTATGTCTACTTCCATAAAACAAATAAGCAAGATGTATAATATTTCAAATGGAAGAAAGCTCTGTTTAAACAATACCTGCATTTGTTAGAAAAGACATGCCCAAATTGCATTAAATGGGCCTTTATTTCAATTTATTTCTTTGATTACAAAAACTAAGATCTGGTGTGCTTTTTTCTTCCCCTCTTTCTGTCCCGTTCTCCCTTTTTGTGTCCTGTTTTTTTCCATATGGAAGCCTCAGGACAAGGATAGTTCTCCATTTCTAGTCTTCCAAATCTTTGTTTTTGTCTGAAAAGCTGGGTAAAACACACACACAAATAATAGTCTCCATGGCAAATGTCCTATTTGTAATGCTACTGGATTATTATGAACAGCTTCAATAAACTGAATATATATGCCCATAAAAACCTGCAAACGGAACAAATTCCTTGAACATTGGATCTACTGAATTAAATTTAGAATTGCTAGATATTTGCCCAGAAAGAATGCCATAAATTACACTATAAAATAAAAATGTAATAATACTTTAAACTTATTTCTTTCAATACCCTCTTTCCTAACCTGTTTCCATTGAGTCATAATTAGATGACCCTCTACCTAGGCAGAAGAGAATTCTGGTAATGACATATGCCAAAATAACAATCCCCCACCCCATTTTTTTTTAATCTACTACATATGAATACATTTTGTCAGGCCTAGAAGCAACTGAATTCCATTTTTAACCGACACAGAGAAAACTGTGCGAGTTTTTTATACTTGATATTCATGTTATATATATATATATATATATATATATATATATATATATATATATATATATATATATATATATATATGTGTGTGTGTGTGTGTGTGTGTGTGTGTGTGTGTGTGTGTGTGTGTGTGTATATATATATATATATATATATATATATATATATATATATATATATATATATATATATATATATATGGTACTAATTATTCTTCACATGATATAAACATGGTGTAATTTATAAACTTAGAGTCAGTTTAGTGTAGTGTTAAGGCACCAAATTAGAAATCATGAGACCATAAGTTTTAGTCCAGTTTAAGCATAAAACCAGTTGGGTGGCCATTGTCCAGCCAAGGTGGCGCAGTGGTTAAATGCAGCACTGCAGGCTACTGCTAGATCAGCAGTTCAGCGGTTCAAATCTCACCAGCTCAGGGTTGACTCAGCCTTCCATCCTTCCGAGGTGGGTAAAATGAGGACCCGGATTGTTGTTGGGGGCAATATGCTGACTCTGTAAACCGCTTAGAGAGGCCTGAAAGGCCTATGAAGCGGTATATAAGTCTACTGTTATTGCTATTGCTATTATTATTACTTTCTCTCAGCCCAAGGCAGGAGGTAATTGATAACTATTTCTGAAAAATCTTGCCAAGAAAATTGCAGGAACTTGTCTGACTTGCCCAGGTACTTTCCGAGAATTAGACACGACTGACTGGAATAATAATAATGCATACATATATACATACATAGAACCTTTTGTATCTTCTGAGTGCAAACAAGCATAACTATGTCATGTTCTGGAACTGAATTTCGCAATCATATTGGTCAGGACTAAAAATTAAAATCAGATATATTTCATATAGTATATGCAATGTGTTCTTATTATGGAAAATATCAATAGGTAAAAATTGTAACTCATTGTGAGACTGAATCAAAATTTGTTAGCACTTCTTTCTAAAGCAGACTAAGTATAACACAAGGTTCACGGTTTAATCAATGTATTTTTACTTTTTCTTTTTTATATTTCTCTGTTTAGGGTACCTAGCATTAATACAGATTGCGATGAAATGTAAGAGGTTGTTGAGATAAACAATTAGGAACATTATATGCAATTTTCTGTACTAACTAAAAAAAATGGAATCGCGGCTGACTAAAACTGTTACAGCAGATTAGATGGAGTAGATGTAGATAGAAGAAAAAATCTGAGACCAGAAGTATGAAATGAAGATGATTCCCATTCAAACATAAATGTAAGTTTAAATATGTACATACATAAAAATACAGTCTGCATTTTGAACTTTAATACTGCACTACGTGAAAGCAACACACACCTGCCTATACTTTTGAAATCAGAGGTTTTAGACCATTTGAGAATGTAATACAGGTAGTCCAGGGCAATGTTCCCTCTAATTTTTTTTCAGTGTGAGCAGAAAAGTATAGTATTTGAGCAGCACATTTTCATGCCTGAGCACCTGAATTTTTTTCACAGATGTCACCTAAGACAACAACGAAATCAGTATTATTTGAAACTCAAAGTTATGTTTATTCAAGGTACCCGCTTAATTAAAAGTGTTATATAATATCAGTATCACTTAACAACGGTCCTGCTTAGCAACCAAAATGTTGGCTCAGAAACTCTGGCATTGAAGCACGCAAGTCTTAAAGCTGTCAAGTTACAAGACCTTGCACCCCTAACCCTTTAGGAAAAAAAAACCCCAGGGGTCTTCAAACCTGACCGCTTTAAGCCTTGCTGACTTCAACTCCCAGAATTCCTCCTCCAGTCATGTTGCAGCAACGTCATCTGCTTGGATCTGCTCCATCTTCGGTTTTTTTCACAGGAGGCAGGGCTGCTGCTGAAGATGCCAACGAGCCCCCACCGCCACTAGAATATGCATTTGTTTAGCATGACATAGAATAGTCTTTCAACCAGAAGTATGGAATAAAAGAGAGACTGATAAATATTAAAAAAAATAAAACCAAAAAGCAGCTATTTATTTGAGTTCTAGATAAACATTTAGTTCAGATTTAATAGTGTTTCAGAGATGTGGCTGTCAGCTATTTGTGTATGTATGTTATTATTATGGAAGGTTAGATGAGATTTCACCAACATTATTCACCCGATTAATGCATTCATTCTAATAATCGAGTCTGACTCTGAATTACAAATCTATGTCTGAAGAATCTGGGTTAAGTTTTGGATTGGAAATTTGGGGAACATGAAAGTTTATGCATAATTTTTGTAATTTTTTCATTGGGTCTTAATAATGATTTTATTCATTTGGGATTTTTTTCATAGGCTTAACACAGCTCTAATTTTGTCATTAGGAGCAATGTAACATTGGCCACTAATGTATTGTATACAGGTTGCCTTAGAAGGTAATACCTTTTGTATAGTAGGAACTTAAGATAGGCAGACTTCATACAGATAAACAATTGAGAAATATTGTTCTTTTTAAAAAGCAGTGTTAATTGCTGCATCTTTCTCATATTAAGTATATTAGCTAAAGTTCATGTTAGGAAAAACTTTCAATCTTAAAGGTTTGGTGAGGAGAAATCCAAAAATTCTTTTAAAGAATTTAAATTAAATTTGAGGCTGCCTCTGCTTTCGCTCTCCCTCCCTCAGTTGTGCAGCAGCGGCAGCGGCAGCTCTCAGCCTACGGCGGCAGCGTCACGCAGGCTGTGGAAGGAGGAGGAGGAGGAAACCAAAGAGAGGCTTTTACCGGGTCTGCGCCCCACAGCCAGGACCGTCCTTGCGCCTCAAGCCGCGTTTCTTCCTGCAAAGCCCTTCGGGCAACCCGAGAGTTCCGCTTGATGCCAGAAGGGCTTTGCAGGAAGAAACGCGGCTTGAGGCGCAAGGACGGTCCTGGCTGTGGGGCACAGACCCGGTAAAAGCCTCTCTTTGGTTCCCTCCTCCTCCCCCTCCTTCCACAGCCTGTGTGACGCTGCCGCCGTAGGCTGAGAGCTGCCGCTGAAACAAGTTTGGGGAGGTCCTTTGCGGGCAGCCAGTTCTAGCCGCCTGCAAAGGACTTCCCCACATTTGCTTTTAAAGAAATCTCTGCGCGGCAGCTAGAAACTGCTGCGCAGGGGTTTCTTGCCATGTGCGCAGCCGCGCAGCCGCGCAGCCTTAGAGGGAACAGTGGTCCAGGGTTGTTTTGTGATCATTCAAAACTATGGTGGACCTCCCCAAAAAACTACTTATGACCAGGTCCTGAAATTACAGTGACTCCAGTGTCCCCACATAATTCATCCCAACAACAAACTGCAAAGATGCTACAGTGCCCCTGCCCTGCTTATCTCATGCCAGCCCCAAGTCCAACAGGCCGTAATTTTGGGTCATAAGTAGCTTTTGAGGGTTGTGTCATAATTTTGTACAGTCACCAAGTGACCAGTCAGAAATCCAGGATTACCTGTACTGAAAATGCATGCATGCATGAATGAGAAAAATATACATCGACCTATCATCATTCATTTAGTGATCCTGGGAAGTTGAAAAAACCTGCATTACCAGAGTCATGTGTTCAAAATTCAGCTCTTGGCAACCAGCATATATTTACAATAGTTACAATGATTGAAGTGTCCTGGAGTCATGTGATTGATATTTGTACCCTTCCCAGGCCATTCTTCACTTAGTGATTGAGTGATTCACTAAACTTGAGTGGTTCACTTAATAACCATGATAAAAAAGTTTGTAAAATTGGGTGCGACTCAGTTAAAAACTGCAAAATTGTTTAGCAACAGAAATTCTGATCCCAATTGTAGTCATAGATCAAGGACTAGCTGCATTTTTTAGATCAGCAAGTAGAAAATTATAGATTCCACAATATACTCTTCATGGAACAGGAATATAGCTTTTAATACAAATAGGAATTCATAATCAAATTACAGATAGACTTTGACTTAAAAATGTAATTGAGCTTGGAATTACATTAGTAAGAAATGCCAGTCGTTAAGCAATTCACTACATAACCATTGCAAATCCATTGCCACAAAACATTTTTTGCCACAAAATCACAAATAAACACTAGCTTCTGGGGAAAAACATTATAGACTGTGGGATGCTACAAATGGCCATAAATGCGTGCCAGTTGCCAAGCCCTCAAAATGCACTCAGATAGCAATGGGTGAGGGTGGGGGTCTGTCACAACTTTGAATCTGAGTTGTAAGTAGCCCTGGGAAAATGTCTGCTGTTTTAAGGCCAAAAATAAAACATAACTGTAAACAACAAATGCTAATATTTAAAATCAATACCTTTCTACAAAAAAATTATTCTACTGAACTTAGTATTAGTATTTAGTATTATAGAGAAGTTGAAGAAAATCAGGAAGTAATCTGCTTTTATTTATTTAGACATCTCTATTTACAACTATTTAATTTATATTCTGCCTTTTATTATTTTCACAAATAACCCAATCTTTGCAGTGAACATATCCAACACATCTTCCTACTCCTATTTGCACCACAATAATCCTGTGAGTTGGACTGTGAAGCGAGACAACCTTGGACCAGTGACTAGCCCAAAGTCACATAGCTGGCTTTCATGGCCAAGGTGGGACTTGAACGCATGGTCTTTTGCTTTCTAGCCAGGTACCTTAATCACTAGATCATACTGTCAGCTACTTCTGGTTATAGGTAATCCTCAACTTACAACCATTTCAAATTACAACAATGCTGAACAAAGGGATTTAGGACCTATCTCTGAAGTTACAGCCCTTGCAGCACTCCAGAGGTCAAAACTTGGGTGCTCAATATTTTACTTAAGACTGTATGGACACTTTAACATCCTCCATTTATCTTCCCACAATTTACACCATTTGCACTCTGTGGCTCGTCGATCTAGACAACTTTTGCCATCTTTTTGTTTCCACTGGTGACCAAGAATGCCTGTCCCAAGGTCATGCACAACATTTTCCTTGTGACACTTTGGTGGTGAGCAGCTGCCTTGTAAAGGGCATGGCAGTACATCTCAGTGGAAGCAAGAAGATGGTGAAGGTCAGCTAGGGTGACAGGCAGTAAGGGCAGCTGGGCTGTTTCGGTTTCCTGGAGCCATGCTGTTGGGGTTTTCTGGAATGTTGCAACTTTGTGCTACAGTGCTGAGCTAGATAGCTGAGGCTTCCAAGGGAGGCTGCAGTTTTGTGTTGCACTTTGTGCCAGGGCCTTCTTGCAGCCCAGGGCAGGCCAAGAAGACTCTGAGCCAGAGTGTAGCAGGTAGCCCCATTGTCAGTTTTGGACTTCTTGTTGGCCCACAAGACAGAGTGCAGGATGGCTAAATGGGCAGGGATGGTGGTGAGAGAAGCAGTGGCACGGGGAGTTGGAGGTAATCCCTTACTTTACCAAGGCTTGAGAGTGGGAGGAATTAAGCCCTGGTTGACTTAAATTGGGATGGGTACTTATAACCAGTGGAATTTACTAAGCAATGGCAATGGGGAATGTTGGGAGTGCTGCCGCAAAAGCAATGCTAAGCAATATGACGTTGTGCTTTATGATTGCATCTTTTGCAGTGAAAATTTTGGTCCCAAGGAATACCCGTATTTCTATAAATAATTTATTGTTCACAAAGTCTGTTTAAGAAATTTCTATAATGCTTATGAAAGCCAGGGAAATTTATTTAATATGCCATTTAATCAGAAGACCTTGGGGAGGTAACATTGTCGTGGCAAATAGATAAATATTAAATAAATATACAAACAATCACTCACCTACTGGAAGCTACAATTTAGGTTGCCGCTGTTAATTCAATCATCAAAAAATGTGGCTTTAAACAAAACAACCTTGTTATGCTGAATATATACGGGGAATGACTGTCAGCAATTCTGGGAAACACTAAAATCAATCCTGACTCTTTAGGAAAGGTGAAGAGAAAAGGTCAGATGGACAAAAGTGGAAATTCTCACATAATTTTAAGAAAAAATGAAGATAGTGATAACTGGCAGCACATATTTTAATTATGTCCGAAGAAGTATATGCATTTTATAAAGTTAATTATCAGAACAAAAAACACATCTTATTTTTCTCAAAGCCCGTTTCATATTACATTCATTTAATTTAATAAAGCAATGCATATCTAGAAATGGAAAATTTTCAGTGGAAAAATACTCTATCTCACCTTGCTGGCACAAGACCTACTTTCTTGGAAAAGAATTCATGCATGGGTAAAATCCATTCAGACAGAAAATGTTTCTGCTACAGGTAAGAAAGATGCCATCATGTTTTATCTTGCCTATCCAGAAAAAAAATATTCGCATCCATGATGTTTTTTAAAGGGAAATTCATGAATATACAGAAGAAAGTTAATTTCTATAAATATAAGCTCCTTTGTACCACTTCTTAAAATATCTATCCATTATTAAATCTACAATAAATTAAGTCATGCAATTTTAACCCAGAATGAGTCTCAAATAAAAGTGAAATAATTTAAAAGTGAAATATTTTTTTAAATTATGCAAAAACTTAATTATGCACTTGATACACCTAACAATTAAAATTTCATTCAATGGGCTTCAGACTATGCTTTCGTTTGAACACTAAATGCAGTTAATTTTAACTTAGTCAATTAAAAATAGCCAGTGCCAAACTATAACTTAAAATTGGCTTGTTTCAATAAAGCATAGTGAACATTACATAGAAATTTTGTTCAGCTTTGGCCACAAGCTGCAATTAATCTAAAATGGAAGAAGTTTCAAGTCTTGGTATATAACTATACTAGAGGAGGGAGGAATATGCAATATGAAAGTCCAATATTGTGTTTGGTAGGGCTCATTTATGTTACTTTAACAAAAACAGTGAAATCACTAAAACATTTGAATATCTTGTCTACTTTAATTTTTCCATCTTTAATTTTCCATTCAGCAGTACAAATTATATGTTATTAGTGTAATTATAGTGTGTAATACCAATTCTGTGATAGGTTGATTTGAAAATTTCATCATTAACTATATTTTGTCAATTTGGATCTCACATCAAAATGTAGCTAAAAATCAGGGATTCGTTACATACAGGGCGGGGCATAACCTTTTCCTAGGGGGTCACAGCAACACTTGTAATAACAACACAAATAATTCATACACCATTCGAAAGCCCATCAAAAACTGAGTTTATTGACACGATTTAATAGTCAGTATGACCACCATTAGCCCTTCGAACAGCATTCAAACGAGGTGGATAAGAACACAACAAATCTTCAAACAGTTCCGTTCGATTTTCCAGATTTTTCAACACAGTTTCCAAATTCATTCTCAAAGTTTCAACCGAATATCGATTTTGACCTTGCTCCTGAATCATCAGAGCTTCCACTTCATCCTTAATTATGGCCCCAATGTTCTCTGCCGGATTGAGATCTGGCGAATTTCCCGGCCAGACGTCATTGCCCCAAAATTCGACATTGTTTTCCTTTAACATTGTTTTCCTTCTGTCAATGATCCTTTGTTCTTCCGAATCGAATTTTCCAGCCATTCTTAAAGCAAATTTAACATTTAATAGCTCATTCAATTCAGTTTTTTATGGGCTTTAAAATGAGGTGTCGCGGAAGTTGTAAACTGCTGTCGATCTTGCTGTGACCCCCTAGGAAAAGGTTATGCCCCGCCCTGTACTATAAGCATAAGAATAAGCAGTTTACAAGATTTGGTAAACTCAGCCATTCTGTTCTAGTATGGCTACCAGAAGAGAATATTATATTATTTACAACTTAAACTCTGCTTCTATTAAAAATGATTTATTGAAGGAATCAAATTTCGTATTATCCTATAATAAAATTCAATCATGATTTATGAAATTTGATTGCTTCAAAAAGCCATATTAAGAATAGCCACACTTTATCCAATTTTGAACATAGCACTAAACTAATCGCTTTGTACAGATTTTTTATAGGTTAAATGACAGATATCAATCGACATGGATTATTTTTGTTACCTGGAGGTGAAAAACAAAGAAATAAGTTTTTTTCTTCAACCTCCCACTTTGTTTTGTCCCATTGGATTATAGACATTAAACTATTTTTCTACCTTTATCCTGTAAAACAAATCAGCTTGGAAAGAACACTTTGTCCCAAGTTTGAAACAAAATATATTTCAGGTGCATCCCTAATATACTATATTTGCAGGTCTTTTTTGCAAGTATCAGGGTAAGGACCTGCAATTTCCCCAAACATTGAATTTAAAACAAGAACCTGTTTTGAGCATTTTCTTACTTCATAAGCTTTTATTATACCATTATATTTCCCAAATATTATTGCAGTCAAAACTATTTCAATCCTGTGAAATTGAAAGTGACACCACTCTAATTGTATGAAGCAAAAGATGAATGACATTCTAGGGCATGTCATTATACTATATTAAATATATAATCAGCAATTAATTTTAATTTTAAGACCTAATGATGTTACCCATAGTTTCAAGGATTTATATATCTGCTTGCATTATACTGTGCTATACTGTATACCTGAATTTACATAGCATTTCCCTATTTATTGTTTATTTCACAGCATTTGTATGCAACTCCAGTCATCAGCTTCTGGCAGCTGATAAAACTACAACTCACAACACGTATCATAAAAGACATAAAGTCCAAGAATCAACATAAAAACCATAAAGTAACACAACTGCCAGACACAGCAAGTAACAGCTACTCTGATTCCAAATTTATGTTCCAAAACAATAGTTTTTGCCTGTTTCCTAACAAATGATTAAGATGACACATCTAATCATCCAGAGGAGGACAAATATATCTTGTTAGGTTGGACAACCACCGAAAACCTTGCTGTCCTCTTGACCAGTGATAGGAATGAATGTTCAGCATCTCTTCCTGCACAGAATAGGAAGATGCTATTTGGAGAGGAAACCAGAATCTGAACCAAAATGTTAATGGGATCTTTCTGAAGTGTACCTAGCAACTAGCAGCAAATGTACTTCCCACAATACTGATATTATCCTGCTAAATATTGAATCAATTTCCAAGTAGTCTTGACAAGCAAATCCAAGCACAGTAATACACCTCTGAAGTGTATAAAGACAGGAATCACTGACAACAGTATCTTCTCTAGAAACAGTTGTAGCTGCTGTATCAGTGAAGATGGGCAAAATGTCTCCTGTCCAGAACCTTCAGCTGCTGTTCAAGCAAGAGTTGCAAGTTTGCAGAACCCCCAAATTGCAAACCATGCCATTTTGCAGAGAAATGTGTCTCCCCCTGAGAGTTAAATTAATTCTAACCTAGCTCAAGGTTTCATCTTGTTGAAATATAATTGCGATTGAAACAAAGTATGCACTGTGGCAATCTAGCTGGGTTCTGTAACTAGGGCATTTCTAGCACTGGAGAGTTCCTCTAAATAAAACATACAATATAAAGCAGCACAGCCAGCTTTCGAGATTTAAATGTTGGAAGAAGTAAGTTTTATACTTTGTGTTCCTACAATGCCAGAGCTGACTTACAATTCTACATGGCTACTTGTATTTTGGAATTCCGATGTTAGCACACACGGGTCAACTGGTACCACTGATTGGCCAGACCAGCATTTTTTCCAGATTACTATACCATTTATATTTTTCATATTATTCTTCTGCATTTCTATTCTTCTACTCGTTAACTTTACTGTTTTGTATACAGGATAGAAACCAGAAGAAAATTAGTGTAAAGTTTGCATTAAAAAGCAATTTGATGTGCATATACTAAACCAAATGAGGAACCATTGATTTGAGGTAAAAGCTCCTTTAAATGAAGCAGTTTGCCTTTAGAAAATTGGGTGCTGTATTGTTTTATAGCAGTGAGCAACAAAGGGAGATTTTTACAGTTTAAGCCCCACTGCCATTTAAGAACTCTGCACTTAACCAATTTCAGTCTATTTGCAGAAATTGGCAGGGAAATGCCACTAAGGATTAGACTACAGATATGGGAAACAGTATCTTTGTTTGCCTCAAAAAACTTGTATTTGGAGAAATAGCCTATTTATACATCTCACTGTACAAATTGTATTTCTATTCAGATGTGAGACAGAATCCACCATGAATTGAAAGAGCTGGTGTTCTCCCTCAAAAAAGGAGAAAGAAAACAAAAATAGATCCAGGAAACTACAGACCAATCAGCCTAACATGAATATATGAGAAGATACTGGGAAAAAAAATTAAAAACAGATTTGTGAACATCTAGAAACAAATAAAGTTATAACTAGTAGTCAGCATGAGTTTGTTAAATACAGATCATGCCAAACCAATCTTATTTCATTCTTTGACAAAGGGACTAAATTAGTAGACCAGTGAAATGCTATGGACATAGTATATCTATACTTCAGCAAGGCATTTGACAAAGTAGACCACAACCTACTCTGTTTCCTGAAAATAAGACCTGGATAATAAGCCCTATCGGGGTTTTGAGCGCATGTGCTAAAATAAGCCCTTCCTGAAAATATTGTAACACAGCAGCAGCCATGAGGTGACCATGCTCGCAGCCTCCTACACCTCAAAAATAATAAGATCTCCCCAAAGATAAGGCCAAGTGCTTATTTTGGGGGGTTAAAGGAAAATAAGACCCTGTCTTATTTTCAGTGAAACATAGTACTTCTTGGTAAGCTAGAAAAATGTGGGATAGACAGCATCACTACCAGATGGATTTGTAACTGGCTGTACTCAATGTGTAGTCCTTAATGGTACTACATCTACATGAAGAGAAGTAAGCATGGAGTAACATAAAGTTCCGTCTTAGGCCTGGTACTTTTCAATATCTTCATAAATGACGTAGATGAGGGAGGGAAACACATCAAATTTGCAGATAATACTAAGCTGGCAGGAATAGCCAACACCCCAGAAGACAAGTTCAGAATCCAGAAAGATCTTGACAGATTTGAACAATGGGCTCTATCCACAAAATGAGATTTAATGTGGAGAAAAGCAAGGTTTTACTCATGGGCGGGAAAAAGCAAAGTACAAGTACAGATTAGGCGAAACCTGGCTCAAAAACAGTAACTGTGAAAGCAGGGTGGATTTGATTTAAATCAAGCCTTTTTACTAGTGATTTAAATCATCTTGAATTAAATCACTAGTAAAAAGGCTTGATTTAAATCAACCCGATTTAAATCATAATTTTTAAAGAGCAAATGTCATCTCTGTCCTGCAGCAGCTCCTCTGACCCACTGTTAGTTAGTTAGTTAGTTAGTTAGTTTATTTGTCTTGTATGCCGCCCACTCCCGGAGGACTCCGGGCGGCTTATAATAAAAAAGGAAAAGGTAATAAATAAGACAGACAACAATTTAAAATATAACAACATTCATAGTTACCGTGGGGCTGGATACTTCAACAGCCCCCGGCCTGCTGGAACAGCCAGGACTTAGTGGCTTTACGGAAGGCCTGGAGGGTCGTAAGGGTCCGGATCTCCACGGGGAGCTCATTCCAGAGGGCCGGAGCTGCAACAGAGAAGGCTCTCCCCCGGGGGGTCGCCAGCCGACATTGGCTGGCAGATGGGATCCGGAGAAGGCCTAGTCTGTGTGATCAAATCGGTCTTTGGGAGGTAATTGGCAGGAGGCGGTCTCTCAGGTACACGTTAATGGGATGGCTGGTGATGCAGCAGTGACACAACAAGGTGAAGGACATGGCAGGAAGCAGGTAAGTGGATACCTGCTAACAGGCGCTGCCACAATGGATCTGGAATGGCAGGTGCTCTTTAAATGTAAGGACTCATTCTTGCTAGTAGTTAAGACTCTTTAATTTTATTATTTGCTAACAAAATGAAGGTTTCCTATTTAGCTTGCAGAGCTTGGGTTCATTGAATGAGTTTACAAAAAATGTAAATATTGCAGACTCTACAGCCTCATGCTACATAACTAAGCTCTATTTCATGATGAATAAACTAAATTATTAATATATCTTAAACAGAAAACTATCTTTAGAATTTTATTAAAATAAATTTGATAAAAATAAACATAAATCTTATTTAAATTAAAAATAAAATAAAAAAATCATTGATTTTTATGCACCCTGTGGGAGAGGGACCTTGGAGTCCTAGTGCATGATCGCTTAAACATGAGTCAGCAGTGTGCAGCCGCTGCCAAAAAAGCTAATACAATCTTTAGTTGTATAAACAGAGGTATAGAATCAAAACCATGTAAAATATTAGTACTGCTTTATAAATCCTCAGTAAGACCACACCTGTAACACTGCATCCAGTTTTGGTCACCACATTACCAAAAAGATCTTGAGAATTTGGAAAAAGTGAAAAGAGTAACAACTAAGATGATTAAGGGCCTGGAGATTAAAATATATGAAGAATGGTTGTAGGATTTGGATTTGGCTAGCCTAGAGAAAGAAAGACTGGGGGTGGTGGTATGATAGTAGTATTCCAGTATTTGAAAGGCTACATAAAGAAGAGTGGGTCAATTTATTTTCCAAAGCATCAGAGGGCAGGACAAGAAACAATGGATGGAAACTAACGAAGGAGAAAATCTGGAATTAAGGAGAAACCTCCTAACAGTGAGGACAATTAACCAGTGGAACAGAAGTTATGGGTGCTTCATCACTGATGGTTTTTAAGGAGAGACTGGACAGTCACTTATCTGAAATTATATAGGATCTCCTGCTTGAACAGGGGGCTGAACTAAAAGACCTCGAAGGTCCCTTCCAGCTCTATTCTGATTCTGACATAACTGAAGCTGTGCTATGCTTTTAATCCTAAAATATCTGTTTCTTAAAATGAAAATTCTATATGGGTATTTCACGCATACCGAATCCATGATTTTGTGGCTTATTTTCTTGAAATATATCTTGATTAACAATTCTTTGTTTAGTGACCATTCAAAGTTAGGACAGAAACTGAATAGAAATTACAGTACAAGGAGCATACGGTGCCTGCATGACGCACCGTCCTCAAATTTGTGTCCGTGCAGCACCCCTGCAATCACATGATTGAGGCATTTGGCAGGAGATCACAAATGACAATCACATGATGTCACACTTAACTACCACACTTGAGTCTCTTAATGGCAAATGGAACTGCTACTGTAAGTTGGCATGGTTATGTGATGCACTTTACGACTGTGTTGTGATAGAATTCCTGGTCCCAATTTCTGTTATTAACCAAGTATTACCAGTACAAGGTATTTCAAATATCTTAAACTATTTCACTTCAAGTTAATCTTAAAGTTTCAAGGTAAATATAATATTGCCTTTAATGTCAAGCCAATGTCATGGGAACAAATTCTTGGACTGTTTTGATCAAGGATAATTTTAAAAAAAAGTATTACAAGAATGTAGCACTCTGGCAACTACATAGAGCCCCTGAAACAATATAGCATATCAAAGAAACCAGGGAATACTGTATTTAAAATGCGCAGTCACACTGTTCATAACCACAAAGGACAAAATGCAGCAGTGGAGGCATGCATATATTTCATAATAATTTCCTCCTAAATGGAACAGAAATCTGTTTTGGTCTTATGAAATTGGACAATGTGGTGGTTGCTTATTACTGCTGTTTAAGTTACAAGCAAGGGAGTACTAATTGTTTTGCTCATATGTCTATGGGTTCAAATCACTGCTACAGAATGTAAACTACACATTCATTATCACCATTTAGAGGCATAAAATTATACTGAAGTAAAACGATTGGTGATTCAGTATAAAAGCAAGCTAAGAGTTTTCAGACAACTCTTTAAAATGTCCCATAGAGATTAACAAATAAATTTCAACTTATGAAATAAAATGTACTTGGTTAGTAATCATATATTGTCTTTTAAAATAAGATGCGTTTTGCAGTTTTGGCATGTTTATAGCAAATCGGCATCAGTTAATTTTGAACAACAAAAAGATATAGCTCGCTACAAATTTTGCAGCAGTTAAGAAAAGGAAATCCAAACTATTATTTTTTTCAAATTAACTTTTTTTTATCCTGGTATTTGGAACTCAAGAATCTCCTATTTAATACATTCTGAATTTTTAATCCTTTCCTTACATTAATTATGTATACATTTAACACTGTTACAATTCATTCTCATTACTATTCTAAAATAACATTAGACTCCTGGCAACAATTTGAAATTCTTAAAACAGTGCTCAGTGCTTAAAACAATCCTACAATTATCTTGTAGATTATAATTAGCTACATGTTGCATATAAAATAACAATGAATAAAATGAGATAAATTTATTTTTACTTTCACAATAGGCTATAATTTTCTGTAGAAAATTAATTTGAATGATGTCAGAATTCAAGTTAATCATCTAGTTGCTGTTTTCTTATTAATTTGAAGGAGGCCTGGATTTTTCCCTGTAGCTATAAGGTACTCGGTGTACAGTCAGTTCACAATACATACAGTAAAATTATTGCCTGTTTCAAAAATAATTTGAGTGTTGATAATTAAAAGTCAAAAACTGTCTTTTTTTGTATTATAATTGCACATGAAAGAAAAAATAAATAAATTCATGCCCTCAAGTAAGGGATCACTCCTGGCAATTGCCTGGACAAGTCCTTGCACTTTTCTTGCAACATTTCTAGAAGTGGTTTGCTATGGCATTCTTCCTAAGGCTGAGAGAATGTGACTGGTTTTTTCTAGCCTGGTATCTTTAACCACCACACTAAATTGGTTTTCTTAACTGTATGTAACTCAAAAATAAATTCAAGAGGACCATAATTTAAACACATCCTCAAAAAAGTCCAAACCTAGGGGTTAATTTGAACTCATTTCCAAGTTTACATAGCTTATTAGTTCGGTGGCTAGAAGTCTTTCTACAAGTTGGTATATTTCTTCTGTTTACATCATTATTGTTTCCACACAAGTTTTTGTGTTGATCTGCATGACATCCAAATTGCTAAACTGGTTCTCAATAATCTTGTCAACCTTCATACTACTTTCATTATGGCTTGGAAATCACAGCAAACTTTCAATATAAACTTTCCTTATGGATTAATTATGAAGGTATATGAGAACTATAACGCTTGATATGGAAACATTTACTGTTCACTTCGGGATTTTACTGAAAGCTTACAATAACTTGACAACCAGAATGTAATATTGTACATTTTAAAACAAATGCAGTTCAGCAATTAAACTCAGAAATTTAAAATAAAATGGAAGTATAATCAGCAGTCAATAGTTTTGTTTTTCCTATCACCAAGCTATAGGTTATACACCCAGCATGTTATAATGTTCAACTAACAAGCTTTATGGAATCTGTGTTAAAACTACACTGTATAATGATGATAATTTACTTGATATGACATTTGACTGAAATGAATAAGGGAAATCTGATAGTTGGAGAATAATCAAGTGTCTACAAAATGGATAACATTAAAAAAATATTTGGATTCAGAACCTTCCACATTAAGGCTTAAGATGCAACAGAGCAGATTAATACAAATTTGTGTTCTACAACATCCACTAACAATTCACTGCTAAGGTTGTGATCAAGCAAACTGTTCTTATAGTTAGTTACTCTCAGCATAAAACAAACATAATTTTAATATTCTTCAATCCAGTATTTTTCAACAAAGCAGGTTGCTTGGAATCTTCTTTGAGGTAATTTCATCAGAATATTGAGTTTTTCCTCAGGAAAAATGCCTACATAACATCAGTATCAATGCTCAGTTCCTTGCCACAGTGTAATACATTTTATTGGTGGTCTAATGATCCCCTCTTAAAAGGCACATAACAGCTAAAAAATACCATATCTCTTAATCTGCAGCATTTAAGCAGTTCATTGGAATGCATGAATGGTAAACGCATTTACAGTTCAGTCCTGTGACTTTGTTCCTACAATATATATATTATCTTGGTCAACTGAACTGGAGCTTAGTCAATTAACCCACATTTCTGGGTTCACATGCCAGACAGAAACAGCAATCTATCAAGCAGCCTGATTTCACATTCCACAGAAGACTAAAACGCATTTAGCCAGTTCCCAGTTTACTGGGGTTGTGCACGTATCACGGATTGGTTCCCATGTCCTGTTGTGGTCACCACAACCTTCAGCCTTCTTCCCAATCCAAAACACTTGCTCTGTGATTTCTATTGTCCCCTAGGGACAATTTTCTTTAAAATCAATCAAGTCCATGTACTTTCCTCCCAACAGGTACTCTACCTTCCAAGTTCCTCTCCAACCTCGTAGTGATCCTCCAGGTTTTCTTGCCGGAAGACAGTCATGATAGCTGGGAAGGGAAAGCCCACAACCAGCTTCCACTGCCTTTGCCTTTCAACTCATCACCTCCACCTTGGTACGATCTTCCAGGACTTCATGCATGGCGCTACGCTCTGGAGAAGAGAGACAGGGGGAAAAAGCAAGGGGCGAGTTAAAATGCCCATGTTTGCAGGAAGGGTGCGGTTATGTCACTGTTTTCTCCATGCACACAGGTCCACCATACACCACGCCGGCAGCGCCTCTGAAAGAAAGCAGGATTGGGAAAGCAGAGCGGTCCCGGGTGGCGGCCGGCTGGTTAACTTCGCTCTCTAAAAATCACCGGGCTTCAGCTGCCAAGAAATGGAAGCCTCTCCCGGGGTCCTCCTCCCCCTTGTGCGCGCCTTGCACGGGCGAGAGGCTCTTCTCGCCCGTGCCTCGAGCTGCGAAATGGAGACAACAGCCAGGGAAAAAGAAGTCACCCCCTTTCTCCTCCCCCCCACGAGAACAACGCCTCGCTGGGGAGGGAGCGAGGGGAAAGAAAGGCGCCTCCTAAACTCCGCGCGCCGCTTCCTCGCGCGCATCTCACCTTCTTCCCCGCACCGCAAGCAGGAGCCCCCAAAGCCACCATTTCACCTGAGCCAGGAGCCAGGAGCCGCACGGACGCCACATTCCTCAGCAACTCCCCCCCTCCGTTACCCGGTCAACTAGGACGTGCAACCGGGAGGAGCCGCCGCCGCCGCCTAAAATCCGCCCGCTCGGCTCTCGATAAAATCCAGCTAGCCAGGCGCGGGCATTCCCCTTCGCCCTGCTTGGAGGAGTGCAAAGAGCCTGGCGCTTTTCCTCTTTGGCTCCTGCTCTCCTGGAAGGCCTTGCCCCGTTCTCCGCCCTCCTGCTGGCTAAGGAGGGACGCAACCCGGCGAGGAAGGGACGGAAGCCCCCCGACTCGTCTGCCGGAGTCGCCGCCGCCGCAGGGGGAGGAGGGGAGGCGCGCCGGGAACCTCTCCTTGGCGCAGGGAGCTTCCTTCTGGCTGGGGCGGCGAGAGACCGGGGAGAAAAACCCGCCCCTCCAGCTCGCTCCCTCGCTCACTCACCCTCTTGCTCGAGCTCGCGCTTCCTTTTTTCCGGGCGGCAGCCTCCCTTTCTAATCGTTCGCACACTCTTCGGAGCCGAGCTAGGGAAAGGCACTCCGGCAAGCGGCCAATGGGAAAGCCGCGGCGTTTTTACACCCCTCCCTCTCTTCTCCCGACCAGCCCACGCCAGCGGTGAGCAACGGGGGAGGGAGGATGCGGCTCGTGCGCGCGCACGCACGCACGGGCCGACAAAGGCGTGCAGGTGTATTAGCCAGGCTGCTTACCTTCGGGTATCGCCGGCCGCCTTGGCGCGGCTTGGAAGGCGTCGGGACCTCCCTCGCGCCAGGTTAGCGCTCGGGTAGAAAAACTTCATCCATTCCGGGGGGGGGGGGCGGGGGGTTGCAGAAGGTTAATGGCCATTATGTAAGTACTGCCCACCCTTCTCTAACTGGTGCCCTCCAGGTGGATTCCGGCAATGCAAAACCGCCAGACGTGAAGCTAGTTGGGCATCGTTGGGAACGGATCTTAAACGCATTTGGAAGGTTCCCGGTTCCGAATATTTACCAAACAGGGTTGTAAGATCTCACAAGCAGAGAGAAGTGAGTTGTAGCATCTGCAGGTATAGCGGGCAGCAGGTGTGGAACTCTTCTGGGCCATGATTGTAGTGCCTTATCAAAAAGTTGATCTTTGCCTTGGCTTTCTGACCAGCAAGGTTTGCTTTGCCAAAGAGAAACTTCCTTACCAAGAGCTTCTTTTTTTCCCCAAAAGGCAACTGAACTTTGTTTTTTCTTTGAAGATGTTTTGCTTCACATCCAAGAAGCTTTTTCTTCAGAGATGAAGATGAGAAGCGAAATGTCTTCAAGAAAAAAAAACCAAGTCTAGTTTGTCTCAGCACTTTTGGGAGAACCATGTCCTGGTTGGCTGAGAATCTCCATAGACTTCCTTATCAAGAGTGATTGTCTCACAATTACTCTATTCTGTAGCAGTGAAATGATATGTGAATTACTAATATGTGGATTATTTTATAGGACTAAATTCCCACATTTTTATTTTTAACTGAAGAGCTAACCTTGGGGCATCACTAATGAAACCACCATGAAAATACAGCATTATAGTGCCTGTACATTTTTTCAAGGATGTCATTTCCATGCTAGTATTGTTTTATTATATATTAGGTTGTCTGTAACCAGACTGAAATTGTGTGTTGTGATCAAATTGAATGCCAATATAATCATATGCCAAAATTCATTGGCTCATTTCTCAACTCTAATTGTTGGGAACCATGACTAGGAATCACAGCACTTGAAGGAAAAATTCCACCTCATCTATTCCACAAAAGCTCTTGCACAAAATCCTTGCATGCCCCACTATTGTCATGCCTAAACTGAGATGGTCACTTACAACAATAGTTGAAATTTTCAGTTTTGGGAATCTTTGAAAGAAATAAGCCTTTTGCTAATTTCTTAACCTTTGCAGCTTCCTCTTGGACTTTGTTTTCCCCATATATCCACTGCTTTGTCCAATAATTTTATGTCTGATAGGTAAATATTCTTTCTGATGCTGGTTCTAGTTTGCTGCTTTTAATGAGTTCTCTTTTTCCCCTAAATTTTTATATAGTATTGTAATCTTGTGCTTTTATGATACATTATTCTGAAAGCAAATAATAAACCATTCTGAAAATAATTCTGAAGACCAGAAAATCACTGGAATGGTTTTTGTTGTGGTTTACAAATCTCATTTGTGTGGTAAAACTTCCCATCCATGGAAATGCACATCTAAGTTTTCCCAAGTTTGGCATGTGCATCTGTTTATGCATCTTGATATAACTACAAAAGGTTTGATATTTTAAGGCGCCAAGTTTGAATTGAGCCATTTCTCAAATGACCATAACATTTTAAAAGTTAGTGAAAGAAAATGATATTCTTAATTAGTTTTCAATCCAAGTAAATGATGTAAAAATTTGAGCAAAACAAATGGAGCCTACTGAACCTCTCATATTGACAGAAAAGAAATTTAAATTGCCAAAACAAAACCAATAGAACTGCCTATATTTACATGTAGCCTGCTCTTCCAGCTGGCTTATATAATATGCTGCAACTTTTAATATGACTCAAGACTGGGGAAGAGAAACTAGACTGAAGGATATAAATATATCCCTAATTATACAGCAATATTGCAATATTTATTATATTTTGCATTGTAATACTAAAATTTAAAAGTGCCAATGTAAGCTTTTTCTTCCTTAGTATTCCATATGCTTGTGCATTGTAAACCTTAGATAACTATTGTTCAATATTACTTAAATGCATTTCCAACAGCTGCAGCAAGCTTAACAGTTTTTTTCATTTCTCATTTGACACTGCTTTGCAGACTTGCATACCTTGAAAGGAACTAATGACCCAGAGGTATCTACAAAACAACCCCAAGTAATGAGCAATGGGTAACTGTTACGTGAACCTTTGACCTAATCAAATGCTAATCTTCAGGGGCAAGAAACAATCCAATAATTATAACTTCTTGGTTTTGCATATGCCTTTTATGAATATTTCTTCTCAGTAGTCCTCCATGTTACTGTTTACTTGGGTAAGGAGAAATACATACACTGAATCAGGGTCTGTAGAAGAAATATCTGTAAAATGTTCTGCCATCTCTTGGCTTTAAAAATCACTGAACTGTGGAATAGAACATTTAGTTGCCTCTAATTTTAACTCTCTTTCCCTTTATAGAATTCCAGTGTACAGATTAATTCAGGAAAGTGAAGTTAATATGGAAACAAAGACCTGTCATTGGCAAAAGATTTAGACCTGAGATATTGTGGTTTGCTTAACGCTAATGTTGAATAAGTCACAAACGTGGTTCACACACCATAATAAAGCGCAAGCAAATCACATTTTGATCTAAATAAAAATATGAACCCACCAACCTTACACTAAACTTTAGCAGACATGATATAGAACTTTTTTTTCATGCTTATGAAGTAGTGAATGCTGAAGCAAATATGCTTCTGTGCTTGTGTTGTAAATAACTGCATGTGTATCTTTTTCTGCAATTTTTAAGTAAGTCCAAACATATTTGAGTTCTTCCAAATGAGTCACAAGACCGTATTTCCCAAGTCAGATGTTTCTGTTTAATGATGATGTCATCTTGCAAAATAAAATCTATATTTTGCCATAAATTAAAGTACCTGAACTATTCAGGGTACTCGTACTATCATCACAATGTGTTTGCCCATTTGTTTTTGTTTTAAAAACAATTTTTTTTTTTAGTCAGAAAAAAAATCTACCTACATCTTGACCAAAGTGTCTACAACATTGAAATTGTTACAGGCAATCCTATTCGAAATTAACTTAACCACTTAATGGAATTTGGAGTGGGATGAAACCAGAACATGCTTGGAAGATGAAGGAAAGGAGAATGCAAGGGAAGAGAGATCTGTTAAATAGTTTGGGATCCAACTGGTTTAAGCCTATTAATCTCAATATTAGGAGTTCAGGGTTCAGGTGAATGGGTTTTAGCTGAATTGGCAATCACTACAGATTTTTTGGTGTAAATATACATGAAGATCAGTCAGCCTCATAAATATGCAAGTTCTGCATTCTTCCATAGTTGAACTTTCAAACAATCTTCGAAGGCAGTTTAGATAGAATACATTTACAATTGTATAATTTGGAAGTCACCAAAGTGTGAAGGACAGTGGTCAGGTTGCTCTGTCTTAAGCAATGAGTGTAAAGTAGCATGGCACAGAATTGTACTATTATTTGAATACAAGCTAATTAGACTGCCAGGTAAATATTCTGAAATCACATTCTATTGCATTGTCTGGCTGCTTAATTTGAGTATTTTGCTTTTCTTAGGTGATTAGTTGAATGTTTTCCCAATGATTTTCTGTATAGAGAATCATCCAGAACAGAACCCCTCCCCCCAAATGTCTCGTTTTGGTCAGCAGAGGCACCCCGGCGGCCCCGCAGGCCAGATTTATACACCCCAAGGGTTGGATTTGGCCAGAGGTCTTGAGTTTGACACCCCTGATGTAGAATATCAGCAGTTAATCTTGTTGGCTATTGCATTTTATATGTAATATTTTATTATTTCATTTCATTTTATTACTTTATTTTATTTTTAATGGGAATTATATAATTAAGGAGAAACATTATCCATCCAGAGAACAGAATGATCCCAGTCCTGCTGTTTTTCCGTAAATCCTTAAAAAAATAACTCTGGCTCTGTGCCTAGTCCTGAGTATGTTCAGGAACTTGTTTTATGGTTAATTTAGTAAT
This sequence comes from Thamnophis sirtalis, assembly GCF_051295495.1. Classification (NCBI taxonomy): domain Eukaryota; kingdom Metazoa; phylum Chordata; class Lepidosauria; order Squamata; family Natricidae; genus Thamnophis; species Thamnophis sirtalis. Next base: position 64,162,314 of record NW_028261385.1, read on the forward strand.
TAGGATGGGTGATTTATTCTCAGATCCTATGTATTTTAAGTTTTGTATCAGTTGTTTTTTATTTTTTTAAATTTTATTCACCACCATAGTCACTTGGTGTGATGGACAGCCACACAAAAACAAACAAGCAAGCAAACAAACAAATGAATATTATGTGGCCTTGAAAAGTAAAGCTGGTGCAAAATGTGGTAGTATAGGCTTCTAAAAGGGCAATACATTGAATAGCCCTTCACTGGTTGTCAGCTTGCTTCCAAGTCCACTTAAAGTTGTTGGTTTTGACCTTTAAAGCCCTACATAGCAGGGGGCCAGGTATCTGAGAGATTGCCTCTCCAGTTATCTCTACCTGCCCCATCAGATCCAGCAGGAGAGGCATATGTAGTAAGATGGGAGTTCCATCTTATCATGGGACCCACCTCCTGGAACATCAACCCTTACCCTCCTGAGGGGAAGTTAGCCTCAACCCTGGAGAAAGCCCTTAAACTTCAGCAAGTTTTTGGATCTCCTGGTAATAGGGAACCTATGTGCTGGCTGTATTATCTATTATATATATGTTGGCTACCTCTGATCTATATATATTTTCCCTCTTGTGGTTTTTTGTTTGTTTATATTCATAGTTTTTAACTGATTTTATAGAGTATTTTTATTAGGTGCCATCCAGAGTTACCTGCTGTGAGACAGGCAACCATATAAATTTGACAAGGCAATAAATTCTTCTGAAAAGTTCCAATTGTTTGGTTTTCCTGCTGCACTATCATTTCTGAGGCTTAGTTCCATTTTTACCATATTGAACTTTCATTCAGTAAAGATTTATTGGCAGCTAATGGCCAAAAGAAGAAATTTGAGCTGAACTAATAATGCTTTGGTAATGAAATGAGCCTTTTTTTGTTTGAAAGATTGTGATATATACCAAAGAAAGACATAGCTAGTTGCAATGGCAATAATAAAAACTTTGCAACTTTGCATGCAGTGGCAGCCAGTAATTCAAGATCAAGGGACGGAAGTTGATAGTTTCCACTCTAAAGTTCAAGAATATTATTGGCATTTATTGGCATCACATGGAAAGTATTCATGTATTAGATTTAAACAGACATAAACCCAATTCAGATAATCTTTTACCTGATCCCAATCCCTTAATCCAGGGATGTCAAACTGGCGGCCCACGGGCTGGATGTGTCCCACCTAGGCCATACCCACCCTGGCTCTGCAAAGGTAAATAACATTGTGAAACATATGATTTGATCGACTTTGCCTTAATCCTTGGCCTTCTCAGGAGTAGCCCCGGCCCTTTGGAACGAGCTCCCTGTGGAGATTCGTACCCTCTCCACCGTCCAAGCCTTCCGCACAGCCCTGAAGAACTGGCTCGCTCGTCAGGCCTGGGGATAAGGATAGTTACCCCTCCCGAATGATGAATGTATGTTGTTTGCCATTTTAGTATATGTCTCTATTTTGTTGTCTGTATCCCCCCCTTCCCAGTTTTATGTGAGCCGCCCTGAGTCCCCTCAGGGAAAAGGGCGGCCTACAAATTCTAATAAAACTACAAAACTACAAACTACAAACTTTCACAAATATTCTGCAACATTCTAACATTGCCAATCAAGAAATATGGGAAATAAGACATGACTAGTGCTAGAATTGTACCGTTGCTGTAGAAAATCAGTTCAATATGAGTTGCATGTTGATAGGCTTATTCTCCATAGTGAGGGGGAGGAGTATCCAGCATGGGTTGACTTTATCCTCTCGTTGATTGGACTGAGTCATCAGAGCTCTTGGTATAAGCCTCTGGTCCACCAGGCTCCGCCCAGTTTATAGACTCAGTCCACTCAAATGGACGGTTGACCATCCTAGATCTCCAACAGGTCGAAGATATTCAAGAAAGAAAAGGAAGGAAAATTCCAGTGTCTCCCTCCTACAGCATCCCAGGCGAGCTGGCAACTCCCGGGACTGTAAGGATCGGCCAAAAGCCCCTCAGTGGGCGGCCCGCCGCCCAGGCTGCTGAGTGAGAAAAGCAACACTCAGACAGGAATTTGCCGGGTGAGCAGGAGACAGAGGGCAGAAGCCTCTGGCAGGCACGCCCGGCTGCAAGGACGCCAGCAGCGCCGGAGACTTCCCCAAGAGCCGCGGATCGTGAGAAGGGACAGGCTAGGACGGCGCGGAGCCCCCCCGCCCCCTGGAAGGGAGCCTTGCAAACGCGGAGCGCCCGCCCCATTGGTACGTGACCCACCTCATTGGAGGGGGCTCACGGGCAAAGCAAGGACTCCAGCGGCATGGGAAGTGAAGAAAACGGCAGCAGCGCAGCTCTTCGGAGCACAAGCCGCCCAGCCAGAATATTCAAAAGGGGCGCCTTCATCTCCTGGCAAAGGCGCCATCTTGAAGCCATAAGGGACCATGTGTTCCAAGATGGCGGCGCCCAGAGGCAACAGGAGACTGGCAGGACACAGGTACTGGCAACAACAGCCGGCAGTCCCACCAGGTTAGTGACCACCCCTCAGGCGGCCCAGAGAAGGGGGGGAGGAAAGGCAGAGACAAAAAGAAGCACCTCTCCCCCAGCGCAGAGCTGGAAACAGGCGGGGGCGGGGGGAGGAAAGGCAGAGACCAAAAAAAAAAAAAAAACCTCCCCCCAGGGCAGAGCTGAAAGCAGGGGGGGGGGGGAGTCACAAGCCTCCCAAGCCATCTAAATAAGAAAGGAGGAGGCATTAAAGACTGGAACAGATTTGCAAGAGGGCAAGTGGCCTCAAATCCATCCCATGCCAGGGAAAGAAAAGAAAGGCTCCTGGAGGCCCCACAGCAGGTGGGACTGCAGGGGAGACAACCATTTGCAGGCAAGAATCCCCTTTGACACCCCTAGTCCTTGGGGTCTCCCTCAGAGGTGGCAATCCCCCTCCCCCATGCTGCCTCCCTGAGATCAGCCTCTGCCACCCCCCCCAGACAGGCAAGGGCCCCCAGCCAGCAAGCACCACAGGGGCCCCCAATTTTCAGACATAATGATGAAGGGCTTCCAGCAATGCCTGACATTGCTGCAGCAGCCTCAAATGCTGCCTCAGTGGCATCCTCTCCTAGGATACCTGAAGGGCTGGAAACCCAGGGGAAGGACAGCTTAGCTCCTCAGCCTTATCATGGGAGGAGAGTGAGCTGGATTGTGAGGAGGGGGAAGTCAGGGAGGATGACCTATCCAATGACATAGGCTTGCCCCCCCCCCCCAAGCTGACCTTCACCGGGTGGTTCCAGCCTTTGTTATATAAATCACTCCTTTTTAAGGGTTAAGCAGCCGCCAGGCTTGGGAACAGAGCAGCAGAGGCACCGCCTCAGCAGCAGGGGGTTTTCTGCAGAAACCAGGTTTGAGGAGCAGGCCATTGAGACCGACACAGTGCCAACTCCCAGGGCCTTTCTTGAATCGGTCAAGTGCCAAGGGGCCATTCCCATGCTCACATCCACAGACAAGGCCTTTTCAATGTGGATCAAGACATGGAGGGGGTGCTATCCCACCCACCAGGGGCGCCTTGGCTTTGGCTCTGCAACACCCCTGATTCTGCCAGGGGAACCTGAGCAGGCTCTGACGTGGGAAGACAGGAAGGCGGGCCTCACCCTCCGAAGAGGCATCAGGCAGCTGCCTGGGCGGTGAAGGCCGCCATCACCGCCTCATTGTTCAACAGGTCTCCTCTGCTCTGGCTGCAGGAGCTGCAACAACGCATCCCCATTACCGAGGTCAGAGCGCACCAGGACATCAATAAGCTGGGGGCGGTCATCCAATCTGTGGCAGATGCCTCATTGTCTGCAACCAGGCTTGCCTCCAGGGCAATTGTTCCACTGTTGCATCTCGCAGGCTGCTGTGGCTGAGACAGTGGCAGGCAGAGGTTCACCACAGGTGGCGCCTGGCATCCACTCCTTTCACAGGAGATGTCCCTTTTGGACCCGCTCTGGACCCCTATCTGGTCGAGAATAAGGACTAGAGGAAGGATCTCCCCACAGCCCCTAAGAGAGGACAGTTCAGGACGGTGCCTTACTCCAGACGGCCCTGTTCCCGGGGACAAGACTTCGGGTCCTCCTTTTGGGGTTAGGATCCCTTCAGGGGTTCAGGGGCGGGGTACTCAGGTGCCAGGCATTACGAGGAGGCTCTTCCGGCAGGCAGAGATGCCAAGATAGGCAGCAGAGGGGCAGGCAGCAGAAGCGGCCCTTCCGAGGGAGCGGAGGATGTGGCGGGGGGAATGCCCCTCCCGCAAAAACTAAGGCCAGAACCGAGTCACCCCCCCCTAGGGGGGCGGTTGGCATACTTCACCGACTGCTGCGACCGTGCCTCATCAGATAAGTAGGTTCAGAACACCATGAGGCACAGTCCGGCTCTGGAACTCCTGTCTAAACCCCTGGGGTTTTTCCAGAGCTGCCCGGTTTCAAATAACCCGGCACGGAGATTACTGATGCAGCTATACAACTCCTGCTGGACATGGAGCCATCCAGCCAGTGCCTCTAGACAGCAGGGCCAAGGGCATTACACCATCCCTTTCGGAATCCCCAAGACATCGGGGATGGAGGGCAATTCTGGATCTGAAGTGGCGGGACCGCTTCAATCGTTACAGGAGGTTCAAAATACATTCCCTCCACTCCATCTTGGAGGGAATCAGACAGGGAGACTTCCGCACTTTTATAGACCCCACAGAGGCCTATTTACACATTCCCATCACTAGGGATTACAGGAGGTTTCTCACGTTCAGCTATCTGGGGCAGCACTCCCATAACCAGGCCTTGCCCTTCGGCCGGTATCCCTCCCCGCAAGACTTCACCAAGGTAATGGCTGCCTTAGCAGCGAGCTGGAGGCAGATTCCAGTTAGGATTCTAGGCCACCTAGATGACCTCCTCATACAGTCATCCTTTGAAGGGGCATTAGGGGATCTAGATATCACCTTGCCATTCCTGAGGGAGCACGGGTTCTCGGGGAATCCGGTTAAAAGCCAATTCTACCCTTCCACTAGGCTCATTCACCTAGGGGCTCTGATAGACTCAGTGGCAGGTAAGATATTCCTGTCACCCAAAAGACAGTGCTCGCTAAGACGACTAGTCATCCAGGTAATCAAGGGAGACAGGGTGCCTTTAGCCACATGGTCTAGATGGTTAGGCACCAGGGTCTCAGCCTTTGGCATTATTCCTTGGGCCCGTCTCTACATCAGAGACCTACAAGGGTTCCCTTGCCATTCCAGCAAAGGCACAGGAGCTACTCCCAGGCCAGGGTTCTTCTCCCGGCAATAGTCCCACGCTCACTGATCGGGTGGACGTCCCCGGCGATAACCAAGGGCGAATTCTTCAGAACGCCAGACCGGGTGACGGTAGCCACAGGTGCCAACCTGTTCGGAGGGTGGGGGGCGCCCACCTACAAGACCAGATAGTGCAGGGACAGTGAACCAGACAGAACTGACTCACAATATCAACTGGTTGGAACGCAGGGCAGTTCTCTTGACCCTAGAAAAATTTCACCACTCTGTCAAGGACAGACACCTTCCAGCCCCCACAGACAATATTGCACCCAAGGCCCACTTCAACAGACGGGGGGACCAAGTCGAAGGCCCTCATGAGGGAGGCCAAAAGGCCAGGTCAGTGGGCCGTATGGAATGTTCTCTCCTTAAGGGCGGAACATATAGCGGGGGGGGGACAACATCAGAGCCAATGGCTCAGCCGGGCAGAAGTGGACAACTCGGAGTGGAGATTGCACCCGGTGATCTTCAGAGAGGCGATGGACCACCTCAGCCACCCAGAAGTCGAGCTATTTGCCACCACCCCCAACACCCAGCTCCCAAGGTTTATGCCAGGTACCAAAGCCTGGGGTCAGAAGGGGCAATAGCAGTTAGACTTATCTACCGCTTCATAGGGCTTTCAGCCCTCTCTGGGCGGTTTACAGAGTCAGCATGTCGCCCCCAACAACAATCCGGGTCCTCATTTTGCCCACCTTGGAAGGATGGAAGGTTCCTGGCCCCTGGCCTCGGGGACTGCTCTACGCTTACTCACCCTTGCCCCGGATTCCCAGGGTCATCCAAAAATTCTGTGGGAGGGGGCAGAGCTGGTACTGGTTGCCCCCTATTGGCCCAGGAGGCCATGGTTGGCAGACCTTCAGTCGCTATTGGGGGACAGAGTGCAGAGGATTCCTCAGGATAGGCTCTCCCTCAGGCAGGGGTCACTGGAACACCCGGAACCCCAATGGCTCCAATTGACCACTTGGTGGTTGAGCGGAGCATCCTGAAGGAGGAAAGACTTTCCATCAGGGAGATAGAGCCCTTAGTGCTCAGATTTCTTCAGGCAGGCCTGGACAAGGGGTTAGACCCTAACACGTTTAGGAGACAAGTCTCGGCCATTTCTCAGCGCTTCTATGCGGTAGAGCCCAGGCACTCAGTCAACAACCTTTAGCAAGGCAGTTTCTGAAGGGGGCATCCAACCTCACACCACTCAGGATACACAGGTGCCCCTCCTGGGTCTTGCATAAAGGGCTGGATGCTTTAAGGGGGCCCATTTGAACCATTGCGAACAATGTCTCTAAAGTTTTTAACCCTTAAGGTGGTGTTCCTAGTGGCCATCAAATCTGCCAGGCGGACATCACAGCTGCAGGGCCTGTCCATGGAGGACGACCTATGCATCTTTCACCAGGACAGAGAGGTGCCGCGGCTGGACCCTTCTTCATTCCTAAGGTGGGTTCATGTTTCCACAAATTACAGGACCTGGGCATGCCCAATTTCTGTCTGGACCCTGCTCACCCCCTAGAGAAGAAGTGGCACACCTTAGATAGAACCTGCCCAAAAAGAAAGTCCGAGGCCCGGTTGGTCTCCTACCATCTGTGGTCTCTGGGTAAAAAGGTGACTTCCACCACAATAGGCAGGTGGTGAGGACCTGCATTGCTACAGCCTACCAATCCCAGGGCATGCAGGCACCAAGCCCCATCACAGCACATTCCACACAAAGTGCAGCCACCTTGGCATCCTGGGCTACACAGGCCTCATTGGCGGAGACATGTAGGGCAGCCGCAGGGTCTTCTTCCTCACCCTTCGTGAGGAACTACAAGCTGGACACCTTTGCCTCGGTGGAGGCTTTGTTTGAGCGCAGGGTACTACAGGCTGTCCACAGGGCAAGGGAGACATCTCACCAGGCTTACTTTGGCCAGGGGTCTTCAACTTATTACCCACCCTAGGGACGTTAGCTTTGGTACGTCCCATGCTGGATACTCCTCCCCCTCACTATGGAGAAAGGGCGTTGGTGCTTGCCTGATACGCCTCTTCTCATAGTGGGGGGGGAGTATCCAGACCCCCCCTGTCATGGTAGGGTAACATTTACTAGGTTGTAGGTTGTAATAACATGACCAAAGTAGGATTCAATAAAAAGTAGAAGCCTTAACAAGGTCTGGAGTGGATGGTTCAACGAGTCGGATAGAGTTCTTCGTCTACAAACTGGGCGGAGCCTGGTGGACCAGAGGCTTATACCAAGAGCTCTGATGACTCAGTCCAATCAACGAGAGGATAAAGTCAACCCATGCTGGATACTTCCCCCCCACTATGAGAAGAGGCGTATCAGGCAAGCACCAACGCCCTATTTGTGGCATACCTTTACATGTGTAAAGGGCCAGATGTATTAAATATTCTGGATGTTCCTGTTTTGGGATCTCTATGATTTTAACTATTAGATTATCTCATTTTACCTGAATGATCTTCTGATCTACTGCTGCCCTCAAAGTTTCAAAGATACAATCTGATACCTTTTTGTAATACATTTTGCTGCATAAAGTTACAATAAATAACATGTTGAAGAGCTATAGCTTGAATTATGGAAAAGTCAAAAAGTTTATCTTGCTTGATTGCAGAGTGGTATCTCAATAACCAGAAAGATTGGCAAGGGTGAGCAAGTACTATATAGCAAATCGCCTTTTTCATTCCTTAGAAATTACTCTGTGTTCCTTCATTGTATTCCTTGTGATATCTTCAATAGCTGATAGAATCAGACATTTTCCATGCGTAATTTTCTGGATAGAAAAAAAATGAAATGCTGTTGTTATGAGATATATCCCCATAGGCTCATAAGACCCGCCAAGAGCCTAATGTGATCTCCTGCAGAATTGCCAAATCACATGTTAGTCTTTCTCCAAAAGAGGTTGGAGGTAGCAATAGAATGCATTTTTTCTCATAGGGTTTTTGTTCAGCCTTTCCAACTTCTAAGTACAGCTAGACTTAACAAAAAAGAACTGACAAGGAGATTGTTGGAATAGATGATATACAGTATTTTGATATTAACGATGCTCAAGGCAGCTAACAGATATAATATTAACACCATAAAACAATAATTAAATATGATTAAAGTTATACAGTTTAGGACACCAGCCTAGAAACCTGGAGACTTAAAGTTCTAGTACCACCTAAGGCATGAAAGTCACCTAGATGATTTGGGCCAGTCACTCTCAGCCCAAAGCTACCTCACAGGGCTGCTGTTGTACGAAAAATGGGAAGAAGAAGGAGTATTGCGTATGTTCACTGCCTTGAGTTATTTATAAAAATAATAAAGGCAGGATAAAAATACCTAATATTATTAAAAATATCAGTGACATTATGGCAGTATAATAACAATTATTTGCATGTATTGTATTAAATATATTTAATACAGTATGGGAAATATTACATAACATTATTTCTTTTAGCAGCTTCTCTCTTTCTTAAATTTGTCCAGTATTACAGTGTTTCTCAGCCCTTGGTGACTGTAAGAAGTGTGGAGTTCAATTCCCAGAATTCCCCAACCACCAGGGAATTCTGGGAATTGAAGTCTACACAACTGAAAGTTGCGGAAGTTAAGAAACACTACCAGGATGAAGCAACTGCATCCAAGATAGAGTTATTGGGTAACATATTTTTCAGTAGCTATCACTGAGGTTTATGTGCCAAATGAACCAAGACACTTAAATTAAGAGCTAAAATATACACTGATTCCACCACTCCCTGGGATCACGAGAACAAGGAATTTGGAACATGATTTATTTTCTTTCATAGAAGTTAATGATTGCATTTCGTTTGCAAACAAGAATCCTTTGTGAAGAGGATGGCTACATAATTCAACAAACTAATAAATAAATAAATAAATTTCTACGACAAAAATTAAGGCCAAATTCTTAGGTAATTCCCAAGCTGTGAAACAATACTGTGAAGTCCATTTGAGAACACATTAACTTCAGCAAAATGAGGCTGTAAACTGTTGGAAAAAGAAAAGGAGAATCTATGGTTCATTGCACTACAGTATTTCATTCCGGTTACCTAAACATGAATCAATGAGGCTAAGCTACTTCTATTTAATCTCTATCTTTAATAATTGCATAAAAGATATTATTTTCTTCCCCACAGTAACACACAATTCTTTGGTTATAAAAAAATGCAGAATTTTTGCATTATATTGAACAATAAAATATACAGAATCTTCTTATTTTAAGTTTAAACTGCAGCCTACAGATTTCTGGGGCAATTATGATTGTTCTACCCAGTGCCTAAAATAAGATTCAGGCATGCATTTTCCAGTGAGAAGAATTTGGTTAGCAATTTCTATTCCCAACTGTTCTAGAACTGCTTGAAACCTTACAATGACTATTATTAATTACACAGCATTCAATCTAGCTGAAAGCTTTTATATTTCGTGACATAATCTACTGAAGTAAAGATTCCATTATCTTAACTAGGCAAATGATTTATAACCCTCTTCGGTATCACTTATGCACAATTTACATAGTAATCTTTATACACGAATAATAAGCAACCAGGCACATTACCTATTGTCTTTTCACCACAACATCTGCTTTTGTGATTTGGGGGCTAGCAAACAAAGCAGCACAATTTTATTTCCTTTTGTTTTATTATGATGGGATTAAATTCACTTGATTATGAACAAAGGGCATAATATTGGTCTCTTACATTTATTTCCAGTGAGCAAGAATATTCTCAGCTTATTACTTAATGTGACAGATCTACAATGTGACAAAGACCATATTTTTCCAAAATATTTCTCTATAAATTGTAGTATAACTTACTTGAGACTTGATGCTGGTGATGGTAAATATGTTATAAATTTATTATGGCTAATCACTCCAAAAGACTCTGGATTGCATACATTGGACCAGAGGTGTCAAACCTGCAGCCCCGGGCCGGCTGCATCATGCTGTAGCCATGCCCACCTCACATTTAGCAAAGGGGGGGGGGGAGTTACAATACATCACATGATGATGCATTAGACTATACAATTAGAACAATTAAAAACATAACCCAAACTAAAAAGCCACACAACTATAAAAAGTAATCCAGGATCTCCAGAGACACACTAACCACAGTTCTGGGAACAATGCCAGGTCTTAAGGACCTTCCAGAAACTACGAGAGGAAAATAGATAGATAGATAGATAGATAGATAGATAGATAGATAGATAGATAGATAGATAGATAGATAGATAGAGTGAGTATAGGTCTTTGGTTATTTGGGTTTTGTCCCGCGTAAAATTAGAAGTGTCTTGGCGACGTTTTGACGAAGTCTCATTCGTCATCTTCAGGCTTTGTGCTTCCAGGAGCAATGTGAGATCTCGGCTTCCAGGAGCAATGTGAGATCTTTAACTGCCAGATGGGGTTTGAGCTGATTGGGTGGGAGCTTGGCTGTGTTCTGATTGGGTGGAGGTGTGTTCTGATTGGTTGGGGGTTTGTGTTTCATGTAAGGATAGTCATTCATCATGTTAGGGATTCGTTTATCAATAAGGGCAGGCTTCCAAATGGCTGGCAGGCGGGAGGTATCGTCCCGCCTGTTCATGCTGTGTGGGTGTTTTTCTATTTCGATGGCTTCTCTGATTATTCTGTTGTTAAAATGTTCAGCCTTGGCAATAGTTCTGGTCTTTTTAAAGTCAATTTTATGTCCTGTGGCTTTAAGATGTTGAACCAGGGAAGAAGTTGGTTCCTCTTTTCTGATTGCGTTTTTGTGTTCTTCAATGCGTGCACTTATTCTTCTGTTGGTTTGTCCGATGTATGTGGTGGTGCAGGTGGTGCATGGGATTTCATATACTCCTTGATTTTCTAACTCAATTTTGTCTTTGGGGTTTCTTAGGATGATGGATATTTTTCGGTTTGTGCAGAATGCTGTCTTGATGTTGTGTTTGTGGAGGATTTTGTTGATTCTGTCTGTGGTGCCTTTTATGTATGGAAGTTTTCTTGTTCTCTGTCCTGGATTTTAGTGGGGGTTTCTTTTTGGATTAGGTTGGTGATCTTATTTCTTTGGAATCCATTGGATGTCAGTACGTTAGTGAGAGTGTGTAGTTCAGTTTTTAAGTGTTGTTCATCAGCTAAGCGTTTTGTTCTGGAGATGAGTGTCTTGGCTACGGAGTTGATCTGGGCTGGGTGGTGGTGTGAGAGTGCGTGCAGATAGCGGTTAGTGTGTGTTTTCTTCTGGTAGATGGTGTGTCCTAGGGAGCCATTAGATTTCCTGTAGACTAAGACATTGAGGAAGGGAAGTTGGTTGTTTACTTCTGTTTCCATGGTGAACTGTATTTTGGGGTGTAGGCTGTTGAGGTGTGTAAGGAAGTTGTCCAGTTGTTCTTTCCCATGTGGTCAGATTATGAAAGTGTCATCTACATATCTGAACCAGAGTTTGGATTTGTGATCAGATTTTTCTAGAGCTTGGGTTTCAAAGTTTTCCATGTAGAGGTTGGCAATGACAGGTGAGAGGGGTGATCCCATGGGTGCTCCTTCTATCTGTTTGTATTTTTGTCCATTATAAATGAAGTATGTGTTGGATAGGCAGTGGTTGGTCAGATCAAGGATGTGTTTGTGGGGGTTATATTTGTTTTGGATAGCTGTCAAGGCTTCTTTGATTGGCACTTGGGTGAAGAGGGATACGACATCGAAGCTCATGAGTAGGCCGCTGGGCTGTAAGTTTTGCTTCGTTATGACCTCTATGAACTGGAAAGAATTTTTTACATGTGAGGTGATGGAATCTGCATAGGGCTGTAGTTGTTTGGTGAGAAATTTGGCTAGATTTTGTAGAGGTGAGCCTATGGAGCTGAGTATGGGTTTAAGTGGCGTTCCTTCTTTGTGTATCTTGGGGAGACCATAGAGCTTAGGGCATCTGGATGATTTCTGTCTGGGAATGACTCTTTGCTGGATCTCTTCGCTGATGGAGGAGGGTTTTATTTTGGATCTAGTGGTTTTTTCCAGGTAGGTGGTGGGGTCCGTGTTTAGGGGTTTGTATGTGGAGTCTTGGAGTAGGTTGGTTAATTTGGTTTGGTAATCAGAAGTGTTCATAACCACCGTGGCATTGCCCTTGTCTGCTGGTAGGATTATTATTCTGGTGTCTTCTTTCAGGTTAAGTAGTGCTGTCTGTTCTTCTTTGGGAATAGATAGATAGATAGGTGGGTGGGTGGGTGGATGGGTGTTGTTGTTGCTGTGAAAGACTCCGGGCGGCTCACAATAAACAGGGAAAGGGAAATAAATAAGACAATACAAAGAATTTAAAAATGCACAACAATCACAATTGAGGCAGGGCTGGATATTTCAACAGCCCCCAGCCTGTCGGAACAGCCAGGACTTGGTAGCTTTACGGAAGGCCAGGGGGTTGCCAGCCGACATTGGCTGGCCGATGGAACCCGGAGAAGGCCAAGCCTGTGAGATTGAATTGGTCTTTGGGAGGTAATTGGCAGGAGGCAGTCTCTCAGGTGAATGGATATATATAAATCAAATCCCAGTAAGGGTATGGCTAGCTGATGAGAGCTAAATAGCTTGAAATAGATCTATACTAGTCTCCCTTTATTTATTTATCAGCACAAATACAACAAAATGTAACAAAAAGGCAGCAGTAAAAATATTGGGTTTCTGCCTGGATGGTCTCTTGTGATATATATACATATACATACACACACACACACACACACACACATACATACACACACACAGAGAGAGAGAGAGAGAGAGAGACAGACAGACAGACAGACAGACAGACAGACAGAGAAGCCCCACTTCCTTAGTACCACAAGCGCACAGCTTTTAATTGAGTAGCAGAGCCACTCTACCCAAATGTACATAATGGGCAAATATTGTTGGAGAAGGCGATCATGCAGATATCCAGTCCCTGGACCATGAAAGGCTTAATATGTGACAATCAGTACCTTGAATTGTACTCAGAACCAACTTACTGAATAATATGTCTAAGTTCATACTCCACATCATTACCAACAAATGGATGATAGAGAAATCAAGAGTTCTCAATAGAGACACAAATAACCAACTCAACTTGTAACATATGCAAAGACCCAGACTCTTCAAAACATCTATAATGCTGGGAAATGTGAAAGAAAAAGAGGAAACGCAGCAAGGATGGGCTTGATTATCGCGCAACATTGAGCTGGATGAGCTTGGTAATCGGAGTAACACTGGGAGATTAAAGGCCAAGTTGAGAACAGAACATCCTGTCCTGTCTATGTGGTTGCTAAGAATAATAAACATTGACTTGATGGCACATGGACATAAATGGAGTCAATGTAGTGTGCTTGTAGTTGTGTTAGACAGGCAATGGGGATACGGAGTTTCAGGAACCACTCTGGGCCACAGAAACCCAGTGGGTGACTTTGGGCTGGTCATCATTCTCTCATCCAAATGTGGTGTGTGGTGTGTGGTGTGTATACACACACACCTCTATCTAATTTCAAATACACTTTTTTAATGCTAGCAATTTAATTCTCAGGCAAAAGTAATTTATCCCTTTTCTTATGGCTTGCTATAAAATGTTAAGAGAGGGAGATTAAAAAGAAATAGCTGGAGAGCATTGTTCCATCTGCTTGGAGATGTGATTCCATATACTACTTATTTTGGCCACACATTAAATGCAATACAACTATCAAAATTTCTATTGTGGGAAGATGGCGACATTAAAAAAAAAATGTCCATGTCAGTATATTTAGTCAACTAAGATTTTAGCAGTTAACTAGGATTGAGTTTTCTTTCTTTTGTTTGCAGTGGGTCTTTATTTATTTTTTCTTTCTATCTCTGTGAAATATATCGTGGCATAAACTATTTCTGTACTTTCAGGGCCATTAAGCAATAGTTTTCTTCTAAAGAGATAAATGCTTTTTGCAAGATAGCATTTCTGATCTGAAGATATATAGCCAGATGTCTCTTTTTTTTAAGGGCTTCTTTCTTCCTTTGCCATGATGAAAATCTGTCCTTCTTTTTGGGAAAGAGGCATACACATGGGTAGCAGATTTCAGGTTTGGATTTTCTTCCTTTAATCTGTAAATTAAAATTCATGTGGGGAAGAGATGTAGGATGAATGTATATCAATATATACACAGTACTGGAAATGCCTGTGGAATCTTTTCATTTCACCCATCATTGGTTATCAAAGTAGTTGGTTCTGCTGAATCCACTGGACTTGCACAATTCTGGGGAATAAATCACAGTTGATCAATTGCATTAAACAGCCTAAAAGGATTTTGCTTTGCTAAAGTTAAAAGTTACAAAGTTAGCCTGAGTTGCTGCTGGTAGGGAAAATCCTTTGATAACATGACACAGAAGAAATGTTTACAAGTCAATACAAAAAATACTTTTATTTTATTTATTTTACTTTATTTTTTGTGACATGATGGAAACTTGAAATCTCAAATCAGCAGCAAGAAACTTAATTTTTCAGATTTGCAATATATGTCAAGGGAAAGTACTGAAACTGTGTATTGAAGCAAGGTAAATATTATTTCATCTTAACATGAATGTAGTTCCTTTCTCCTTTTTTTTTTTTGGAATTACGTAGGAAACGAGATAAACCAAAAATCCACCAAAACAAAAAGGATGTGGTGTTATCTTCCGTCTGCTTCTCCTTCTACAGTGTCTAGTGAGATAGAGGCTACATTGTCTCTTCCTGTGGATTGATTGATTATTGGGAAGCTGAATTGTTTCTGTTGTCTTGATACTGAACTTTGGTGTTTTCCCCTCTTCCTTCAAACTCGACAAACTGTCCTGGTAACCCTGCAGCTGTTTGATGCTACAGTCTTCTTCCTCATCTTCCTCCCTCCCTCTTCTCTTTGCCATCCTTCTTGATACTGTTATTGTCTCCTACCCAGCCCATAGTTGAAACAGCTTCAAGTTGGCTGTTCCAGTTTTAAAGCAGCCTTTTTCTTCTCCAAATAGTTTTCACCAAGGATAAATCTAGTACGCTTCATCTATGATTGAGGACACAGTCAGAAGTTAGGATCGCCTTGGCTCTTCTTGGCCAATTTAGGCATCTTTGAATACAACTTCTCTCCAGTAGCTAAGAACTGCTTTCCAGGACCCTTTTGCTTTGGGGTGTAGGAGGGGCAGGATACCTGGTTTCTGCAGAAGAATCTACTCATGAAATGCTTAAATGGTAGTTTTTAAAGTACTTGCCAAGCCTCAATACAGGAATCGTACAATCAAGTATAAGTCTCTTCTGAAAGACTGCTAGATCTGTGATTTAAAACACATTTAGGGGTTTCATTTTGTTTTTTTGTGACAGAATAGTAGTTTTGTGATTCATAAATCGGTTTAAACGGTGAAATAAGCAATCCTCCTGCCCCAGCTGTGTGCTGCTAGTGTTGGCACAACTTGCTGTATTACTGGTTTTGTGACAAGCATTTCACGGGGTCATGCTTTTTACTGTTTTTTAATACCTTGATGGGAGAAAGGGTAGCACCATTTTGCCTACTTCGTTTAGACGTTAGCAACAGTTGTTGCCACGATGATGGCTGTTGTTATTACATGCTGGTTAATTACAAACTGCAGGTTTTTCATAACTGCTTTTGGGAATTGTGAACCATATGATTCGACCTGTATTCTTTGGTCACTCACCACCAGCAGAGCCAATCTCTTGCAATACCTTTTAAGGATACATTTTGATTGTTATTCTCGGTTTCTCTTTCTCAATCACAAACATGCGCGTGCGCGCGCACACACACACACAAAAAACCTGCTTTGCCCCACTCCCAATCACCTGTCTGCTGGACTATTTTGAAATAAGAATTTAGAGCTGCTTGATCATGGGACCAGAGAATAGATTATGCCAAGGAAAAACATCAGCTCCCTATCCATTCAGCTCTTCTTTCCAGTTACCAGTCTGTGATTGGCCAGCTGCTCTTTTCAAAGGGCTTTAGGCATATACAGACAGTCCTTGATTTACAACAGTCATTTAGTGGTCATTCAAAGTTACAACAGCACTGGGAAAGTAACTTATGACCATTTTTCACAGTTACAACTCTTGGAGTACCTCCATGATCATGTGATCAAAATTCAGATGCTTAACAACTCATTCATATTTATGACCGTTGCTATGTCGCAAGCTCATGTGATCACCTTTTGCAACCTTTTGACAAGCAAAATCAATAGGGAAGCCAGATTCACTTAATAACCGAGTTACTCCGTTATCAACTCCAGCGATTCACTTAATAACAGAGAAAAGAAAGGTTGTAAAATGAGACAAAACTAACTTAACAAGCATCTCACTTAACAACATAAATGTTGGGCTCAATTGTTGTAAGTCGTAAGTCATAAGTATTCAGAAGTGACACAGCAAACAGGTCAAACTTGATTTAGAGTTGTCCAAAACTGCATCGCCACATACCTATGCTGTAAAGGGATTAATGGATAAACATAGGTTGCAGATGGCTATAAGACGGGACATGCTCATCTTCCAAATCCCAACTGTGCATTGTGCAGAAGTGCCTGTCCTGTGTGATGATTGGTTGATCTGACTTGCTGTTTTGTCCTTTGCTGTTTGAGTGCCCCCTAGCCATAAAACGAACATTTGCAACAGCTATTCCACTGTTTGTGAACAACAGGCGCCTACATTTTCTGACATGTTGTGATGGAGAAGTCTGATCCAGGCTTCACAGGGTTGCACTGAGTAGGAGGATTGGAAGGAGCGCCCTCCCACTTTATCTCAAGTACTTCTCTGTGCCTGTGACTTGTTAGTTGAACAACTTGAGGAGTAACCAAACCTGCCTTTTAAGAACAGCCATCTCCTTGAATGTAGCGTAACTGCAACACTGCAAATTGAGGAGAACAGTAGCTGTTGGGGTTTTTTTTGCTGACAGATGAGAGGTGGGAAAAGTCAGGGAAATCCACCTATGCCTTAATCTGTCCCTCAAGAGCTGCATAAGAAAAACTTGTCCCTCAAGAGCTGCATAAGGACAGCACTCTTCAGCTTCATTACCATTGCATAATAGAAATTGGCAATGTGGTAGCACAATTTCTGCTGGCAGCATACTTTCTCTGCTGCCTCAAGAACTGTGGGATAGCACTTTCACTCAACCATCTGGAGGAGCCCTTAGAGGAATTTGAACAGTCTAGCTGTGCTTATATGCAGAGCCAAACAAGTAGCCCACTGAAGGTGAGGAGAGAACAGTTTATGTTAAAAAAAGATGCTTGTGGATTTTCTGTCCCTGGTGCTAAAATCATTGGTCTAGTTTGGGCACTCTGCACCATGGCAGGACCCAATGCCTTTGTACAAAATAACACCCAAAATGCTTTTATGTATCTATGAACAGCATATAAAATACATATATATGTCTACTGCTAGAACAGTAGTTGTCAAATTACAATTGCAAATTTATTTTAATGCAATCATGAGGTGATTTTAAAAGAAAATTGATTTAAGTACATATTTAATTTATTATATTATGGTTTTAATTGTGTATTTATTATATATTTTATATTTTTTTCAAATATATAAAGCTTTGTCTTTGAGTGGGGCTGTATTTTGTTATACTGTCTGTAAAACAGACATGCTCCAATCAGTACAATATCCTAGCTACAAATTTATGTTGTCTTATTTTATTTAAAACACACACTGTATTATTATTATTATGTGGTTAATCTTTGGTGAGATTCACAGCCTTGGGGGCTGGTTGGTAGCTCAGCAGCTTGAGTCCTAACCAAGGACCTAGGAACTGTTAAGGTAAAGTCGGAGGATATAAGCTGTTCCAAGTAGGGCGTTTTTTTGTAGAATCAGAATGTTCAAGTCTGATAAATTTAAAATGTCCAAATAGCAAGGTAGCCCTTTGGGTATTGCTCCAAGGGCTCCAATTATAATCGGGACAACACACAATTTCTTTTTCCACAGTCGCTCAATTTGCAAGTCCGGGTACTTTGTGATTTTTTATTGCTGTTTATCTTCAATTCGTGCATCTCCAGGTATTGCAATGTCAATGAACCATGTTTTTTTCTTTTCAACTATTGTTATGTCAGGTGTATTGTGGGCCAAGTGCCTGTCAGTCTGGATTCTGAAGTCCCACAAGATCTTGACTTTCTCATTCTCTAAAACCTTCTGAACCTGATGTTCCCAGTGGTTTTTGCTGTATTCAAATTCAAACCTTTGGCACAATTTCCAGTGAATGATCTTAGCAACGCGCTCATGACATTGTAGGTAGTTAGTTTGTGAAATTTTGCTGCACCCACTGATCAAGTGGTCGACTGTCTCGTCTATCTCATTACAGAGGCGACCTTTGCTGTTGGTGGTAACATGTTGAATTTTTGCCTTCATGCAGTTTGTGGCTAAGGCTTGTTCTTGAGCTGCCAAAATAAAGCCTTCTGTTTCTTTTTTCAGTGCTCCTGATCTTAATCAGTTCCAAGTTAACTTTTGGTCAGTTTTGCCTTCAATACTTTTCAAGTATTGGCTATGCATAGCTTTGTTTTTCCAATTTTCAGCTCGCTTCTCAATTACTTCTTTCTTGTATTCAGCTTTTGACTTAGTTGTCTTTAAAAGGCCTCCTTTAATTACTTCCTTAATCATTGGTTCTTCACTTTTCTGGATGTAATCATTCAAGCTGTGTTTTTCTTCTTCCACAGTCTGTTTTACTTGTAGGAGTCCTTGACCACCCTCTGCTCTTGGTAGATATAATTGGTCAACATCACTTTTAGGGTGCAAAGCATGATTCATTGTCATAAGCTTCCTTGTTTTTCTGTCCAAATTGTCCAACTCCATCTGGGTCCAGTCAATTATTCCTGCAGAGTATCGAATCACAGGGATAGCCCAGGTATTTATGGCTTTTATGACGTTTCCTCCATTCAATTTGGACTTTAATATCTTGCGAATTCGTCGAATGTACTTGGCTGAAGTTAATTCCTTGACTTTATTATGTATTAAGTCAGAGGCCTCTAAAATCCCGAAGTACGTAAAGCCTTCTTCTGGTTTTACTGCCTTTATCATTTCTTCATTCTCAAATTCTATTCCATCATCTTCTAGGACCTTGCCTGCTTTGGTTGCCATTGTTGCACATTTGTCAATTCCAAACTGCATACCAATGTCTTGGCTAAATTCTTTTGTGCTTTCAATTAATGAATTCAGTTCAGCTTTTGTTTTACCAAACAGCTTCAAATCAACCAAGTACGAGATTTTCAGTCCTTTCTTTGAAAGTTTGTATCCACAGTTCATCTTCTTCAAAATGATTGTCAGTGGTAGCATTGAGAGTATAAAAAGTAGGGGTGAAAGGGAATCACCCTGGAAAATGCCTCGTTTAATTTCAACTTCACTCAGTACTTCTTCTATAAGCTTTATTTTCCAGAGGTTCGTTGAAGTTTCCATGAATTTTTGTATGTTGCTGCTAATGCCAAAGATTTTCAGGCATTTCTTGATCCAGCTATGGGGAACTGAATCAAATGCTTTCTTATAGTCTATCCAAGCCATGAACAGGTTGGTTCATCTTTTCTTTGGATTCTTTAGGATTAGTTTGTCAATCAGCAGTTGATCCTTTGTTCCTCTTGAATTTTTGCAGCATCCTTTCTGTTCTACAGGAAGCAAGTTATTTCTTTCCAAGTATCCATAAATTTGGAAATAAATAACTATTATTATTATTATTATTATTATTATTATTTCTTTTATTCATTAATCATGAAAATTAGTCAACTGAACATTTAAAGATGTCACAAATACCATTGACTGGTGCTAATGGTTGATACGAGTTGCTGCCAGTGTCCTAGATATCAATCAAATAACTTTTTAAGATGTTTGATGTTCCGAGTAGCACAGTTTTTTGCAGTTCTGCTGCTGTTATTGCAGGAATCTGCAATTTCTTGATGTATTTTATAAAATTCTTGGACATGGTACCAAGTGCCCTGATGACAATGGGTATCACTGTTACATGTTTTAATCCATAATCATGTAGTTTCAATGGCCAAGTTGCAATATTTCATGATTTTTTTCTAATTCTTTTTCTTTGACTCTGGCATCTCCTGGTACCGCGATATCAATAAATTGTACATTTCAGTTTTCGACAACTGTGATATCTGGTGTGTTGTGCTTTTGTTGTTATTGTTGTTGTTACTATTGTTAATAATCATAGTACAGATTATATTCCATTCTACATATTTCTAAATTCCTCTTTCTTTGTATAAACTAGGATGTGATTTAAATTATTATCATTGTTTTATTTCTATATCAGTCTTTTTCTCAAAGGAAATCAAAAGTGGTGGGAGAACAGGGGAAAAAATAATAAAAGACAACAAATAAAACCAGCTATCCTAATGAAGATAATGAAAACAGTAAGTGTTGAAGATTTTTTTTAAAAATGATCAAAAATAGATTACATCGAAATGTGTATAGTTTGATTAGCTCTGCTGTCTAATACCAGCTGAAATCTTTTCATGCAACAACACATACATTCTTCTAACCAGGTCCGTGTCCACTTTGGAGCATGTCAAGGCCAGTCAAATCATTTAAAATGAACTTTGGTAGGAGAAATACTTTTTGAAAGATGGAGTCTACCTATGTTTTGTTTGATCCTTTTAAATTTCATTCACATCTTATATTTTATATGTGAATGAAAGGGACATCTGCTTACAAATGTGTCTCCCATCATGATATGGCATAAAAATTGTAGGAAAAAAAATGGAGGTAGGAGAGTTCTGAGACAGGCCACACATTTTAAAAAATGCCAATAAATTAAAATTGCATTGAATTGTCAATCCAGTTAAAGTTGACTTGAATCTTGTTTTGGGGCTGACAGGAAACTGCCATCACACTTTTGGCAATAAAATGTTTTTAAAGAATAGAACTCTTCCTTGATGTTGTATCTCAAAGAAAAGGCAGAAGACAATTATATGGTAAATGTAATATGTAGTTTGGCTTCAACAGCCTAGGCCTAATGCATGTTTACCCAAACATCTTTCATGGACTTTTAGACAAGTGTACACTGGTAAATTATCAGACCTTTGTTGCTTATGTTTTAAGTCTGTAGTGTTTAACCTTTTAATCAGATGAGTTGATTAAAAGGCTTTTGATCCACAATATTCATTTGCTTATTTTGCTTTGAGAGTTTCCTCTTAGTTTAAGGAAGAACAAAATTCATTGCAGAAATGCTGGATAGACAGATTTTATTTTATTATTGTTTACAATTAAAATAAATATAAATTAACTTTCTTGTTGATAGATACACATACCCTGTCAAACCAGGAAATTGTTTAGGGACTGCTTATCAACTATAAAAGAGTAGTTTTAAAAAGTATACTGTAAATGTTATTTTTAATAACTATTCTTATAAATATATGTGGGAAAATTAAGAACAACTATTCATCCTTCTTTCTCATAGGAAGCAAATGATTGCTAAATGCATTTATTTAACTGTTGTATTTATTTACTATTTTCTAAAATGCAGTTCCCTGACATGCTCTATAATGCAGAGAGATATCAATAAATAATGCTTTTACTTTGAATTATCTCCAACAATTGCTTTTTCAGAAGAAACTCTCATAAATGTATTTGTGTTGCAAATCAAAAACTGCAAATGATTGGTTGGTTAAACTTTTTAAAGCTTACGGCACAATATTCTCCTTTTCAGAGGAATTTGGGAAGAACTGATCTATTGATACAAATAAAGCTGCATAGCATTTATATTTGGTGCATTATACCTTAGATAAGATGCTCAGCAGATTATTAACCGAGTTGTTCTAGGTATCATTCTAATCCCCTGTAGACATCAGGTGAATTTTTTTAATGCTGGGTTTAAAAATGAGTTCAGCAGAATTTTGTTTTTGCTGATAATGTATTTGTATTTTTAACACAGAGATGAGAGAACTGGAAAAAGAAGCTGTAGGCAAAGCACCAAGTACCTTTAGGAAATACACACCAATTTTACTACATTTGCCCTTGCATAAGCGGTACAGAATTAACTTGAAGGACCAGACAATCTTGTCTCATGAATGTTATTCAAGTAAGACTGAAATTACTAAACTGCTTTTTTTGTACAAGCAGTTGGTATTTGGGTCAATGGCAAGAGAAATGATAGGGAAATGGCATGCAAGGTGGATATTAGAGGGGTTCAGAAGACTTTGAACTAAGAGATCAAGCTTTATCATTCTTAAATAGATGTTTTAGGTCTTGCCGAGGAATGATAGATGAATATCCCACGAATCTTATGCATTATCCCATTTCTTAGGTTAAATGTATTATCTGCATTTCCAATGTTGGAAAGTACTGATGAGATCCAAGGGATTTGGGAAGGCTATACATAAATCCAGTTCTGTTTTTCAGTTTGCTAGTGCGGTCCCCTGCAAGGTCAGCTTCTGAGTATCCATCATTTTGCTCTCTATATACTGCTTAAGTACAAAGATCCAGATTTAGTCACTTACATAAGACTGTGCATCACTATTCATCAGAAGGATACTATTAAAAGTGAAGTACAAGAAGTACCTTGCTAAAAATTATTGTATCAATTACATCACGCAGTGGGGCGAGGGAACAGCCCTGCAGATTTTGTAATGGCCTGAACTCCCTTATGCGAAAACAGCAAGATAGTTTTGTGATAAGATACAACAGCATTTGTACCATACTGTGTTTGATGAGAAGAAATTGTCTCTCAAGATTTTGGCATTGCAGTTTGCTTTCATACTAGGACAAGTCAGGGCAGAAAGTTAACCTAGCTCTGAAAAACATTAGAAAACATGCTGCTTTCCCTCTCAAAAGATTCCCTCCTTGTACATTACAGTTAAACAATTATTTTATTAAAGGCATCTTTCTTACAGATATACAGGTCCCATGAGAAAATAAAATATCTGATTGGAAACCACATATTGGACTGCAATTATGGCTTCACTACTTTATTACATAAGACATTGAAGTACAGTATGATACAATACAAGTAGTCCTCGGCTTATGACCACAGTTGAACCCAAAATTTCTCTTGCTAAGCAAGACAGTTGTTAAGTGAGTTTTCTCCCAGTTTACGACCTTTCTTGCCACTTTTGTTAAGAAAATCAGGGCAGCTGTTAAGTTAGCCACGTGGTTGTTAAGTGAAACTGGGTCCCCCATTGACTTTGCTTGTTGGAAGCTTGCAAAAGGTGATTGCCTGACCCTGGGACACTGCAACAGTCATAAATATGAGTCAGCTGCCAGGCATCTGAATTTTGATTACTTGTACATAAGGATGCTGCAGTGGTTGTAAGTGTGAAAAACAGCCATAAGTCACTTTTTTCAGTGCCGTTGTAACTGAATAGTCACTAAATGAACTGTTGTAAGTTGAGGACCACCTATGTTGGTTATGTGTGAGGAACTGAACTAACTTTTGAAACACACAGTAAAGTGGAATAACAAAACTCTTCTGCCCTGGGTCATTTTTTCCAAGGCAGAGTTGACATTCCAAAAAGAATAGACTGGGTGCGGCAACAGGAAGGAGCAAAGGAAGAGCCCTGGAGTTGATCCAGGAAAATAAAACATAGGAGAAACAGTCAGGAGAAGATACCCACAGTCTTCTTAACTTTGAAGCACTTTGTGTTCCTTACAGGAATGAAAGAAATTAGAATGCACATGTCTGACATACACATAGCTCCACAACATCAAGAAAATAGATAATGATAATCAGCTGTGGTCATTTTCCAGGTCAAAGCCTTAAAGGGAGCAGTTGTCCTTGGTTCTACCAGAGACATGATTCTAATCCATGTTTGCTAAAATAACTGGGCAGGACAAACTGTGGGGGGGAAACTTCACTGTCGTGCAATGAGAAAAAAAAATGGGGCCCCCAATAAATATTCTTCCCCTGGTCTTCTCAGAGGCTTAAAATGGTACTGCCCTGTATTTATAACAATGGGTACAAAGCCATTTGATCTTTTAATCCATGGGAATGTGATTTATTAGATAAGGGTGACTGTAGTTCAACGAAATATGGAGAGTCCTAGACTGTTTTAAAACTTTAATTATATATATATTTTGCATTCTTACGTACTATTAGTGAAATAGAAGGCACTAATAAAACAAAGAATCTATTGTTATTTTCTGCATAACACTTTTGTAGATCACGCTAATGAATTTTATTTTTGTCCTGTCATAAGTTTCTATATGGGTATATCATCACTTTCTCTTCCATTTCCACTTTGCTACTTTTGAAGTTTAAGCGATGCATGAGATTACATTTACTTCAGATTTTTGGATCCTTGCTAAGACAATGTAATGAGATTTCTTATCAGTAAAACAATACTGTATACTGTATATCAGTAAAACAATACTGTATTGTGGGACACACCATCTCCCTAAAATAATACTTAGGAGAAAGTCCTGCTATTCATAAATGAGTAACTCAATGAAACATTTATTAACTGGATGTAAATCTTACAACAGTGAATGCAATTTCACTCCTGTGTGAAATTAGGACCTAACTGGAATGAAATGGACTGTTTAAGAAACATCAAATCTTTACCAAGATAAAACACATTTTCTTTAATCCAATGGCTGCATCTGAAAAGCTGATTCTATTTTTTGTCTGCAAGAACTATTGAGAATAACACTTTGGAAATTAAAATGTCTGAAAACTCTGTTTGTTACACTGGTCCACCTGGGTAATATTTTAAACAGTTTCTGAAACCACATCATAGCTTACGGCTAAATTTATTTATAATAATAACCTTCCATTTGGGGATTTTCTTTAAATAAACCAGCGTTTGTCAAATCTAGTAACTTTAAGATGTATGGACTTCAACTCCCAGGATTGAAGATTCCCAGCTGGCTGGGAATTCTGGGAGTTGAAGTCCACATGTCTTAAAATTGCCAAATTTGATAAACACTGAAATAAACTTCGTGAGTACAGGTAGTCCTCAAATTAAAACCACAACTGAGCCCAACATTTCCATTGCTAAGCAAGACAGCTGTGTTAAATGTGTTTTTCTTCATTTTACAACCTTTCTTGCCAGAGTTGTAGGTGAATCACTGCTGTTGTTATGTTAGTAACATGGTTGTTAAGTGAACTGGTTTCCCCTTTGACTTTGTTTTTCAGAAGGTTACAAAAGGTGATCACATGACCTCATAAATACATGCCAGTTGTCAAGTGTGCAAATTTTGAACATGTGGTCACATGAGCACTTGATCACATGCAGAGTCATAAGTGTGAAATGGTCAGAAGTCACTTTTAGTACCATTGTAACTTTGAATAGTCACTAAACGAATGGTTGTAAATGGATATTCAAAATTATATATTTCTATCTTTGAAAACAACATTGCTGTTCTTAGGTTAAGCATTTTAATGATATATGGCAGGTTTCGTAGATATAGAACTCAACCTGTCTTGCACACAAAAGCAAATATATCAGAAGGGTACTGTTTACCCACAGAGCTGCTGTGCTCTTTTGTTCTTTATATAACAGGATACTGAAAAAAACATTTCATTCAAATGAAGAATATTTGCAGCTCAGGGTTGACATGAGAAGTCCTTGCTGTTCTCTGAGCTTGCTTGTTTTCTTGCAGACGTTTCAGTATCCAAACTAGGTAACGTCATCAGTGCTAGGGAGGAGTGCAGAATATAAACTGACAGCAAACTCTACACCTCACTAGCACTGAGGATTTTTATATATCGGCGGAGGGACGACGCGGCAGCCAGGGTTCAAACAACAACTCGGTTTATTCTAGGATGACAGCGATTCGAACAACAGAACTCGCGCCAAGGTATTTATACTAACTTTTAACCAATCACCGGCAGGGGACTGGACAGCAACCGCTGACGTCAGTCCCTCGGCCAATCAACAGTAACTAATGGCCGGCAACACCCTCTGGGGCTTTCAGCCAATCAGAAGCCAGAGGGTGTTGCTGGCATCATGAATATTTAATGAGTATTTAACACCCCTTCCCCCCAGTTCTGCGCATGCCCGAAACGGAGCATGCGTAGTCCTTAAGGTATGCTGGGCGGCGCCGGACCCGCCCAGATCTTCTCATTGCAGGGGCAGTCGTCGGCGGAGGAGGACCTCCTCGTGGTAGCTCCTCCCCGAAGGGAGTGGAGCTCCGAGGCACGCCATTTTGGAAAGGCCCAGAAGGCGGGCTCAACTGCAAAGGTAGGCTTGGCCGTGGGGGCGCGTCACCAGGAGTAGGAGGGACTCTCTGGGAAATGTCCCTGGGTTTGTAGTTGCATGTTTGAAGGTTCCCTAGATCGGGTTGAGAAGTAAGTTCGGCGTTCTTGTAGGTGGCGCTTGGGTAGGCAGGGCCTGGTGTGGCGAAGGCCCTTGTTTGCGGTCTCTCGGCTTGAGTGTATTGTGGTTGGCACAGGTGGGGGCCTGGAGTGGCGAAGGCTCTGTTTTGCGGTCTCTCGGCTTGAGTATGTTGTGGTTGGCACAGGTTGAGGCCTGGACTGGCGAAGGCTTCACAGAGCAACCCCGGTACTGCGGTGTTGTCAATCGGGGGTTCGTGGCCACCAGCCTGCGACGGGAGACGCCTCCTTAACTGATCCAGGTGGCGTCTCCATTGGGATCCGTCAGCCAATTGGATCCTAAAAGAACATGGGCCGGTCAGGGCAACGATAGAACCTGGCACCCATCTCGGCTCCCCCGCAAAAGACCGGGCCCATACGGAATCCCCTAACTTAAAGGAACGGGAAGGGATAACCCCCAGATTGCTCGGCTGATCCCCTGAATAGAGCGGGTGAAGCCTATCCAGGGGAGTCCGCAGGCGCCTGCCCATCAAGAGCTCCGCGGGGCTTTTGTTGGTAGCTGGGCAGGGGGTGGAATGTTGGCTTAGCAGGTAAGCCGCCACCCTCGCCTGCCAGTCGCCCCGGTCCATGCGGCCCAGCGCCTCCTTCGCTGAGCGGACCGCCCGCTCCGCCCGGCCATTGCTGGCCGGGTGGTACGGGGCTATGGGCGCATGCCGGATCCCCTGCTCGGCCAAGAATTCCTGGAAAATGGTGGATGTAAACTGGGGCCCGTTGTCCGAGACCACCACGTCCGGCAACCCATGGGTTGCGAACAATTTCCGTAAAGCCCTAACCGTACTCTCGGCTGTGGTAGAGCCCATGATGACGAGCTCCACCCACCGGGAGTAGGCATCCACCACAACCAGGAAGTTCTGGCCGTGGAAGGGACCAGCGAAATCGATGTGGAGGCGAGACCATGGGCCTCTCGGAGCCTCCCACTCACGAGCAGGCCCGGCAGGGGGATTGGGCCTGGATAGTTGACAAGTCGTGCAGCGGCCTACATAGGCCGCAATCTCTGTGTCCAGCAAGGGCCACCAGACATAGCTACGGGCCAATGCTTTCATCCGTGCTATGCCCGGGTGGTCCTTGTGGAGCAGATCCAGAACTAGTGGCCGAAGCGCAGCGGGGATCAGCACTCGATCCCCCCAGACGAGACAACCCCCGTGGAGGGAAATCTCCGCCTGGCGATTTTTAAAGGGCCGAAAGCCCTCTGCCACTGTGTCCGTTGGCCATCCCCTCAAAACCCAGGAGGCGACCTGGGAGAGGATCGGATCGGCCTTTGTGTGGGCCGCCACGTCTGCGGCGGAGATTGGGAAACCGGAGGAGGCAATGGAGAGGACGGAGAGGGCTGGGACGGGGGCGGTGTCCGTCTCCGGTAGTGGGCAACGGCTGAGGGCATCGGCATGCCCCAGCTGTTTGCCCGGACGGTAGAGCAACGTATAAGAATACGCTGCGAGGAACTCCGTCCAGCGAGTCATGCGGGGAGATAGAATGGCAGGGGTCGGCTTGTCGCCCGCCAAAAGCCCAAGGAGTGGCTTATGGTCGGTGACAAGAGTAAAGTGCCGACCGTAGAGGTAGTCGTGGAACCTCTTAATCCCGGACACTGCAGCCAGAGCCTCCTTGTCGAGCTGACTGTAGTTACGCTCCGCCGAGGAGAGTGTCCGGGAATAAAAGGCCACAGGGGCCTCTGAGCCATTCGGGAGGACATGGCTCAGGACCGCCCCTACACCAAATGGGGAGGCGTCACACGCCAACGTCAGAGGCATCCCGTCATGATACTGAACTAGGACTGCCGATGACGTCAGCGTCTCTTTGACAGCCGCGAACGCATGCGCTTCGCGGCTGCCCCAGCGCCAGGCCGCGGATCGGTCGAGCAACCGATGCAGCGGCTCGGCTAGTGACGCCTTGTGAGGAATAAAGGGGGCGTAGAAATTGAGCAGCCCTAGGAACGCCTGTAGCTCCGCCCTGGAGGTGGGAGCAGGGGCGTTCCTAATGGCGGCTATTTTGACGGTGTAGGGTGAATGCCTTGGGCGTCTATTAAGAAGCCCAAGAATTCTACCCTAGGGACAGCAAACGAGCATTTGCTGCTCTTCAATTTCAATCCCGCGCCCCTGAAACGACTGAGGACCTTCCGTAATATGTCGATGAGTTCTGAGCGGCTGGTTGCAGCGATCAGAACATCATCGAAATATGGTACTACCCCCGGTAGCCCATGGAGCAGACGCTCCATGAGGCTCTGGAAGATCCCCGGGGCAACGGACACGCCGAATTGCAGGCGGCGACAACGGAAAGCCCCACGATGGGTGACGATGGTCTGGGCAGCCGCCGCATCGTCATCCACCGGGAGCTGCTGATAGGCCTGCGCCATATCCAGTTTGGCAAATATGCAACCCTGCCCCAAGGAGTGGAGCAGGTGTTGCACAACAGGGACCGGATAGGGGTTTGCCTGAAGGGCCAAGTTGATCGTCGACTTGTAGTCGGCGCAGATTCTCACCGAGCCATCCGGCTTGACCGGGAGGACTATGGGGGTCTCCCATGGAGCATGATCTACTGGCTCGATGACACCCTGCGCCAAGAGTTTGTCAAGTTCGGCGTCAACCTTGGCCCTCAAGGCAAAGGGCACCCTGCGGGCTTTCAGCCTAATGGGAGCAATCTGGGGATCTAGACTAAGGGAGATGGGGGTTCCCTTGTAGCACCCGAGCTGACCATCAAAAACGTCAGAGAACTCCTTTAGGACGTCCTCAATTGAAGAGGAAACCACCCGGTGCACCCCCCCAATGGATAACCCCAGTGCTGGAAACCAGTCAAGGCCGAGAAGGGCCGGCAGGGCGTTTTTTACAATAATGATAGGCAGCTCCCCACTAAAAGTGCCATAATGGACAGGAATAGGAAAAGACCCCAGGACGGGAATCAATTTTCCCTGGTAGTCCCTTAAAAGCAAGCGGGTGGGGGCTAACTTTGTTTGGGGCACTGCAGGGCAGAGGCGGGAGAACATGTCCCAGGACAGCAACGAACGGGAGGAGCCGGAGTCCACCTCCATTTGGCATGGCTGACCTGCCAGGTGGACATTGGCTGTTATTTTCCGGGATCCGGAGGAGGCCTGGTTGATTGAACTCTCCATTTCCTGCAGTGCGGACACATTGTGACAGTCGTCTCCTCTGCGAGTTGGCCTCGGTGGTTGGCGGCGCGGCTGCGGCTTGGGTCTCTCATTGGCTTGAAAGAAGGCAGGGGCCGGCAAGGATGCTCGGCAGACTTGGGCAATGTGCCCCTGCCTCTGACAACGGCGGCAGATTGCGTTCCGGAACTGACAGGTTAGACGGTCATGGCGGCCTCCGCAACTAAGGCAAGACGCCTTGGGGTTTTGCGGTGCGGCCGCTGAAGGAGCCGGTTGTCTCCGCCGAGGTTGGGCACGGACTTGGCCGACGTTGTCTGGCTCTGGGTCCTCGGATGGCGTAAGGTCATCATAGTCAATGTCATGGATTTGGGAGGCCGGTGGAGTGAACGGAACGTGCCCTGAAGTTTGTGAGGATAGCTGTAGCCGCTCCAGATCCGCAGTGGATTGCTCAGAGAGCTCAGCTGCTCTGGCGATCTCCACTGCCTGTAGGAGAGTAATATCGTGATGGCGGAACATGCGGCTTCTTAGATGGACATCCCGCACTCCGCACACGAATTGTTCAACTAAATTTTCTTCGAGGTTTGAAAAATCGCACTGGGATGCCACCGTGCGCAGGGCTTCTAAAAACTGACTAATTGACTCTCCCGGCTTTTGCACTCTTCTGCGGAACGCAAAACTGCGGGCAATTTTGGAAGGTGTCGGGGCATAGTGCCCCTTCAGTTTAGCCATCAAATTGTCCCAGCCTAATTTATAAGCCGGTCTGGGAGCAGCCATAGCTCTGGCTGAGGCGAACATAGAAGGTTCGCAGCAGGACAAAAAGAAACTGCATTTCTCCTCATCGGTTTGAGCCTGGTTCTTGGTAGCAATTAGATAAGTCTCAAACCGCTCCATGAACCCTTCCCAGGATTCACCGGCGGAGCCGAAGGGAGCGAAAGGCGGCAAAGAATTCATGTTGGTTAGGAGTTATGACAGGCTGAGGAGTGAGAGGCTGAGGAGAGGAGGTCATGACAGGAAATTTCCCTCAGCGTTCGGTGCCGGCGCGAGTAGCGGCTTGTGGCAGCTAGCTGATAGAACCTCTCTCTCTACCCTAGGCTTGCGTGGAATCGCATCCCACCTTCGTCGCCAGTTTTATATATCGGCGGAGGGACGACGCGGCAGCCAGGGTTCAAACAACAACTCGGTTTATTCTAGGATGACAGCGATTCGAACAACAGAACTCGCGCCAAGGTATTTATACTAACTTTTAACCAATCACCGGCCGGGGACTGGACAGCAACCGCTGACGTCAGTCCCTCGGCCAATCAACAGTAACTAATGGCCGGCAACACCCTCTGGGGCTTTCAGCCAATCAGAAGCCAGAGGGTGTTGCTGGCATCATGAATATTTAATGAGTATTTAACAAGGATGTTACCTAGTTTTGGTAATGAAACATCTGCAAGAAAACAAGCAAGCTCAGAGAACACCAAGGACCCCTCGTTTCATTCAAAATATTCGGGATGGTAGAGTACCTACAATAAAAGGAAGATTGATCCCACTTATTTTAACCTACAACTGCTATTGGGTCAAGATAAGTATCTCTAACTTGATCATAACTAATCAGGAGGCATTTTCTAATTCCCTCAGCACTGTCGAACTATTTACTAAGTCTGCATTACTATTACTATTAATCTTCTCATTGTTCCTATCACCATCTCCTACCACTTTGTGTGATTGTAACTTTGTTGCTTACAATTTATATCGATTGTTTCCTAGTATGATTTGATTGCTTATAGGTAGCCGAGGTGGCGCAGTGGTTAAATGCAGCACTGCAGGCTACTTCAGCTGACTGCAGTTCTGCAGTTCAAATCTCACCGGCTCAGGGTTGACTCAGCCTTCCATCCTTTCGAGGTGGGTAAAATGAGGACCCGGATTGTTGTTGGGGGCAATATGCTGACTCTGTAAACCGCTTAGAGAGGGCTGAAAGCCCTATGAAGCGGTATATAAGTCTAACTGCTATTGCTATTGCTATTTGTACCCTATGACTATCATTGACTGTTGTAGTTTATGATTGACAAATGTATCTTTTCTTTTTATGTACACTGAGAGCATTTGCACCAAAGACAAATTCCTTGTGTGTCCAATCACACTTGGACAATAAAGAATTCTATTCTATTCTATTCTACTCTACTCTACTCTACTCTACTCTATTCCAGGGTTCAGCAATTCCAGCTTCTCCTGAAAGTGGGGTACAGGAATGTAACCACCTTACCCCTTCCACTGAATCTTGCCAAATGCCTATTACAGTCCTAAATGTCCCAAGATGTCATCCATATTCATGACTTAGTATGGTAATGTGGCTATCCTTCAATGCTATCCTTAGCATTGCAGGAAGTGCCTATCACAACTTACCCATTGGCCAAAAAAAAAAAGAGTAAATCATTTTCTTTTGCTGCTATTTAAGTCCTATTGCTTCACTAAGTAATTTAAATGTAGGTGTAAAAGTAACTAAATTAAAAAGTAAACAAACAATGCAAGCAGTGTTGGGCATAGATAGTTGTTCCCGTGTGACCCCATTGCTTTGCAGAGCTGTAACGGTTACTAGTTAGCTACCAGATTTATATCAAGGTGCTGGTATTCAGCTATACACACGCCTACAGTTTGGTTATTTGAGGGATTACCTGTCTCTGATTTTTTACCCCCATGAAGTGTGATCAGACAGAGCAGTCATATTATGGGCCCCATCAATTAATCAGTGCTATCTTGTGGGGCTTGCCTTCTTTCTATCATTTCCCATGCCTGCCCCCAGGAATGATTCCCCCACTCCGATCCAGATGGCTCCCACTCTGATGATTATTCAAAGCTATTAAAAAGCTGAATATTGTCCCGGCCTTTGGAGTAGAGTAAAATAAATTCAAATATTCTGCTGAATAGATTTTGGGGGGGGGGGGTTGGGGGGGGGAGATTGGCTATATGTTCTTTTGGGCGTCATTCATAATTCCTTTTTTTTTGTCTTTTGAATTTTACATTTTTATATTTTTAATTGCATGCTGGCCAGAGTCCTTGGGAGTCAGGCAGCCTATAAAACACATAAATAAAAATAAACAATGCTTGGTTTCCAAAAAGCATGTGGAAACTCCTTTGAGCTCTCCATGTTGAAAAATGAAAATAAGTGACTTCTGATTGCTGAATATCCTCTTTTCATTCATAGAAAACTAGTTAAAATAAGCTATGAAACCTTGAAATAAATGGAGCATTTGACAAAAAGCAGGTGAGGGTTTGATGGAGTCTATTTTATCCCCAGCCATTTTTCTGGTTTGGATTTATATGCTGCAATATTGACTTTTTAGAATATTTTGGGGGAGTATTACACCCTGTTTTTTGTATTGATTTGGTTTACAACCTATCTTCGTACTCTGCTAAGTAGTCAAGTCAGTTAAAAATGTAAAATATATAAATAATAGGATGATTAAAATATTCATTGTTTTAAAGATTTCAAAAGATTAAAAGATTAAAATTAACACCCACATCATACTAAAATCATGTATTCATTAAAAACCTAGTCCAAATGCCCTAAAGACTTGAGGATCAACCATAATAATCGAAAGGATGTGTTCCATGATCTGTGAGCACCTGAGTGTCATGCAGTAGAAACCCTGGCCTTTTGTATGCATTGACACCACATACATATACAAAGGTAAGTTGTAAATTGTAAACATTATTTTAAATAAAGTTGTTAACCAAAATTGATATCTGTGACCAAGATGACAACCCTTACAAATCAATGATGGGCCAGTTCTACTTCAAGAAGGCATACTTGAAGGACCTGGGAACCAAGTCATGAAGGGGTTTATAGAATAAAAGCAGCACTTTGAACTGTACTCAAAAACAAATTAGGAGACATGCAGTTTCCCTAAGCAACTATTATATGCTTGTATTGGGTCTAATCTACCAGGAAACAGGCCATTGCATTTTCCAGGTAATCTTCTGCATAGCGGTGCTATAATTTGTTCTTGAGTTGTTGACCACATAACTGTAGTCTAAAGTTGCCCTATGTTCTACTCTTGCTTAAGCTGAAGCTTCACAGCCATAGCATGTTTATATAAGAAGTCCCAAGTTCTTGAAGAACACAGAAACCAAACTTTCCATGTATGTATCAATCAAACCATCCAGTAGCTTAAATGTTAGATTATCAGCACCTTCTTGACCTCCCTTAGGCTGATTGGCTGGCTGACTTTTGAGCTCTCTCTTAGCTCTAGATGGAGAAGTAAGAATTTATTTATTTATTTATTTATTTATTTATTTATTTATTTATTTATTTATTTATTTCATCTATCTATCAATCACTCTATCTACTCACTCTGGATTAGCATAGTAGTTTATGATATATAATCTTCAATGAACCTTCTTCAATGGATTGTTTCTGTCAGAGGTGTGTGTGTGTGTAGCTGTTATTTTTATTAGTTCTATTATTTCCCGTTTTAGTGCAGCATCCCCATCTTTATGCCTTCCACATGAGTTGAGCAACGCCTATCATCCTAACCAGATGACATTTCACAGAATTAGGCCACCATCCTCTGGATTACTGCTGGAATCCAAATGAAACGTCCAACCGAAAGCATTGCTTGAACATATCTGGTGAAAAGAGATCATACCGGCAATTGGTAAAAAAAAACAAAAAAACCCCCTTCAGTGCACATCTTAAGTGGCCTTGAAGTGACTTGCCATCTTAAAAGCTGTTCTTAGAATAAAAGGAATCACTTAGGTATGCTCCTTATTATCTGCTAACCCTGGAATTTTGATTAGATTCTATCATTTCTGTACATGTATTTTACTGCTGTTTATTAAAAAGAAGTATTAGTACACAGTAAGGAAGAAATGTTAGTTTTGAAAAGGATTCACATTTGTGTGCATTTTTAAAATATCTCAACGGGCATTTTACTTTTGATTTAACTGGACAAGAAATAAAAGCTTATCACTTGGCTGATCTTATATGGTTGCAAAAAACTTAATATAAATTAATGGCTAGAAGAGACATATATAGGAAGTGCATTCAATTTTAGCTAAGAGAAGACATTTATATTTTATTAGATGAGATACTTTTATAATTCACAAATGGACTTTGTTTAAGCAGCCAAAGTGCTAACATTTCAGTGACCTTCAGTAAGGATGCTGAGACTCCTCCTCAAAACTATTCCATTTTCACTTTAGTATCCAGGAAAGATAATGGAAAATATAGCAAACAAAAGCAAATAAATATTAACACCATTTTTGTCTAGTGAGGAAGGGTGCATATGGTGAAACAGGAAAATTATCACCGAACATGGGCTAAAAATCTTGATTTAGCAAGAACAAGTTCATCCTGCAGCCTTCTGTTATTAGAACTGCAGCTTTTTTATAGGGATTGTCTGATGCTGGTGCTAAATTAAGAATAATTATATCTGCTTAGTAGTGTAGCTTGGGACTGAGGCTGATGAAATTTACTGAAAATTCTAATATCCAAAGGGTAGCTAAAATTATGTTAACCCAGTAATCCTTACTACTATTTAAGGAAATAAATGTCTTAATGCTGAATTTTAAATGCCAAGAATCAACCATATTTTTTTCTTCCTAGCATTTTCCCTTAAGCTCAGTGCCCCCTCCCCCCCCATCAACTAAGAAATGTTCTACTGGTTGACACTTGTCAACCGAGCCTGAGATTCTGGGCTGACAGAGAGAGTGACTGGTCCAAAGTCACCCAGCTGGCTTTCATAACAGAGGTGGACCTAGAATTCATAGTTTCCTGGTTTCTTTCTTTTTAATTATTATTATATTTTTATTTTTAAAATGCAAATAATATAAACATAGTACATATATCTAAATACAAAAAAAGAAAGAAAAGAAGGAAATAATATTGCAGTACACCCCCACCCCCCAGAGACCCTGTTTTCCCCCCTTATATTTCTTTGTCTATTAACAACTAAAAGATATACAATATATTCCAATTGTGCCCTTTTCCCCTCCAAAACAACATATATTCTTGAGTAGGTTTATTCCCTTTGCCTTCCACCAATGCTGATTTTATAAAATCCCTCCATATTTCATTATAATTGTTTATTTGATCATCCCTTTTTAAAATTTAATTTCATTGTTAATTTGTTGCCATACTCCATATTTCATTATACCACTCATTTCTTTGAATATCCCAATTCCATCCCCAATATTTAGCCATCACTAACCTAGCTGCCATTATCAAATTCACAATCAATTCCTTTTTTGTTTCATTTATATCAGTTTATATCCATTTTCGTTAACTCTAACTGACATATTCTTACATATTTTTCTAGATTCTTGGTTTCTAACCTGATGCCTTAACCACTAAACCAAAATGGCTCTCCAAGTATGAATAAATATCCTGATGGTGTATTCAGGCTTATGGTCTAAGATGGCTGCCTGAGGAAAATATGGAAAAGGCAACGTCTATACTGATTAGTACAGGCAATCCTCGACTTATAACTATTTGTTTAGTGTCCATTCTAAATTACAAGGGATTTTAAAAAATGATATCACCTGTTTTCACATGTATGTCAGTTGCATTTGGCAACTGACATATATTTATGACAGTTACACCATCCCGGGTCATGTAAGCTTCCCAGCTAGCTTCCGACAAGCAAAGTCAATGGGGAAAGCCAGCTTTGCTTCGTGACTACCTGATTCACTTAACAACTGCAATGACTTGCTTAAGAACTGTGGCAAAATAAATTTAATTGGGGGCAAAATTAACTTAGCTGCTACTTTGTTTAGCGATGGAAATTTTGGGCTCAATTGCAGTCATAAGTCAAGGAAATATTCTTCATCACAGTTAATGCAATGCAAAACTGATGGGAGAAAATGGATGCTGTTAATCTGCCCAGGAAAATTTGGTTATTCTTCAGCCTAAAGGCCTTCAGGGTATGCTTACCTGCTGACTTTCATTCATGTCAATGTTAAAATGAAATACTCCGTACAATTTTACCTACGCAGTAGCTCCTGAAGTTGTATCTGTGGGAAAAAGATTGCATGCAGAATGATTGTCCATTCTGCAGATGCCTGAGGATAGAAGAACTTCCATCCTGAACTCTGGATTTATCGCTGGACATTCAAAAGTCTCTGCAATGAAATCAGTTGTACTCAATGTGCAAATAACTCTTTCCTCTGACATGGTAACATGACTTTTAGAAGGGCAGGGTTGCTCCCTGCTGCTTGACTGCATGAACTATAAATCCTAGACAGAATTGTTTTTATTCAGAATTCATTTCATGTTACAAATACAAATAATAATAAAAAAAACACTCTGCACGTTCATTACATTTAGTTATTCCAAAACTAGTAAGAAAGCAAACACCTGGGTTTTGCAAAACAACAACCCAGATGTGCAAATTGTATTGACTTTGTTTTGTTGATATGCAAGAAAAATTGAGACTTTCACACTTGGCATTTTCTTTCTTTTAACCTGAACATGTTACTTTAAACAAAATAACATACAGCTTATTTCCCTGTCCAAAACCAGGGAGCCAGTAAATGATTTTTTTCTGAGGCAGTAAATGATAAGCAGATATATATCTTGCAGCTATAATAATGTGGGCTATTTTTCTCTTCTCAGTGTACTACTTCACATATCCAGCACATATGTCAAGGTCTTTTCCTAGTCCTTTTCACTTATAATGAAAACTTCCCTCAGTAAAAATAGCCCCATTAAAAATAAAGGGGCATGAAAACACTAGGGACTAAAGAATAAATTGAATTTGTATGCGGTGGGATGTTGGAAATTAACCTAAAGAAAGCAAGAAAGAAGTACCGTAACTTAATTACATAGCTTTATATTTAAATGCAGAAATATTTGCTTCAAATTATTTCAACAACAGTAATCTGCGAGCTCTCATTTTTCCTTGAAACTAGTACAATCCTTTTGGTTTTATTACAAAAAAAATTGCCTAGTTCATAGGATTTTTGTTTTTCTTCCATAGTCTTGATAAGCCTTTAAAGATGTTAATATGGATTAAATTGGAAGCCACGGTGCTGTAAGAGGAGGTAGCCTGCTGTGTAAATGCAAGAGAATTTCATCTCAGGAGAACAAGATTCATTTTCCAAGATGAAATTGCTTTGGCAGTGTCAGACTAATAGAGATGTTTGTTCCTTCCTATCACCACACTTGTTATGTGCTTGTGCATATCTGAACCTGACAGTGAATGTGCCCTTCAGAGAGCTTCTCTGATAATAGGAAAAAGTGGACAAGGAAAAGACAGGGCAAGGATTTCTTTGCACTCCAATTGCTGGATGTTTCGGAAGGGAAGTCAGCCTTTCCTTTTTCATCTTTCTGTCACTGATCTCCCGCCTGGGCGGCCCACCACATAGCCATGTCTCTCATGTCTCCCCCAGATTCAAATCTGTTAAATGGTTAAGCGCTGGCAAATAGGGTGGTGGGAATGTTATTGACAGACTGAAAGAAGAGTGGGAGTTGATTGCACATTGCTAAAAACCTGGGGAAAAGCCAGTATAATATAATTTCACTCTGGGAATCTATCTCTATGGCAACAAAGAACACTTTCTTTAAAAAACAAAGGTTCCAGTTCAAAAGTATTACTGAAGCATAATTAAAGTGCTGGTGGGATCTCTCTTTCTCTCTTTTAACTTGCTGGTTTATATCTGATACATTTAAATATGGAGAGGAAAAACCTGTTTATTGATCCAAGACATCAAACCTAGGATTTCTGCCAAAAAGTTTTCCTGTTTTAATGTTATTTATATAGGAGCCAGACTTAGCCTGCAAGCAGGACTGATGCTATCTTAAATTTATTTCTTCTAGACAGTTGTCCCCCCTCCCTTTTTTTGGCATGATCAAGAAATGTAGAAACCAAAGGGTTTCTCAATCTGCCCTCCTCTTTCTTCTCTCTCTCCCTCTCCCCCCTCTCCCTCTCTCCACACAAACACACACACACTCTCTCTCTCTCTCTCTCTCTCTCTCTCTCTCTCTCTCACACACACACACACACACACACACACACACACACACACTAATAGCTTGTCAATACCCAGTCAATAGCTCCACTTTATACTAAAGCCAAGAAAATATATTGAGCTGGAGTTTAGATTTAGAATATCTTTCAAATGAAGGACCGTTCCTAGGAATAATAAATAATAATAGGAAGAATCAAAATGATAGTCATATCCCTAGATAGTTTCAGAGGATCTTTAATTGACACCAATTATTATATTTCAAATCTACACGTACAATTCAGTGTTAAATAACAATATAGCAATGCATATACAGATTTTTCATTATCATGAGTAGGAATAACTCATAATCTATTCGCTTCACAGCAATAAACCAGTTCAAAGTTCATTCTATGTTACCTTTCTAATCAAAATTCACTTACACCTTGTTATTGCAAAATTCATAAAAACCAAATTATGAATAGTTAGAAAATATAGCCCATGATTTCCATGTGCAATTAAAATCAATTTTGTTCTATTTATTTTGTACAATGACAATAAAGACTATACTACACTATAAAACAGAAGAGAATAACAGAGTTGAAAGGGACCTTGGAGGTCTTCTAGTCCATCCCCCTGCTTAGGCAGGAAACCCTATACCATTTCAGACGAATAGATGTCTATCTTTTCTTTAAAACTTCCAGTGATTAGATCCATTATTTCCAAGAGAGCAGCTTCATTTGATAAAGATGGGGAATTCAACTAACCATGTAAACCATACCACAATGGCCTATCAATTCAAACCCATTCTTAAAAGAAAACATCTAAAAACATTGCAATCCAGATAAAAATAAGGACTGTGATATACTCTGTGCATTTGAAAATCTGCTCCTGAAGTTGGGTGAGCTTTCAAAACCTTGTAGGAAGGTTTTGAAGGTATTGTATTGTATTGTATTGTATTGTATTGTATTGTAGGTGAAGGTTTCTCTTCTGCCTTCTTTCATGTTTATTTTAGAAAATTGTCTAGATCTAAATCACCTCTCCAAATGGATGGATTTTCATCCCACCCAGCCCAAAGTTTCTGATATTTCATTATTTTTTACAATGGAACAAACAATAGATAAAAAGTCATTTTTTTAAATTAAAAATGAATAACCAAACACCGGGTTACTCTCACTATGGCTACCCAAATATCTCTGAGAGCCCACAAGCAGGAGGTGAAGAGTATTACATCCTCAAACCCCCATAAATGTAACTTTATACTGTCTACTGCTGACCTCATCGCATTCCTAAGAGCTCAGTAGGGGTGTGCATAAGTGCACCAGCATGCCTAATGTCCCCGTTCTAATGTCCCCATTTATTTGTACCCATTTCCTGTGTTCTTATTCATGTTTATTCTTATTCCTGTTATCTTGTACATGAGTGACAAACTAAGTAAAATAAAATAAAATAAAATAAAAAGTATTCATCTCCTTACAGCTTGTATTTGAATACCTGCTTCTTCTAACCAAGAAAGAACACTGACTTGCCCTTGATGGACCTGCCATCCA
Organism: Thamnophis sirtalis; assembly: GCF_051295495.1. Taxonomy (NCBI): domain Eukaryota; kingdom Metazoa; phylum Chordata; class Lepidosauria; order Squamata; family Natricidae; genus Thamnophis; species Thamnophis sirtalis. Next base: position 64,202,316 of record NW_028261385.1, read on the forward strand.
TGAATTTATAATCTTAATTGCCACTCCAAATTAATCATCATTACCATGCCTAATGGGGATGGATTCTACATGTTAATTCCACAAGTAACCCAAATTCCACAGGTTCATCGTGAAGAAGTGCTTCCTTTTGTCGGTTTTAAATCTTCCAATCAGTTTCTTACATGGTCCATAGTCTTACTATTTTCAGAGAGAGAGAGAGAGAGAAATTCCCGCTGTCCTATTTCTTAATTTCATGCCTGGTTTTATACATTCCAATCATGTTCCCTTTAATTGCCTTTCCCCCCCAAAATAGTCTCAAACAATCTATTCTTCTTTCATATGTAATATGGTCAGGATACCTGATAATTTGGTTGTCATCGTTAGCACTTTTTCCAATGGCTATTAATATCATGTATGAATTGTATATAGTACAACATACTCTATACAGGTAGTCCTCAACGTATGACCACAATTAAATCCAGAATTTATATTGCTAAGTGAGAATTTTTTTAAGTGAGTTTTGTTCCATTTTACGATTTTTTGCCACATTAGTTAAGTGAACCACTGCAGTTGTTAAATTAGTAATGTGGTTATGAAGTGAACCTGGCTTCCCCATTGGCTTTGCTTGCCAGAAGATTGCAAAAGTTGATCACGTAACTGTGAAAAATGGTGATAAGTCACTTTTTCCAGTGCCGTTGTAATTTTGAACATCACTGAAGGAACTGTTGTAAGTCAAGGACTACCTGTACATAGTATACCACTGCTAGATACATAAAAAATATTGGCATTTTATTTGCAATCTCTTTCCTAATGGTCCCTAGCACAGTCTTTGCCTTTCCCCACTGGTGTAAACTGACTTGACATCTTTATATGTTTCTATAATCCTTTTACAATTAGCTACAAACATATCAGACCACATTAATGTGAATATGAAGTTTTACTCAAATTGTGTCCTTTTGTACTTATTTAAACTGAATTGCATTTGCAAATTTGCTGGCATTTGCTAGTTCAAAGAGGTTCTTCTGGTTCTCTTTATAGTCATTTTCAGTGTCTGTCATTCTAAATAGTTTACTGCAAATTTGATCACTGCTTACTCATAAGTGAAGATCATTTGTGACCAAGCAAAAAAAGCATGGGTTCCAGCATAGATCACTTACTTTCTCATGGACAAAACTGACCATTTTTTCCTACATATTTCATAAAATCTTTTTAACCATTTTTCCTTCTTTCTTTTTTTTAAATATTTTTAAAATTTTTTAATTTAAAACAAATACACCATCCTTCTTTACATGCTATAGAAAGTGTATCAGTTGGTTACAAAAAAATTTTTTTGTGCATCTCTTCCACAGTCAACAAACATACTTCATATTAACTTAAGTATTTTAACTCAAATATTTATACATGTCACCATCATTATATCTCCATTTTCATTTGACTATAATTGTTAATGTCCTTCATCATAAAATATACCAAAGTTTAATACATAAACACATACTGGCCTTTCAATTACTATTTCTAAAATCCTCTACTAAATCCTTATGTCCTGTTCTAGCTAAACATCCATAATATTTAATAACAAAGTTTTCTAATCCTCCTTTCCAAATGACTGTTTAAGGTTTACATCCAGTTTCCTTATGTTATACCCATATCTATCAGTGACATGTGGTGAGGTTTATAGCTGGTGAGGCACTGACACAGGAGTTTCAAATTTTTTTAGACTTGTGGACTTCAACTCCCAGAATTCCACAGCCAGGCATGCTCAGTTCTGATTTAAAGCGACAGCATTTTTCCCCCTTGCAAAATAAGTTTTGCTTCATTCTTTTTCTTCTCCATCCCCTCCTTACTCCCTCTCTCCCTCCCTCCCCCCCTCTCTCAAACAGACACACGCACACAGGGAAGTTGGATCCCTCTCTCTCTCATTCACTCATTCTCAAACAAACACAAACACAGAAGTTGGCTTGGATATATTTTCCAATGGCTTGAAAGCAGCTCCTCTACCATACCCCCCCCTTCCCCTGTTGCCTTCAGATCCGAGCCTTTGATTGCAGGTGGAGCCACGTTGCCTTTTCAAACTTGTAATCAGTGAAGCTGGGCTTATATACTTTTATCCAGCTGTGTGTGTGTGTGTGTGTGTGTGTGTGTTTGAAAAGGCAATGTGGCTCTGCATGCAATCAAACTTTTTGAATTCCTCCCCCCTCCCCACACACGGACCTTTTCCAGCTGTTTCAGAGAGGATTTCAACTCTGCTCTTGCCTGCCATCATGAAAAGAAAAAAAAATGTAAAAGGAGAAAGGCAAGAGCTCTGAGGTCCGACTGAGCTAGTTGCTCCCAGAGAACTCTAAAAAGCCTCTAAAAATGCCCTCTACAGGAGGCGAGAGAACAACGTGCCTCCTTTGCATAAGGAATTTTTCGCCTTCTAACCCTTGCTTAACTCTGCTCAAGTGATCATAAAGATAGAGTAAAGGAGGCACGTGGTTCTCTCGCCTCCTCCTGCAGTTAAGCACTAAGCAGAGTCATCCACTATGACTCTGGCAGCAACTACCTCAGCCTTTTTTTCTTTTACATTTCTTTTTCTTTTTCATGATGACAGTGGTGAGACCCTGCCTCCCCTGACTGCACGTCCCTGATATGTATATATGCATTGTTATTCTTATCCCTCCTTTATTTGACTATATCCTGTATCATAACATTTTCCCTGTAATAATCAAAATTTTAATTGTATCTAACTTAGTTCTTTTATTATTGTTATGTGGTTAATCTTTGGTGAGATTCACAGCTTTGGGGCTGGTTGGTAGCTCAACAGCTTGAGTCCTAACCAAGGACCTAGGAACTGTTAAGGTAACATCGGAGGATATAAGCAGTTCCAAGTAGGGTGGTTTTTTGTAGAATCAGAATGTTCAAGTCTGATAAATTTAGAATTTCCAAATAGCGAGGTAGCCCTTTAGGTATTGCTCCAAGGGCTCCAATTACAATTGGGACAACACACAATTTCTTTTTCCACAGTCCCTCCACTTCAATTTGCAAGTCCTGGTACTTTGTGATTTTTTCTTGCTGTTTATCTTCAATTCATGCATCTCCAGGTATTGCAATGTCAATGAACCATACCTTTTTCTTTTCAACTATTGTTATGTCAGGTGTGTTGTGGGCCAAGTACCTGTTAGTCTGGATTCTGAAGTCCCACAAGATCTTGACTTTCTCATTCTCTAAAACCTTCTCAACCTGATGGTCCCAGTGGTTTTGAAAATTCAAGTAATGTTACTTGATGGGCTGGAGTGGTCATCTCTGTCCTTATCAAAAGGTTACATCCAACACATCTGGAGGAAAGCAGGTCAGCTGCCTTCTGCACTGGTAAGATAAAAATAATGTGTTTAATTGAAGGTGCTAGTGCATTTCATTTGAAGAACTATGAACTTCACGTCTACATCTCTTTAACATGCAAAGCAGAGGTAAAACCTTTTGGGCTCAAAGAATATAGCAAAACAGAAATAGTCTAAATAGGAGGCGGGGCTTGATGTCACAATGACACAACATGCAATCTTGGGTCTCCAGGATTGCTGTCGATATCTCTGTTTCTGGACGGTCCTTTTGGACCTAATCTATTCTGAAGGAACAGTGATAGAGAAGAGCACGTCCTGCTGATCTCAGGGGCATCGCAAAGCCCCTGATTGATCCAGGAGAAACCTCTTTTTGCCAGCTACAAGAGAAGCAAAAAAAAAATGGCTGCCGAAGGTTGGGACAAGCCTCTGAAACAGAAGCAGTACAGGAGTGTGTTGAATTGGTGAGAAAATTTTTTATTATTAGAGAAGGGAAAACCCAAAAGAATTGGAATTTAAAATAAAAATGAAGACAGAAGAAAGTAAGCGGCGAATTAACTCTGGTCTAAGATGATCGTGTTATCTTTTCCACCTTAACTTTGTTTGTTTTCTATGGATGGACTCTTTACAAATGCCTCTTACTTTTAAACTGGACTCTTTTTTCCCCTTCTTCCTCTATACTTTCTCCATTTTTTGTATTCGTGGATTAAAAGCTTCTTCTCTCGTAAGGCTTGGATGGAACATAATTTTTACACTTTCTTTCCTTTTCCTCTCTTGGAACTTGGTGCTTACAGAGAGGCAGAAACAGATGGAAAAGAGCTAACACTGCCATCTAGTGGCTAGAAGCTTGGCAATATCTGATAAAGCTATAAGCTTTGTTTACTGGAAGGCTCAGTGGAAAACATTTTGTTGATACAGGTGTTCCTTTGAAGGAATGAGAAAGCTTTGATTTGGAAAACTCCACTGAATTTGTTTGACCTAAAAAGTCTCGGATGTTTTGGCAGTATTTATAACCTGGAAAATGACACAACGTGAAGAAGAAAAGGAACTAACTTTGCAAAGAATTTTCTTAGAAATTCAAAAAGTTTTAATAATTACAGAGAGAATTGAAAAGAGACTTGAAATTATAGAGCAAAATACAGAAAGTACGGGGACAGAGGACCCCGTACTCTGTTTGAGGAAAGAGCTGAAAAAAATAACAGAAACATATGAAAGTGATAAGAAAATTGTTGACACTGACAGCAAACTGAGAGTGGAGGGAAATGACAAGTGTGAAATATGGAAAGGAGAAATTGATGAACTGGATCTTCATTTTAGATGTCAGAAAATAGATGAAGAAAGGAGAGAAAATTTGGCAGAAATAATGAGAGTAATCTCGGCAAAAGCACTGATAACAAAAGTGAAGCTGATAAAAAGAACAGATAAAGGGTTTTGAATTCTTAGAAGATATGCAATGAAGAACAAGTTCTTAAGAGAAGTCCACATAAGACTTATCAAGAAAACATTTAGAATACAGACTTTACAAATGGCAAAAGATATTGGACTACACTATCTCTGGAAGGATAAGGACGATGAACTGAAATGTCACAATAAATTTTAGTTAAATGTAGTTAAATTTTGAGTGCTATGTACAATGTAATAATAGCTATAGTCAAATAAATGATTAATAATGATAACAAAGCATTTATATATATTAGATTGATAATATGAAATTTTATACAATACTGTAAGTGAGGATATGGAGATGATGTTGAAAAGCCTTTTTACAAAAGTTAAAATTTTATATAGAATAGAATATAAAGATGTAATATCATTGGATGATTTCAGAATGATGTAATAAAATGTCATAATATAAATTTACTTTAAATTTAATATGCTTTATGTTGAAAGGATGTAATAATAGCTAGGCTTAATGTTTAATAATTATATCAATTTGTATATAAGTATATTAGATTGATGATACTAATAATAGGGGGGGAGATGGAATTGAAAATTATTAGAGAATGTTATCAGTGCTAAAATAATAGAAGGATGACACAGTCAATTAAATGATTAATAATGATAACAAAACATTTATATGTACTAGATTGGTAATATGAAATCTTATACTGTAAGTGGGGATCATGACGATGATGTTGAAAAGCCTTTTTATAAAAGCTAAACAATTCTATATAGAATAGATGATAAAGATGTAATATCAGTGGATGATTTCAGGATAATGTAATAAAATGTTATAATACAAACTTACTTTAAATTTAATATGCCTTATCTTGAAAGGATGTAATAACAGCTGGGCTTAATAGATGTTAAATAATTATAACAATTTGTATACATGTATATTAGATTGATGATACTAATAATGGGGAAAAACATGGAATTGGAAACTATTAGAGAATGTTATCAATGCTAAAATGATTGAATGACTTAGAATAGGAGGAAGCATAATAACAATGTATACAAAGAAATTTTGATTGTCAGTATGTAAATTTTGATAAAATTCAAGTGAGGACTACGGAAAGGACACAGAAAGACTTTGTAACCAACACTGTGTAATTGAAGAGGCTTTTATGTTATATGTGTTATGTGTCTGTGTTTGTATGAAAATAAAAAATTTATTTTTAAAAAAAGAAATAGTCTAAATAAAAGGTAGCGGATGATCAGCTAGGCAGTCGTTGAATGAAGACCAAACCTTTTGGGATTCATTAAAACAGGTGCTTAGGTAGCCCCTCTGAAAGCTGAATGTCACACATGCACATTTGGAGGTCTAATTAAGTGCACTGGCTTGTAAAATTGCCGCTATTCCTTATTTGATTTTTGAGAGCTCTGTCAGCCGTTGTTTGTTGTTGTTGCTGTTACATTTGTATGCCACCCAACTTCGAAAGACTCTGGGTGTCTAAATATGCAACCATTTTCTTCGCTTACTAATAACAACAACTTCCTCATTATTTCTGTTAAAGGATGTCTGCAGGATGATGAAAGCAATATTGGGCTGTGAGTCTTTTCCCTTCATGTCTGTGTGCAGTTTCATAGCACGCATGCAAAAAGGAGTAGAGATCTTACCTTGTGATAGCAATAAAATTTTCGCCATTTGCCCCTCTCCCCACACATGCCTAAGACACTTGTGAATTGGTATAAATCATCAGCCATTCCATATCTGTTTTCGTCTTGTGAAATTGGATGCAGAGAGCATAGTTGGGTGTGACCTTCCCAGAGTGTCTCACCTGGAATGTCCTTGACTTCCTTTCATTTAAGTTGACAGCTGTCACTTCAGTAACACTGGATCTTTTTAAAGAATACTTTTCTGCTTGAGAGTGCAATTTCCTCTTTCATTCTGTGAAAGGACAATATTGTATCTGATATTGTTTTATGATAGTCATGAGCTGCCCTGAGAGTTTTAGTAGTAGTTAGAGGATAGCATATCAATTGTTTCAGTAAACAAGTAAACAAATGCTTAGTTTAATCCTGATGACAACTGCAGAAGCAGCTTAAACAATTGTGCACTCATAACTGAAGCCCTGGCTGTAATGATAATTTCATTTAGTCTATCATTTTCAATCACAGAAAGAGTTTTAAATGAAGCTGACAGTTTTTCTTGTAGACCAGAATAATAGAGGAAATCATACTTCTTGGAGAACAAAAAAGTGTTGTAAAAATCCCAGGAGCGATAGAATATCAGAGGCCAGTCCAGGTTTAGAAGAGTCATCCAATGTTCAAAACCAAAACTGAATTAAAGCAGTCATTTCCAACTTGTTATCTTCTGGATGTGTTAGAATAGGGGCCTCCAAACTTTGGCAACTTTAAGACTTATGAACTTCAACTTGCCGAATTCTGGAACTTCTCAAGAGATATCTAGAAGCATGGCTGGCTGTGGGATTCTGAGAGTTGAAGTCCACAAGTCTTAAAGTTGCCAGGTTTGGAGACCCCTGTGATAGAAGATAATCTCTATTATCCCCACCGAATAGCCCCATAGTTGCTTTAATTATGGTCCACAATTCAATATGCATATCAGAACTATATAATTAAATCCATCTCAGGATATTTATTTTGGCTAACTTTTATTTTTATGATGTTATATTGTATAGCTCTATATCTTGGCATTCTTCATATGGTTTCATTCCCAAGATAATCAGGCTTTGATTCAGATCGTATAGCAATTGCAATAGCAATAGCACTTAGACCAGGGGTGGTTTGCTGCCGGTTTTACTACTAGGTCGCAACCAGAGCTGAATGTGTGTGCAATGTTCAATGTAAATTGTTCTTCGCGCATGCGCAGAAAAATTTACAGTGAACTGCGCAGGTGCAGTCACTAAAAACCAAAATTGCAGTAGCCTAGCAGCAGCGATGCAACCAGTTGACAGGCCTGGGTTGCTGCCGGTTCTGCGACCCAGGCCTGAATTCCACTACCAGTTTGGCTGAACTGGGCTGAATCGGGAGCAAACCACCTCTGACTTAAACATATATACTGCTTCATAGTGCTTTATAGCACTCTCTGAGCAGTTTACAAATGACAGCATATTGCTCCTAACAATCTGGGTCTTTATTTTACCAATTTTGGAAAGATGCAAGACTGAGTCAACCTTGAAGCGGTCAGGATCGAACTCCTAGCTGTGGGCAGAGTTAGCCTGCAATACTGCATTCTAACCACTGTATCACTATGTCTAGAAGCCCTTCCACCCTGCTCCTGGATTCACTTCCTAAACTTTCAATAAGTGTGTTCTTTCTACGGCCCTCCTATCTTCTTACTTTAATCCAACCACTGCTTCTTTCAGGAAGCCGATGGGGGAAGACAAGAATAGCACCAGATGTTCTACTCTTACCCATGTGTTTTTCTCCTCAACATCTTCTTTTCATGTCAAAGAGAAAAACCAAAGCACAATTAGCTACAGTTCTACAGTTTGCAAAACCATATTCACAGTGTTACTTTTGGAGAAGCAGCTGATTTAGAAATGGATTGATACCTATGTACTTCATACGTACTTCTCAAGCCACATAGTATAGAAAGACAGAGATATAGTGCTTATCTTTGATGTGAATGGAGGCCAAAATATTGGATATCTGCAGGGAGAAAATCTACTTTCCCAGGGATGGGAGCCTTTGGACTATTCATTTGAAAAATATTCAGGAGTATTGTGTGGACATTGTATGTGTTATGTATATCTGCATATGGTAGGACAGATGCCAACAGTCTTGATCACATAAATATGGCAATTCATCATAAATAACAATAATGTTCTCTTACGATGACATAATCCTGAGTGATATAGTACAAACAAGTGTTATAATTTGTAATTGAACAAAATTGATTATGGTTTGGCTCTTCTGCCCTTGCCAAAGGGATATATATGCATTCTAAAAATCTTTTATATGTCACCAATGAGTTCTTTAAAAAAATCATACCATGATTCTAGACGGCTAGAAATAGAGTTTGGCTGTTCTACATGTTAGATTCTGAAATATGGAAGATGGAGATAGCTGGAAACTTCTAGCCTGTACTGCATTGTTTAGCAGACCAAACAATGATTCATTGAGTCAGTGAGATGATTAGCAAAAGATTCATGATCATTCCCATCTGTTGAAGAGCTGAGATGTCAGGAAGCAAAGCAATTGATATGTGATAGAAGAAAGTGGTCAGTTTCTTTAGAATTAAATCATCATGTAAGCATAGGAAATAGAAATCTTTCCTGGAGTAATCTAAAAGCTGGAAGATCATGAGATAAGCTAAAAGTTGAAGAGCCCCAACAAAGTGTACCCAAAGGAAGGAACAGACTTTAAAAAAAAAGATTAGCATGCAGATTTTTTTTAAAGGGCCAAAGGCATCAGATATTAAAATAGATTTTTATCTGAACATTAGCCTAAGTACTTACAGCTGTGTGAAAAAGTCCTGCATGCTTTCAGTTTTAAGCTGTATTTACATGTTTAATCAACTTTTCACTCATAGAAACCACACAAAATTAGTACTTTGATGAAAATTTATGTAGTCAGATTGAGATGCATAATTTTTATTAATATAACCAAAGTCTTTTAAAGGTTTTGAGTGAGTTTATGTGCTAAAACAAACACAACTTGAATTTTTAAGAATGCTAGGATCAAAAGTAGCCAATCAGCAGTGAGCTTTGGCCGACCAATAAAAATGCACAGAGGCTAAATCTGTGAGCCAATCAATGTTGTCAAACTCTCTGACTATGAATAGGCATGAAGAGTATTGATAAATTTAATTTAGCTCTGGCTGCAGGCAAGGATGTAGGTCTTTGCTTTCACCAATACTGAGCAGCAGCATTGCATCATTGTGTTTCATGAAGAGGGTTACTCCTGTGCAGAAATAGCCAAGAGAATGAAATGCCATCGAACCACAGTGCCTAAAAAATACCAAATAACTGGTTCAGTTGATGACAGGCTCCGCTCTGGAAGACCAAGACCAAGTCAACAAAATGGCAAGATCGGGCTCTGCAGTGCATTTTGATGGCTGACAGGAAGCTCACCTCACCTCAGATTACAAGAATTTGGGGTGAAACATGATGTAAAAGTGTGCACAAGCACAGTGTGTTGCAGACTGCTTGCCAGATGGGTCAAAGGCTGCAGGGCTCAAAGTAAACCTTTACTCACAGATGCTCACTGCTCTTGTTGACGTGTGTGGACCAAGAAGTATGCCAAGTGGACCAACAAACAGTGGCCCATGGTCATCTTCAGTGACAAGAGCAATTTCTACTTGACTGGGAATCAGTGTAATAAGTATATCAGAAGATTTCCAGATGAAGAATTTAGGCCATACTGCCTGAATCTATCTGTGAAGCATCCATTGCACGTGATGATCTAGGGTTGTATCACTGCTTTTGGTATTGGTTGGATACAAATTGGGAAGGGAATCATGAATTCCAAGCAGTATGTTGAAGTCCTGGAAAAGACCATGCTTCCTTCAGCTCAGCAACTTGTAGGGAAGGACTTTTACTTCCAGGATGACAATGCTCCTTGTCATTGAACCAAGTCCGTCCAGCAGTGAATGGAGAAGCATGGTGTTCGACTCCTGGATTGGCAGCTCGGAGCCCATATTTGAACCCAATTGAGAACTTGTGGGCCAAGATTGGTTACGAAATAAACAAGAAGCATCCGAAGACCAAACAGGAGTTGATTGACTCCATTATTGCATCCTGGCATCACATTGTCACCAAAGATCACGTGCAAAGGCTTATACAGTCTATGCCGAAGTGATGCCGCCTGGTGATAAACAATAAGGGCTGGCTAATTTCATATTAGTAACCATGTTTGGTTACCTAAACGGTCCTTTTCAGGGCCACAAACAATAAAAATGTTAACAAAACACTAGCATCGCCTTAGTAATTGCAACACATATGCCACTGGGTATGCATCAGTTAATCTGTTTTCATAGTCATTGTAAGCAAAATTCACAATCCCCATCCAAACAGTACCAAATTGCAAAAAGCTTATGCTTTTAACTTAAAAACCACTAGTATTTATTTAAATATAACAATATTTGCATAGCAGTTAGCATAAAATATCATAAAATCAATGGCCTATCCAAAATATGTTATAAACCATAAACTGTAAAGCATGCAGGACTTTTTCACACAGCTGTAATTATTTTTCTATATGCTCCTTGCCGCAAAACATGTTTGGTTTTCTCTGGAATCTATCTGATAAATTTTTATCTATTATCTAATAAATGTTATCTGTCTATAGAATCCAAGCAAGCTAAAATTAGGTTCCATGTTTTAGTCTTTCCATAGTAATCATTGTAGGATTGTAAAAAACATCAAACCTCCAGGCTTTTATTTAAAAAATGCACCCTCGCTCTTACTAAATTACATTTCTCTCTTTGAAGACAGCAGTAACATCAGACAGCCATGCAACTTTCACCCCTCACAAGATGTTTACCAGTAATTCTAAAGGCAAAATTAGTTTATGCTGCTTGTGAAGCTTTTTTCTCTTTGCAATTGTCCTTGGCTTTAACTGAGGACATGGTCATGACAGACCATTTACTCTTACTGTGAAGTGAAAATTCATTTATTGTAGGCATACAGTAATTGGATAGGCAATATGCAACTTATAGAGACTGGAAATTAATAATCAGTTACTCAATGTTGAGTGCATATATACACACTATGTGCTCAATCTCTGCAGCATTGCAAATACTTCCTACTCATAATAGGAAGCTTGGTTAAGTTTAAACAGTTCATATTTAATCATGGCATCTTGCTGAAAAGTTTGTCAAATAGCATCCCGAAAAACTTGGGATATTTTTGTTTTGAGATATTTTTTAATTTGAAATGTGTGTTTATGATAGTTCATGTATTTCAGTGGGCCATGCTTACTCAAGGTAGCTACTGGATATCTTATGAGTTTCTATATTCCAGGTTGTTTGTATAGCAGTTTTTTTTTTAATTTTTGGTCCAGAGACAGTTGAACAAGAAACAGGGCCAAAGGAACAATATATTCTAACCTAACGTTAGATTCATAATTCCCTTCCCCCCCCTGCCATTTCCAAACCACCACTATTAATACAGGAGCTACAGCTGAAGATTTACTCCAGAAACCATGATCTCTGGCTACATTCTAGAATGTGCAGATCTGGAAATCCCCATACATTAAATTAATAATTCTCTTTTGCAGTAATTGATTATATTAATGATGAGAAATCTGGAACCCAGATCTACCCAGATATGTTTATACATGATAATAGCACAATTTGTCACACCCAAAAGTAATATACACACATGATTATAAATTATTATATATTATCTTAATAAATAAATACTGTGTTATAAACAGGGTTAGGGACATAGTTCAGAGGTTCGAATCCCTAGTGCTACATAATGGAGTGAGATCCCGTTATTTCTCCCAGGTTCTGCCAACCTAGCAGTTTGAAAGCATCAAAAATGCAAGTAGAAAAATAGGAACTACCTTTAGTGGGAAGGTAATAGTGTTCTGTGTGCCTTTGGCGTTTAGTCATTCTGACCACATGACCACGGAGACGTCCTCAAGCAGCATTGGCTCTTTGGCTTTGAAACAGAGATAAGTACCGCCCCTTATCGTCGGGAACAACTAGCACACATGTGCAAGGGGAACCTTTATCTTTACCTAAATAGGGTTAAGATAATGGAGTTTGAAATTTCAGGTGTAGGTTTTATCTGATGAATAAATAGTTAGATTTCCCCAACTTGAAAACATTAGCATCATAGAATTTCAAATAAAAGAATTCACAGTTGCTGTGGAACCCATATTTTGTGTTAAGAAATCCCTTTGCTGTTTGGTTGTCTGTGTTTTGATTATATGTATCACCAATATCATATTAACTACATTTTTTGGCAGCAATATGTCTGTGACTATTAAAATGGAATAAGAGATAAACCCACACACAGAGATGTTCATATGTATTCCAAGAAAATCCCAAAATAATGAGATGCAAAGCGTAAAAACAAGCAAACAAAAGAAATTGGATAAAGAACACTCTGATAATAAAGACAATGTACAGTGCAAGAAATCAGGAGCCAGGATAGAGTTTATTTCATGCTACTTATAAACAAAAATCTGATCTATTAATGGTCAAGGCAAATAGGCGCTTCAAGATTGTGTGTGTGGGGGATTAGGTCTGTTATGGGGGCACAGAGATTCCGAACTGATGCATTTGACAAGAGAGAGCTTGCTCTTTGCATTTTGTATAGTATCAAGGCTACCTTAATCATCATGCATGCAGACTCTCTACTATTTTTCTGTTTGCCTCTGTTGTACCTTTCTTTATTAGAAGATTTAGTGGCTCTAAGAATATCGTTCCTCCCAGGATAACAACAGAAAGTTTACAGATGCTGACTTTTTAATCACAGCAGGTAACTTCCTTAACTGACTTTACTTATCCTTTGGATCTTCAGCATCAATCTGTAAGTACTTTTATTTTATTCTACTTACTTAGCTGTTGTGACTCAGCAGATGTTTGCTGTAAGTCTTTTCGGGATACAAGATTCAGTATGCAGCTGGGGCTTGTGGGAGGAAGTTTGGAGATAAAAGGACGGATGCTGCCACGCCCCAGTCGCTGGAGTCAGCGTCGTTCCTTCGTGCGTGCCTTGGTTTGTACAACATTGTTTAATCATCAGTCGTGGTTTATGTAAGATTCACGTGGATAAGTGCTCTGTATGTCTGTAACCCTGATTCATAGAAACTTTGGAAGAAATGTTTTGCTTTAGTTTGTTCAAATTGAGTTGCCGTAAGAAAGATTTGTTTTCATTACGTTATCTGGTCAAAGACTGTATTTCTGTTATTTTTGGGCTCGAAGCCAGTCTGAGCTGAGAACTGATAAAGAAAAGTCCTTTTAAGTTGCCTGCCTGCGTTTGTTAATGAGCCGTGAAGGGGGGGACAGAACACTTAGCTATATTATTAGAGCTATACTTATGTTCTAAATATTGGCCATAAAAAATAAATTGGAATAGTATAAGCATGCTTGGGTCCTGCTTATAATTATTCTCCTACAATTGTTTAATATCACCTTTAACTACAATGAATCCCAAGGAGATAAATTAAAACAAAAACCACAAATGTTCTGATTTCAAGCTGCTTTTTAATTAGAACAACCATATATCAGTTGTACTAAAGGTATTAGTACTTATTAATTGCACTAGTCTTATTCTATAATTTGTTCTACATAAAAGGCTTACGGCTATTTTAAGTAGTAAATAAATCCCATAAATATATACATACTAAAAATAAAGTTAAGCTGATAAGAAGTAAATTCTTCAAAACAGTTCAAACCAAAAGACTATTTTTGTCAAAAGAACCGTATACAGATTTGTTGTCAGCTTAGGATCAACCAGTGAAAATGTTCCTTTGATTCCTCAGAATGCAGAAAATTTAATTCCCGGATAACAACAATAGACAAGGTTTGCAGTTTACAATGCCAAGTCTCCGTAACAGCCAGTTTACTGAAAAGGATTCAAGACCATAATTATTATGTAATTTTCCAGAAGTATATTTAACTTGTCACTTCCAAGCTTCTCCCTTAAATGCTGACTCTGAATTTATAGGGCTAAACCAGGCAGTACATGGATTTTACTCTTGCTTCAGTCCCACAGACGTTCACTGTAAAGCAAAATGTAATTAAAAATATTTTCCTCCCAAATCAGAGAGAATTGAATAAACCTTCTTAAATGTCAGAGTGAATGACACCATAGGTCTGTGATTGCGAACCTATGGCACATGTGCCACAAGTGGCACGCGGAGCCCTCTCTGCAGTCACGTGAGCAGTCACCCAGCTCAGCTCCACCCCGCATGCATGAGCACCTCACACCGGCCAGCTGATTTTGGGATCTGCTGTGCATGTGGGAGATGCGTGTGTATGCATGGGGGGAGAGGAGGGAGGTCACATGCACATGCGCGGGGAGTGGGGGTGAGTGTGGGACCCGTACCTCCCCATGCCCTGTTTTTTATTTCAGGAAGCCTGCTAGGCCCAAAACGGGCTGCAGGGGGTGCAGCAGGCACCCCCCCCCCACCGTGCCCTGTTTTTGGTCCCAAGAGGCTTCAGGGAGGCCTGCTAGGCCCAAAACAGGGCACGGAAGGATCACATGCATATGCGGGAGATGCGGGGGTGCATGTGCAGAGGGCGGGGAACACGGGCCGTTGTGCGTGCTTGTGCAGAGTGTGGGGTGCATTGCATAATGGGTGTGGGCACACACGCGCTGTCATGCACGCACACGTGATTTCGGCACGCAAGGTTATCCATCACTTCCATAGGTGATGTCTATGTGAGGAAATTTCTTTTTCTTTCTTCCTTTTTTAGGTAGAGTTCTAAAATAAATGAATAAATATGAAGTGATTATGCTTCTTATTCAACAAAAAAAAGGAAGCGGGGGGAGAAGAAGCCATCATACTGTAGAGGGGGAACAAAAGTCTTTAGTATACCTTCTTCGGTCACCTTTATCTGACCTTGCATTTGTAAGCAATCTCATTTCAAGAAGACAAAACACCAGTGAGACAGAATACAAAAGGCATGTTTTCCTGAAGGATTTCCCTCTCCTTCCCTCCATATTATTAATGCATTTACTTGTACTGCAGAAGTATAAGGTGGCTGCAGGGTTAATTTGAGGTTGTGTGGCTGTTTTGCTATAACCTCCAGCCTCTGAACATATTGCATGGAACAAAACCACATGGGCTGCAGAGTTCTTCTTTTGGTCCAGATGAATAGGCATCACATGACAAACACAGGGACTGTTGCCAGGCAGAATTAGGAAGGAAATACATTGTAATGGGCATAATCAAACACAGTTTTATATGTCCTAGTGATGGGAACAGCTTGTTTAGGCGTATGTGTTGTGTGAAGAATTGCTTTAAAAAGAAAAAATAAGTTCTGCAAAACTGCTCGTCTTTAAATAACTCCAGGAGGCACAGTGCCGCTTAATTCATCACTTATTTGTTTTCTCCCCTATTTCATTAAATGTGTTTCCTTGTACCTTTCAAGGATCCAGTTTTCCTAAAATGGTTTGCAACATAAATTGTATTAAGATTTTGTTGTACCTATTCAATAATAGCAAAAGCTTTTTCCTCAGTTTAAAAACTGAAGACAAGTGGGTTTTAAAGCACTTTTTCAAATAGCCACAGATGACCTTTAAAATAAAGATAACCTTTTAAAAAAATAGCCCGTTTCCTTTGGGTTGAAAATCCAAAGGGAGGCTTAAGCAGAAGGCTCTCTTAAGTCCCCACAAATCTTGTTGATCTTGGTGATAAACCAAGTTACTGACCTTTCATTTCTTTATTTTTCCAAATGGTTTCCCTTTTCTTTAACCATACATCTTTGTCATTTTCCAAAATATAGAAGGAAACAAATATAGGCTGCTATTTCATTCAAACAGACTTCTCTCACTTGGTGTTCTTCCAGTGTGTGAATGGTTAAACATAGTTTGCAGTTCCCATCAGTACTCACCAATAGGCCTATCTGGGATTGCAGTGCAAAAGGCTACACACATTGTGTCCCTTGAAATACAATCACCAATTCAATCAGACTGCCAGTAGAATCCTGTCCACTAAGATTTTTGATGGAAGCTATTCTAGACCAGGGGGTCCCAACTTGGTAGCTTCAAGACATGTGGACTTGCATAACCATAATGCCTCAGCCAGCATTTGGGGAGTTGTAATCCAAGTGTCTTAAAGAAGACCCTGTACTTATGGGAATACGCTAGGAAGGAGCAGAGGAGGAGGAGGAGGAGGGGGGAGGAGGAGGAGGAGGAGTCTTAAAGTTGCCAAGTTTGGGAACCTCTGCTCTAGACATCTCTTAAGAAGTTCAAGAAATGCATGACAATATATAAACAATAGAGGACTTTTATATGTCTGTTCTTTTTTTCCACGTGCAAAATCTACAGGCATAGCATATTCTTATAGCCAGAGGAAACAGTTACTTCACTGAGGTCTCCCAAAAAAATGATTATTTCTTTAAGAGACATAATCATTTTAATGGAAATGGTACTGACTACTAATGTAATTAATGTAATTCCTTAAGAAGTTCTTTCTGTTACATTCGTAAGCCTGCTTTCATTAACTCTTTGCACCTCTCAGCAATGAGAGATTCCACCTCTTAGCAATGCTCACATGCACGTACACATTATGTTACCTCAAACACTTTGCATATTTTCTAAGATATTGTGATGTGCAACAGTAGCAGTTTTGTGAGAATGTTCCAGAAAAAGAATCCTCCTGTGTGGGTATCTATGTTAGGCAATTCATCCCAGAGAACAGGTTGAAGGCAGGGTATAAAGAGACCTGTTTTTGCAAATTTCTACAAGTTAAGCATTTAAAGGAAAATTATGCTGCAGAGCCACATGCTCTGAAATCTGAGTTTAACACCTTTTAATGAGAAAATATGCTTTGATCTCACTTGTCATTTTTGTGTTGGAAAAAAAACCCTTGCACTGCAAACTATGTTTCTTTCTTCCATATATACTTCAGTGCACACAAGATGTTCTCCAGTGACATTTCTCATAACAATAACACCTTCCTACCATTTGGCTGCCTGGGTTTAATTCCACATGACGTAGCAGTTTTTAACACATGATTAGGCCATTTATGTGAACATGGCCCCAAACCAGTGGTGGGTTTCAATTTTTTTAGAACCTCTTCTGTAGGTGTGGCCTGCTTTGTGGGAGTGGCTTGCCAGCCATGTGAGAGTGGGAGTGGCTTGCCAGCCATGTGACTGGGTGGGCGTGGCCAACTTGCAAAATGTGGTGAAACTTACTTAACAACGCTCTTGCTTAGCAACCAAAATGTTGGCTCAGAAACTGGCATTTGAAGCACGCAAGTCTTAAAGCTGTCAAGTTACAAGACCCTTGCACCCCTAACCCTTTAGGAAAAAAAACCTCAGGGGTGTTCAAACTTGACAGCTTTAAGATTTGTGGACTTCCAACTCCCAGAATTCCTCCTCTTCCTCTTCATCTTGATGATGTGCGGATGGGCGGCGGGGAAATTGGAACCGGTTCTAAACGGCACTGTAGATTTATAGAAGAGGTTAGAACTGGCAGGAACCCACCCCTGCCCCAAACAGTCCATGTGACCAACAGCTTTATTCATTGCATATTTTTAATTTTTAATTTATATCCCGTCATTGTTTTTATAAATTACTTAAGAAGGTGGACATACCTAATGTTCCTTCCTCCTGCTGTTTTCCTCACAGCAACAGCAATCCTGTGAGATAGGTTCGACTGAAAGATGATGATTGGTGCAAAGTCACCCAACCATTTTTCATGGTTAAGTGGGGCTAGAACTCACAATATCAAGATTTCTAGCCTGATGCCGAAACCACTAGACTAATGATGGTGAACCTTTTTTGCCTTGGGTGCCAAAAGCCCGTGCATGTGTGCTACACCCATAATTTGGATTGGATTAGATTGGATTTATTGGATTTATATGCCGCCCTTCTCCCAAGAACTCAGGGCGGCGTACAACATTAAAAAAACACATATTACAAAAGTTAAAAAAATTAAATAGAATATCCCAAACAAACCCAATTAGGATTAACATGACATTTTTTAAAAAGAAAAATTCGATTAAAATTAACAGTGATCAATAATTTATTTTGTTTTGTTCAGGCCAGGCTGGCTTGCTGGAAAAGCCAACTTTTTAGGGCGCGTCGGAAGGACCGGAGGTCAGGGATTATACGGAACTCCGGGGGCAGTTCATTCCAGAGGGAATTTAATGCCCCCACCATGCCCCCTGTGCATGCTCATGTGAGCCCTCCCACCGCTCCCCTGCACATGTGCGCACGGGGTTCTTGGAGCCTGGGGAGGCCAGGAATGGCCCATTTTCTGACTCCTGGTGGGCCCTGTAGGTCTATTTTTTGGCCTCCCCAGGCTCCAGAAGCTTTCTTGGACATTGAGAATGTCTAAGGGATAAACCATAGACAAAATATAATCATTTTTGCTTCTATGACCCATTCTTAACAGTGTGATAGGTAAGTAAGAAGGAGTAGATTTATTCTTTGTCTGCACCAGAGTTTTTCAACCCTGGCAAGCTGAAGATGTGTGGACTTATACTACCAGAACTCCTCAGTCAGCAAAGAGTTCTGTTCAGAGTTCCAGCGATTAAAAAAAAAAAGTGTGTGTGGGGGACATTTCAATCAAATTTTACTTAGCTTGCAATCTAGGGATACAAAAAGTTCTGCAAAGACTTAGCTGCAGTTTCCAAAATCCTTCCAAAAATAGCTACTGAACTTTAATTTGTAATGGGACCGAAAAGGAAAATTATTAAACAGATGGGGAATAATCCTCTTAAAAGCATTACTTGGTAACACTGAATTTCAATTAAATGAAAATATAAATTAAATGCAGACAAAGTTGTCCTCTTCCCCATTCAGTTTTTAAAATGTGACTCTGGGTAAGCCACAGAAAAGAGAGTCTGTGCTCTAAAAAGATTGTGCATCCCTGTCTTTCATGTGACAGTTTTTTAAAAGACAATTTTGCACATCCTATTTGGAAATACTTTGAAAGGACAAACAAGCTGAGGAAGACTAGAATAATACTGTGGAAAAGAGTGAAACAATAACTGAACAGACATTTATTAAACAGCTAAATAGCTCACAATGTAATTAAGAAGTAGAAGACAATCTAATCAAATAGAAATTAAAGAGGAAACGTCTCAGACTTCCATATCCTCAACAAACAATCCCCATCTGCAAGATAAAACCACAAAAAGCCACATTTTTCAGGAAGCATGGCTCTAAATCTTCAGCATGCATGAAACAAAAAAAGGGAATTGAAATGTTTCCCTCCCTTCTGACTTCAAAGTACTGTCCAAATGGAGCTGCAGTGTGGAATTTATTTTAGAGCAGGAGTGTTCAATCTTGGCAACTTTAAGACTTCTGGACTTCAACTCTCAGAATTCCCCAGACAGCCATGCTGGAGTTGAAGTCCAGAAGTCTTCAAATTGCCAAGGTTTAGAGCATTGTGTCCTTGGTAGAAGTCCTGCATGATATAGGCTGGAAGATTAGAAACTTTTGAGATTTCTACGGTACTTATGTATAGAGAATGGGATTATAGAGTTAATAGTATTATTAACATTTGCATTTGCTGGCTCAAAAATGCCTAGGACATAAGATGAACGTTACAGACAGGTCATGGGAAATGTCAATCCCACCTTTCCAGTCTGGCTTCTTAACCCATTATAGGGATGATGAAACTGATGGTGTAACAGATTGGTTTTATCTCCAATTGACCCATCTTCCAACTTAACCTCTGAGATTTTCAGGTAGGACTGGACTGTGTGTCTTTCAAAGTCTGGAAAGACACTGATAATTTCAACAATAAAATTGGCATCCACAATGCTAGCTGGCTAAATGGAAGAAGACCAGCTCTTGAGGTAGATTGTTATGATGAATTCTCATATTATGGTGAGTTAAGGATTAGGAACACTAATGTGGCTTGCCCAGCTGTTATGTTGTTGGTGGCACAGTAAAATGAGACTTTCATAAGTAGTTTCTTCACTGAAAAATAAATTAGATATTGTAAATGGTTGGGTAACTGAGAGGAGTTTGGCTGAGAAAAGCAAACAAAGTTAGATCCTACTAGAACCCAGTAATCTCAGTACAGATGTAATAGAGTCAGACTTGAACTGGAATGAACTAAGCTATTTTCTAACAATAAAGCAATCTCATTTTCTAATTGGCTTGCAAACATTTAAAAGAGAAAAGACATAGTTTTCCAAGACATGTACAGCAATGGGCATGCAGACAGCAGAAAAGCTGTACCATGTAATTATAATTGGAATGTTTCTCTTCCACATTTTCACATCTTCAAAACTAAATGAGCACATTTCTCAAGGCAAAGCCAGACAACCTATTGAAAGAGGAACTTGGATTATGACCACTTCTACTTTCCTATGGACTAAAACAATTCAGTAGAAGAAACTAGTGTGTTTAATAAGAACAGCAACAACATTGAACATCTGGCTGACTGTGATGCTTAGATGCTGATAATGGATGATCTATATTTCTGAGCAAGGAAGGGATGAGGCAAGATGAACATTGTGACCCACACATTTATGGCTTCCTGTAGCATGTTATGGGGTCTTCCTTCTCCTTAGCTCTCCAGTTCTGGCTAACATAGCCTGGCACCCTGGCAGGTCTGCACTCTTATCTCTTTGCCTTTCTAAGCTTTCTGTCTGCCACAGGCTAAGTGGAAAGATACCCTGTTCTAGAAAAAAAATTAAAAACCGGTTTTCAGAAATTTGATTGGATTTTGCTGCCGGAGGCAGAATAGCAAATGTCAATTCTTCAAATCAAAATATATAATGTTCAAGGCCAGCCAATATTTTTTTTTCATATAAACGTCTTACTAGTGCTTCCATGACACTTTGTGGCAGTTACTTCATTTTGCCTAATGATCAGGGGTCCATACATGAAGAGTTGAATTAGCTATATTATTGCTCATCTTTTACATAAAAATCTTCCCAGACTGACAGTTTGCTTCTGTACCAGACTAGATAAGATTCAACAGCATTCAAGAGGGATAGTAGGTGTCAGGCCTTCCCCTCTTGTGCATAAGTAAGGATTCCAGACTAATTCCCTACTTGACTTCTCCCCCCTGGATCGGCCAGTCTCTCTCTGACACACTAGTCTTGAATCTGAAGGTTCCCAAAAATGTGTTTTTGGAGTAAAGAATCATAGAGCAAAGAACCTGTCAACTGGTGAAGTGGATGGTATGGCACGCGCATGTATGTATGTATGTATGTATGTATGTATGTATGTATGTATGTATGTATGTATGTATCAGTGGTGGGCTTCAAAATTTTTTAGAACCTCTTCTGTAGGTGTGGCCCGTTTTGTGGGAGTGGCTTGCTGGCCATGTGATGGGATGGGAGTGGCTTGGCAGTCATGTGACTGGTTGGGTGTGGCCAACTTGTAAAATGTGGTGAAACAATGCTCTTGCTTAGCAACCAAAATGTTGGCTCAGAAATTCTGGCATTTGAAGCACACAAGTCTTACAGCCGTCAAGTTACAAGACCCTTGCACCCCTAACTCTTTAGGAAAAACAACCCCGGGGGTGTTCAAACTTGACAGCTTTAAGACCTGTGGACATCAACTCCCAGAATTCCTCCTCCAGTCATGTTGGTTCAGGAACTCTGGCATTTAAGTGGGCAAGTCTTAAAGCTGTCAAGTTACAAGACCCTTGCACCCCTAACCCTTTAGAAAAAAACCCCAGGGGTGTTCAAATGTTGACAGCTTTAAGACTTTAAGGTTTAGATAGGACTCTTAGAGGCGGGTCAGGCGATTGGTGAGCCAGCCAATCAGTGTGTGGCAGGCGGGGCAAGTGTGGTGCGGATGGGCAGGTGGAGGGAGCTGGAACCAGTTCTAAACAGCACAGTAGATTTGTGGAATCTCTTCTATAGAAGAGGTTAGAACTGGCAGGAACTCACCCCTGGTATGTATGCATGCATGCATGCATACATACATCCCTTCATTACCTCCTCCTTGATCTGTCATCTAGTCTCATTACCTTCCCTAAACTCACTTTATATGAGAGGCCTCTAATCTTACCAGGAAGGTGAGCACTTTTGAAATTTTGAGAACACACTACTGTACATTGTAGATACTTGCACATATGGCCCTCTGGCTGAGTTTGTCCATTCACAAAACAGTTAAAGCCTCAATATTAGGAATTTTATAGGGTGATACACTGGATGTGCAGAGTCCCTTGGCAGCCTAGTGCTTGGCTGCCTACAGAGATAAGTGCAAAGTTTGGTCTGTCCTGCCCTGACTGGTCATCCAATAGCAGGAAAACAACCAGCACTGCTCTCTGGAGTATTTATCAAGCACTTTGCTCTTAGAAGTGGCTGCATCAGTCACCTGTTTCCCTGCAACACGCAACCTTCAAGTTCATTGCATCCTTCTTTCAGAGTCCCCTAAAAGTGAGGCATATTTGCATGGGATGATATTTTCTTGCTATGATTTTTTTCAAATTTCTTCCCAATCTCACTTTCCAATGGCAAGTAAGCCTCTCCTGGGAACATAATTGCTTAGAAGCTCCAGGAAGCAACAGCTTTTGCAGGCAGTCAAGAACTTATCACTAGCATATCAGAGAAAGACAGGATATGCCTGAATAGCTTGAAGTAGCAAAAGAATAAGGACTCAGCAAGGTGAGACAAACTGTTGGGTCAATTTGGAACAGCTGCCAGGCAGAATTTTATTATGCATTTGTCTAACAAATAGCAAAGGCGATATGCCCTTCTATACTGAAAACAGATCTTTATTTGTAAGGCTATGGGAGAACAGGACAGTCTGTGTTCAAAAGCACCCTCTAATTGCACAGTGGTTGAAATGTAAAAAAAATAAAAAAAGATTCAAAGTAGGAAAACATGAAACTTGGGGGTTGCCTGTTAATGAGTTAGCAATTGGAGAGTAGCGTGAGTTGTATGCAGCTCCTTCGGTCATATCTTTCCTCGCTAGGGTGAAATGCACTGCATGTTTATTTCAGTTGGATGACAAAGCTTGATCTTTGCATGTAAATGAGCAGTTTTTAAACAAATCAATATGTCCATCTGCTCAGCTAGGTGGCCTCCGTGAATGGTCTTGGCACATTGCCACAGAGGAAATAAATGGATGCAACTCTGAATCTGGTCAAAGGAGACTTTACTTTCTAACCATTTTACTTCTCTTTCACCTCCCTCCTCCTCCTCCCCCTCCTCCCCCTCCTTCTGCTGCTGTCAGTTTTTGAGAGAGAGGGGGGGGGAGGCCCAAAGTCATCCAGTTGGCTTTGTACAGGTAGTCAAAGCCACAACAGTTCATTTAGCGACCATTCCAAGTTACAACGGCACTGAAAAAAGTGACTTATTACCCTTTTTCACATTTGCAGCATCCCCATGATGATGTGATCAAAATTCAGATGCTTGGCAACTGGTTCATATTAATGACAGGTGCAGTGTCCCGGGGTGTGTGTGTGTGTCACATGTTTTAGGGTTTTTTTTCCCCTTCCAATTTGGCATATATTGCAAGTGATGTATAGGTAGTCCTCAACGTACGACCACAATTGAGCCCCAAATTTATGCTGCAAAGTGACAAATTTGTTAAGTGAGTTTTGCCCCATTTTACGACATTTCTTGCCACGTTTGTTAAGTGAATCACTGCAGTTGTTAAATTGATAACCCCAGTGTTAAGTGGCTTCCCCATTGATCCACAGCCATCATAATTGTAAGTTAGTTGTCAAGCATCCAAATGTAAATCATGTGACCTTGGGGATGCTGCAATGGTAATCTGAAAAATGGTCATAAGTGCCTATTTTCAGTGCTGTTGTGACTTTGAATGGTCACTAAGTGAATTGTTGTAGGTTGAGAACTACCTGTACTTCAGTCCTTGATCCAGAGTACTGATGGACAGAAAAGGGTTCTGAAATGGTTTTAAACATAAACCTCTACCTTTAAAAAGCTATGGCTAGTGAATATGTATTAGGATGAGGAGAATTTCCCACAGCAATTCTACTGGAGCAGCAATTGCTAAGCTGAATCATTTCCTTTCTGTCTCTTAGTATCAGATAGGGTCAGAAGGTTCAGCCTGTTTCCTAGCTACATGCAAAACTCACGTATTTTTATTTATTCATTTAATCAGTAAAAATCAACCCAGGCTACAAAAATCAGGCCTTGCCAAAGGAAGTGGTGAATGATGACTGCATCAGTTTGCGGATTCCAATTATATCATGCATAGAGCTATCCATATCACGAAAAGCCAATGCACAACCAGTGCCAAATTGTTATGGTGGAGATGTCAGACAGACACCATCATGATGTCACAGATCATCCAACAAAATGTGTACAGATAGTCCTCAACCTATAGCCACAATTGAGCCCAGTGTTTCTGTTAAGTGAGGCATTTGTTAAGTGAGTTTTGCCTCAATTTCCCACCTTCCTTCCCACCGTTGTTAAGTGCATCACTGTAAGTGTCAAGTTAGTAACATGGATGTTAAGTGAATCTGGCTTCTCCACTGACTTTGCTTGACAGAAGGTCGCAAAAGGGGATCACATGACCCCAAAACATGGCAACTGTCATAAACACGAGTCATTTACTAAGCATCTGAGTTTTGATCATGTGGCCATGGGGCTGCTGCAATGGTCATAAGTGTAAAAAACAGTCGTACCTCACTTTTTTCAGTGTGGTTGTAACTTTGAACAATCACTTAATGAACTGTTATAAATTGAAAATTATCTGTAATTATGCAATTATTACAAAATGGTATGACTTTCATCCTTTGTGCAGGACTCCCAATGTGCAAAACATACACGAAAAAAGAAATTTGGGTAGCTCTAGCCTATCAGCCTTTTGAGGGTAGCAAAGCAATTATGTATTAATTGGAAGTTCCAAGATGAGATGAAGGTTAAAGGTATAATTGGATAAGAAGAAGCAGGATGTGTTTGCATCTGAACTTAGACTGTAAATAAAGACTTCAGCTTAAAGTCACTCGTCTACAGGTAGTCCTCAACTTACAACCACAATTGAGCCCAAAACTTTTGTTGTTAAGTGAGACATTTGTTAAGTGAGTTTTGCCCCCTTTCACAATCTTTCTTGCCCCAGTTGCTAAGTGAATCACTGCAGTTGATATGTAAGTTAGGAATCTGATGGCTTCCCCATTGACTCTGCTTGTCAAAAGGTTGCTAAAGGGGATCGCATGACGTTGGGACTCAGCAATGGTTATAAGTATGAACCAGTTGCCAAGCATCTGAATTTTGATCACATGGCCATGGGGATGCTACAAAGGTTGTAACTGTGCAAAAGGATCGTAAGTCTCTTTTTTCAGTGTCGTTGTAACTTTGAACGAGCACTAAATGAATTGCGGTAAATTGAGGTCTACCCATAATGACATAATGTAGTGATAACGCTTGCTCCTCCTTGCAGATCCTCAAGTACCAGGAAGTGCAAGGTGGGTCTGTGAGTTGATGCCTGTGGCCAATTAATACAGGTGAAAAAACAGGTGAGTCTTTCATTGCCTGGACACGGCTGCCCTTTTCCATTACTACTCCTACAGATGGTCCTGATGTAGTGTGAGACTGAACATACAGACTGCAACATCATAGAGCAAGGTTGGTGACAAGGTTTCTCCCACTGATCTACAATGTTATTGCTGATTTCTGGGCATATATCTTGCTTCAAATTACTTTTCTTGCTTTTTGAAGGTTGTTTTTTCCCCCCAGAAAAATAACTAGATTTCAAGGTAGTTCTTCAGAAGGACTCTGTAGTAAATCTGAAAATGTACATAAATTCTTGCTAGGGCTTTAGAAAATTCACAGCACAGTTTCACAGGACATAACTCTGTATAACATGTTATGCTACTGTACTTTTTAATTCTGTCTGAAAATTCTAAAATCATTACTACGATTTATTTGGACTCTCCTCCCCCCCAAAAAAAGATTAATGATTAATCTCCCATCCAAATTACATGGAATAAACACCTTATTTCATTAATTTGATCTCTAGGTCATTTCAAATCAGTGGGCAATTTTTTCCAGTGCAGTTAATTTGCAATTTGCAGATAGGTGTGAAAAATGTTTGCAAACATTTGACTAAGATCCTTTCCATCCCAGATTGACCCAGAATTGTTTGAAAGAAGAATTTAGAAATCTGATGCCAGCTAATTAAAAAACAAATGCAGTGTGAATTAAGAAGTTATCCTCTATCTAATTTCATTAATTCTTCTAGAACTCTTCTTTTCCAAATAGTCATTGGGATGTTGCAGAAATTGGCTAGATTAGTGTTTTTCAACCTTGGCCACTGGAAGATGCATGGATTTCAACTCCCAGAATTCCACAGCCAGCTATGCTGGTTTGGGAAATCTGGGAGTTGTAGTCTACTGATCTTCCCATGGTTGAGAATCACTGGAGAAGGTTTCCTGTGATCAACAACCTAAATGGTGCGCTATATCATAGTCAGTTCTTCTAGACTTCACTCCACTTCCCTCTGTAGCATAAAGATGACATCTGTCTTACAGCCTCTTAGCAAATGCCATTTCCAGTCTATATCCCACTTCCAGTCTATGTCCAGAAGTGGATGCAGCTTGTAGAATTGAGTTAGCCAGATTTGGCTCTGCACTGCAGAGGTCTCCAAATGCAAGAATCATCTTTGTAGACTTTAGTTCAGCATTCAGTACCATCATACCGGACATTCATCAAACTAAACTAAATCAGATAGCAGTACTGAACACCCTTGTAAGTGGATCACAAGCTTCCTAACAGACAGGAAGCAGCAGATTAAGTTAGGCAAAATCACATCAGATACCTGTGCGATTAGCACAGAAGCCCCCTAGGGCTGTGTGCTCTCTCCACTTCTCTCTATCTACCAATGACTGCATCTCAAACGATCCATCTGTTAAATTACTGAAGTTTGCAGATGATACAACAGTGATTGGTCTCATTTGATACAATGATGAAACCGGATACAGATGGAAGGTTGAACAACTGGCCTCGTGGTGCGACCAGAACAATCTGGAACTGAACACATTCAAAACTGTAGAAATAGTGGTAGACTTTAGGAGAAACCCTCCTATACTACCACCTCTTACAATACTAGATAACACAGTAGCAACAGTAGAGAGCTTCAAATTTCTAGGTTCTATCATATACCAAGACCTAAAATGAACATCTAACATCAAAAACATCATCAAAAAAGCACAACAAAGAATGTTCTTTCTGCACCAACTCAGGAAGTTCAAACTGCCCAAAGAGCTGCTGATTCTGTTCTACAGAGGAATTACTGCGTCTGTCATCTGCACCTCCATAACTGTGCCGTTTGGTTCTGCAGCCCAACAAGACAGACACAGACTTTAGAGGATAATCAGAACTGCAGAAAAAAAACAATTATTGCCAACCTGCCTTCCATTGAGGACCTGAACACTGCATGAGTCAAAAAGAGGGCCGTGAAAATATTTACAGACCCCTCACATCCTGGACATAAATTGTTTCAACTCCTACCCTCAAAACGACGCTATGGAGCACTGCATACCAAGACAACCAGACACAAGAACAGTTTTTTCCTAAACGCCATCACTCTGCTAAACAAATAATTCCCTCACCACTGTCAAACTATTCACCTAGGCTGCATTACCATTACTATTAGTGTTTTCGTTCCTATCACCCATCTACTTCCACTTATGACTGAAGGACCGTAACTTTGTTGCTTGTATCCTTATGATTTATATTGCTATTGATTGTTTCCTGATTGCTTATTTGTACCATATGACTATCATTAAGTATTATACCTTATGATTCTTCACGAATGTATCTTGTCTTTTTATGTACACTGAGAGCATATGCACCGAAGACAAGTTCCTTATGTGTCCAATCACACTTGGCCAATAAAGAATTCTATTCTATTCTACTCTATTTTCACATTACTTATGAATGTGGGACTCTGGGTTAGTCTGCGCAGAAAAAATAAAATGACAAAGTCATCACTGGAATTTATCTATCTCTTTTGTATCTTTATTTTCTGTCTGTTCTCCACCCCTATCTCCTGCTTCTGCTTATTTCTTCCTAGAGAAAAATGTTCAGCAATGCAATCATGTTTAGACTACAAATGTATTTAGGTGGGTTTTTTTTAACTTTTACTAGCACCAAGGTTTTTGTTTTACTTGCTCAGTGTCACAATAGGGAAAGACATAACTGACAAGTGTTTGCCTCCCCCCCAAAAGAACAAGAATCCCCCTTCCAGTTAAATGTATGTACTGATCATCTCACTGTTAAATGACACTTGGGTATAATTATTCTCCCAAATTATACTTATTTAAAAAAATAAATTTAAGAAAAGAAAGTCACTCAGGGACACCAATGAATTTTAGGCCTGGGCCTCCTGCCATATTCTTGTAATGTTTTCTCACAGTTTAAGCATTTGGAGTTAACTCACTTTTCAAAGCAACTATTTTCATTGATGTGACAGTCTGAAGTACTAAAATGGACAGTCTTACTAAAACACATGAAGCTCACCCAATAAGCCTGTGAAATATCATTTAATTTAGAGCTAGTAGATTTGGGCTACAAAAATCTGGATGACAGCTAGATGGGAGCAAAGAATGAATGCTCTGTGCCTCTTTGCTGCCACTTAATGGTCATCTGGAATTTCCAGCCAAATCTGAAAGCCCATCTAACTAAGGTTGTCAAACTGCCAGATTAGATATATTTAAGAGATCACATCGTAATAAGTGAAGATTTTTACATCTCTTTGTATTTTCACAGGTGATGTAACAGGACATGTGGATGGTTTTTGGGGACAAGGGGAAGAGATGCTGCCGAGGAAACAATCAGATAAGAGATGCAGGAATTCCCAATGGCTAAATGGTCAGAAATAGAAATTTATGAACGATTAATGGATTAGACATTTTAAAAGTGGTGGCGGAAAGTTTGTACTTTCAGACTTGCAAGATTCTGTTAATGTAGCCTTACAATAAAGTAGAATTAGCTCATCTAGTCCTTTTTTCCTATGTGGGTTAACTGGGAGGGCTGATAGATTGGTTTTACCCCTCCCTTTTATTTGATTCTCTAGTTATTGTAATCCATCTGAAAAGGACCTCAGTCTTGAATAAACATTCTCCCTTCATGCTCTGGAAGATGGCTGAATAAACCTGGAAAGAAGATGGATGGTGGTTCAGTTTGCAACAAAGGTATCTAGAAAGCTCCATGCATTGATGTCAGAGTTTTATTAAGCCTTACTGGTTCTTAGCACTTAGCATTAGCACTTAGACTTATATACCGCTTCACAGTGCTTTACAGCTCTCTCTAAGCAGTTTACAGTGTCACCATCAGTGGTGGGTTTCAATTTGTTTTACTACCGGTTTGCTTACGCTTCTGCACATATGCAAGGCTGAATCAATCTTGAGCCTGGTGAGATTTGAACTGCCAAATTGCAGGCAGCTGGCAGTCAGCAGAAGTAGTTTGCAGAATAGCATTCTAACCACTGCGCCACCACGGTTCTTAATGTGGTTGCAAAACCAGCAATGTGCTGAAAGATGTCCTGGGAAAAATCGATGGTTTGCGTTTGATACTTGCCTAGGATGCCCCTAGGCAATTTGTATTTATGGTATCCTAAATTCAGACTTTGAACGAACCAACATTGCACATAGGGATTAAAGCACAATGTTAGCAAATTGCAATCTGGGGCATTTGTTGAATGTTCAAAAAGTGTGCTGAGAGACAATAAACAGTCTGGAACAATCTCTGTTTTC
Source organism: Thamnophis sirtalis (assembly GCF_051295495.1). Taxonomy (NCBI): domain Eukaryota; kingdom Metazoa; phylum Chordata; class Lepidosauria; order Squamata; family Natricidae; genus Thamnophis; species Thamnophis sirtalis. The sequence continues at coordinate 64,232,284 of NW_028261385.1, forward strand.
TTTTCTTTTTTGAGATAAGCCTGAATATGTTGAACAAAAGCTCACTCTTGTGTATGATTTGATCAATGAAACATGGATTCATTAGTGTGAAAGATTTATATAAAATTTCCTGGTGCTAATTTGTTTTTGGGTGGATGTTAATATTATTAACCCCTTCTGGCATGGGATGAAAATTGCTTTCTCAAGAGCTCAATATCCCCACCTGCTGGCAGGTTTACACAAGCTATAGACAGCCAATAAAGGACTCCGGGAAAGAAAATGCCCATGTGTTAATTGATTAAAAATATTTTATACCTTCATCGGGTAAATTTTCATGGTATTGCAAAACATGTGAAATGGAAGTCTAAAAAGACAAATACAAAAGACAATGATAAAACGAAAAGTACCCACCACGGATGATATAATGTTTAAATTGCCAAGGTAATTGTCCTAACCAAGTAGTTGAAGTTGATAAAGTAGAGGCAATACTAGATCACAATGACATAAGTGAAAGATGATTTTATGTCACATGGTTCTGAATCAGATGGCAATTGGAGCAAGAGTTGAAAAGGTAAAGGTAAAGTTTCCCCTCACACATATATGCTAGTCATTCCCAGCTCACGGGGGCAGTGCTCATCGTTTCAAAGCTGAAGAGCCAGTGCTGTCTGAAGATAGCAATAGCAATAGCAATAGCAGTAGACTTATATACCGCTTCATAGGCCTTTCAGGCCTCTCTAAGCGGTTTACAGAGAGTCAGCATATTGCCCCCAACAATCTGGGTCCTCATTTTACCCACCTCGGAAGGATGGAAGGCTGAGTCAACCCTGAGCCGGTGAGATTTGAACCGCTGACCTGCTGATCTAGCAGTAGCCTGCAGTGCTGCATTTAACCACTGCGCCACCTTGGCTCTGACCACAGATGTCTCTGTGGTCACGTGGCCAGCATGACTAAATGCCGAAGGAGCATGGAACACTTACCTTCCCACCAAAGGTGGTTTCTATTTTTCTATTTGCATTTTTTACGTGCTTTTGAACTGCTAGATTGGGACAAGTAATGGGAGCTCACACTGTTACACAGCTCTAGGGATTCGAACCACTGAACTGCCGACTTTTCTAAAGAAGATCTTAAAACATGGGCAGGTTGGAATGGAAAACAGGTTGTTTTTCAATACTGGGCCTATATCTGTTGTGGACCTAACAGCTAGAATTTGTCCCAGGAAGAAATAATCTACCTGGTTAGGGTATTAGAACTGTAGGTGGTGTATTAGAACAGTATATTAAAAAGATAGAAAAGGTAAAGGTAATGGTATTCCCTGTCCAGTTGAGTCTGACTCTAGTGAGTGGTGCTAATCTCCATTTCTTATCCACAGGAGCCTGTGTTGTCTGAAGAAATTTCCATGGTGATGTGGTCACCATAACTATATGGTGAGGGGCCCAAAATGCTTTTACTTTCCCACCAAATTGGCACCTATTTATCTATTTGCATGCTTTCAAACTACTAGATGGGTAGGCATTGAGACTAGTAATGGGAGCTCACCCTCTTGTGTAGCACTTGGATGTCAAACCCAGGCTGTATGTTTTCCAGCTGACAAGCTCAGTGTCTTTAACGGCTGAGCCATCACGCCCCCTAAAAAGATAGAAGATGTCTAAAATTTATCAGATAGTCATTCAATATTTATTTAAATAGAACCATCTTCTATATGGTTCATATGGTTTTGATAAAGACAGAGTGATTCAGGGCAATAATTTGGATTATTTTGTCTTTTATAAGGATAGGATGCTTTTAATGCCATTGGAGAACATATAAATAATATGCTCTGAAAAGTTTCAGGTGCAAATAAACCCCCCTTAAAAATGAAGAAAAATTAACAGGCATTTTTTTAATAAAAGCTTTTAATACAATTCTCTATCCAGAAGTTTCCTGCTTGATCAGAGAGTTGGACTAGAAGACCTCCAAGGTCTCTTCCAACTCTTATTATTTTGTTATTCTGAAGTGATGGGATGCTGGAGAATGAGATGTTTTTATAGCAATAAAAAAGATGTTCTTTGTGTGATATGCACTTTCTCAAAGGTCACTCTTTTAGTCTTGGTAGATGGGGATAGTTTGCCTAAATGATGCCTGGAAATATAACAGCAGTAAATGGTATTGCAAGGAATGGGTGATGATTAAAGTGAAGCCCTGGACAATTTAATGAAAGTATCATTAAAGAGATATCATTCTCAAAAAATTCTGTGTATGAATAAATGCACCATTTGCTTGTATCCCATGTAGCAAAGGTCTCAATTTGCCTCACTCTCACTCCATCTTAAAACTCCAGGTAAAGTGTCTTGTTTAAAATCATGGCTAGAGGATGGGATTTTGTGAGACAGTACAAGATCTTCCCCAGCATCACCTTTGGAACACAGACTGATGAAATATTAGAATTACTGTAAACAGTGATCACAAGATCCAATTCTGCCATGTGTTTTAGAGTTCAACAAGACGTCCAATGAACTTTAGGGCCAAATCCCTCTCTCCTCCATCTCCCTCCAGCTTCTAGAATGACTCATCTATGAAAATAACCAAATCATTTTAGGATCACATCCTTGCAAAAACCTATTGAAAACAAGTATTCTGATGCATTTGGAGCTGTAAGGTTCTAGTTACCAATTTCTCATTCTCAGAAATGAAGTTTTTCAGCCTGATGTATAATTTTATAGGTTTCTTAAATGAAAATAGATTTCTGTAGTATTATTGCTTCCTTAAGCTAAGCAAGGAGAAATACACTTTGGCAATAAGTTATTGATCCTTTCCCTTAACCATTCGAGCAGATTCCTGGTCTGCTTAATTAGCCAGGTATTCATGGCTGCAATGGAGGCAAATTCAACTGTCTTATTGCCATTGAGATACAGTAGTCCAATGGCCTCTCCATAGATAATTTGATCTCTCCTAATAATCTTCCACTACTGTTCTAGTTGAGGAACCATCTACTTTGTCCAATCAAAAGAACCAAGGAAATGATTTGACTCCCTGAGAGGGAAAAGAACTATTAGTAACTTACTAGGCTGTCTCTGGCATCGACAATATTGACCCCAACTTTTTTTAATGGTTCTGTACTCTCACACTAGCAACGAGTCTCAAATTGAGCAGATAATGATCTAGCCACGCCACACAGGACTTATTTCCATTCAGATCATTAGCTGTATCTGAACAGAAACAAGTGATTGAGTTGGGCTAAATTCCAACTGGGACAAGTCCAAAGTGTTCAAGATGGAAATGAGGACCTAAACCATTCTTGATTGACTGAAAACATCTATAAAACTAGTAGATGGCAACAAAAAGTTAGAATGTTCCATCTTTGCTGCCATGTAGTGGTTATCCATATTGTAAGCTCTAGTTAAGAAGTGCATTAGGAAAATGGAGCTGATAGAACAGGGAAATAATCTGGATAAAATGTTGACGGGAGTTAGAGGGAGATATCAACCAACCAACCAACCAACCAACCAACCAACCAGAATAGAGCTGGGAGGGATCTTTGAGGTCTTCTAGCCCAACTCCCTGCTTAAGCAAGAGACTTTATACCATTTCAGAGAAGTGACTGTCCAGTCTCTTCTTAAAAACCTCCAGTGATAAAACATCTACAGCTTCTGATGGCAAGCTGTTCCACTGGTTAATTGTCTTCACTGCTAGGAAGTTTCTTCTTAGTTCCAGGTTGCTTCTGTCCTTGATTAGCTTCCCTCCAATGTTTCTTGTCCTGCCTACTGGTACTTTGGTAAAAAAAGTTGACCCCCTCCACAATAAGTTGACCCCCTCCTTGATAAGTTGCAACCTGGCATTTGTAAGGAAAGAAAATTTAATAGATGGTCTTCTTCACCAACAAAACCATGGTTTCAAGGAACTTGCTTTTAATGCAAGATATGTTGCTGGTAAAGACCAGATTTTATTCCCAAAATGAAAGTAATGACCTGATATTGTATGTATCACGGGCTTGTTTGACACTTCTGCTCAAGTTGAGGAAGCATTGGAAAGGATCCACAGTAATTGCAACATTTCTTGATTCTCCCTTTTCTGCCGAAAACAATTTTCTGTTTCCTATATACAGATGACAATGTCCAAAATCTTCAGATGTCACCTCTCTCTCATCCTTGACTGTTCTGTGTAAATTAAAGAAGTGCGATTTGAGGTCCCAGGTTATAAACATCCTAGATCTACCAAATCTGGGCTGCAATCAAATCCAGCTTATTATTAGTAAGTGGCAGAAAAGAATCTAGGTCTTCACTAGTAAGTAATGGTGGTCTGAGTTTATTGCAGCTTGGTTAGGGAACCATTAAGAGAGCCCTTTTTGTGCAGTGGTTCAGGTACCAGGCTAGAAGCTGGGAGACTGTGAGTTCTAGTTCCTCCTTAGGTACAAAATCAGTCTCTCAGTCCTAAGAAACAGTGGCAAACCACATCCAAAGAACCTGTCTAGAAAACTGCAGGAATAGTCCAGGGAGTCCCAGGAGTCAATACTGACTTGAAGGTGCGCACATATGTGGGCGTGGGCGTGAGTACACACTCACGCACAAACGCACATGCACAAACACAAACACAAAAATACAGTCTTCTGTCCCTTTAAAATTTGCTTCTGAATTGTACTGCTTGCCATGACAGAGAAAAAAATTATGAGAGAAAAATTACATAGAAGGTAAATTTATTAAAACTATTTAGAAATGGAATTAGGCTTATATATTCCAAACTTGATTTTTATGTTCATCCTATCCATGTTTTAGCCTTGCCTTGCCAAATTTTTCAGTGTAACAAACCTAATCTTTTCCTGAAAGGCAAGATGTGATTCTTAACCTTAAAAAGAACGTCTGACGTCAGTTCACATGTAACTTAATAATGTAATGTAATGGAAAAGCAAATAAGCAAGCAACAGAGGAATTCTACAATGAGTTGTCCAAAGAGGTTTAATTAACAGTTCTCAGCATGAAAGAGAGAAAGAAAAGGAAAGAAAAGAAAGAAAGAGAAAGAAAGAAAGGAAAGAAAGAGAAAGAAAGAAAGGAAAGAAAGAAAATGCCATTCAATCTGATGTTTCTTGTAAAATATTTTGAGTTGGAAATAACTACAGTCCCACACATATTGATATGGAAATAAACCCATTGAACACAGTGAGATTTATTACTAACTAAACCTGCATCAGATTACTCCAATGCAAGAAGATTGAAAGAAAGGAAGGTAATTATTGTGATCAGAGTGCCAGTTTGTTATAACGGTGAATTAAATTGGGATTTCTGGTACTGCCTTGGGCACAAAGCCAGCTGGATGACTTGGACCAGTCACTCTCTCAGATCTAGCAATGGCAAACTACCTTCAAAGAAAACTGCACAGACTTGTTCAGGCAGGAGTCAACACTAATTCAAAGGCACAAAAACAAATCAGATTGGACAGAAGGAAGTTTCATAGTTCCAGGCTAGTTACTGTCAAAGTTCCAATATCTTCATTATATTTCATTCCTTCATTAATCACACATTTATTATAACACACTGTTCAAGCTAGAATAGTTTATTAGCCACAAGCAGCTCATACATTGGAATCTTTTGTTATTAAAAGGTAACAACCCTTTTTTGGGGGGTGGAGTTACTCCAGCCAACCTCACAAAATTACCTTATTAGACTTTCAAATAATTATAGTTTCCATAGCCACCAAACTGACCTTGGTTTAATTGGCTGGAATTCTCTGGGGCGAAAGAAGGGCTCTGCAATTTTCTTTCTGAATAATATATCTATCTTTTGAAGTTGACCATCATGCTGGCTATCATGTTACTAAAATCACAGCCATGAATGGTACGTTGGGGAAAACAATCATGAAATTTAGTACTGAATAATCAAATAGGTGCATGATTTCCAGTCTGACTCTGCACTGCTCTCCTCAAATTTTAGAAGTGAGACACAGTTAGGTTTACCCTTTATGTAATGCCAGTTAATTACTATCAATTAATTACTGTGATTAATTAATTCTGATTTAAATGATGTTTGATTGGTTAAATAATGGTTGATGTACTGATGTTTCCTGGATTTTTTTTCAATGCACCTCCCTTCTACACTGGACTGTCTTCATTTTAATGTTATTGCCAAATATGAGGAATTTATGACACAGAAGCTTTTCAAATACCATAGATCTGCTGGAGTACAGAACATGTAGAGTATATTCCTTAATCCACTTAGCTGATAGCTCATGCGTCTTCCTCATTTTTGGGAAACCCTGCAGATCCTAGAGGGGGTAGAGGGTTTAGCAAATTACTTCTAGGACATTCTAGAATCTTCCATTAAATTGTAAAAATCTCAGGGTAGCAGAAATTTTGCAACCTACTTTAGATTGTGGTTAGCTTCCACTGACAAATTTATAATTGCAGATTAATTTTAGTCTTCTGAGAGCCAACTCCTTTTTTTAAATACGCCTTTTAGATATTTGAAGCTTGGATAGGGACAATCAACTCTTATATGCAAGACACAGTGGCCTATCCAAAAGAAGGTAAAAATCAGAATTCACCCAAAGGGAACAGAAGGCTTGAATCAATAACTACAGAATGCTTAGCGATCCCTTCAATGTTTCAAGGTATCAATTTCTTTGAATATCAGTGACAAACACTGTATTACAGAAGCTGTTATCCTGATTAATTTTCTATGGAACATGAAAGGGTCTGTATCCCTTTGAATAGTTACTGATTTTATTCACTTTTCTAGACTCTTTCTTATTTGCTTTAACTATTCTCCTAAAATGATGTGCATTCCTGCTCTAGTGTAGATCTCCGGACATTTCAGCTATACCTGAATTAGTACTGGAATAGGTTGTGGAATAGGGTGAGCCCCTACTAAGTATATTTTGTACTGCAGATGGAAATTGTATTGTTCCGACATGAGTGGTTTCTCCTGATTATTTTTTCCCTATTGTTTAAAAATGTAAGCTGCCTAGAATCTTTCTGAAAAATCAGAAAATCATTTCATCAGTCAGTCAGTCAGATAGATGGAAAGATGGATGATAGATAGATAGTTAGATATTTATGATTCTGATAAATAACTGTGGAATAAATAGATATAGAACAATGTAGATTCTCTCATTTATGCTAAATGGTAGTCAGTGTATTTCAGCCTTCATCTGCATACAGTAATTATTTTGTCCTTTTCTATCTAAATTTCAAGATCTGTAAAGCAGAATAAAGTAGGGAGTGAATTTTTGTCAAGTGCTAATTAACTCAGCCGGGGTCCAATTTTGCATTTGTTACAATCAATGGGAATTTCTTCAGGGATGTGCCAGCTCCTACTGTGGTTATCAATGAAAGAAACAGCTTTCTTCAGACTTCCTGGCACATTGTCTAAGAGCTTTGGAAATCTATATTTCATGTTTTCTAATAATTTCAAATATCAATCAGTAACACGGTGCAAATGGATTTCAGATAGAATAATAACTGGCAAATGAGGGAACATTCTAATTCCATGGAAGAGCACACACCAAATGTCTTTACTTGAGATGCTGTCGATGTTAGCAAAATATAACTAAAGAAACTTACAGATAGACTCATGCATAAAATGTGAAATCTTATAAACTTTACTTGGTATAGTATATTTCTCTACTCTTGAAACCACTTGTTTAAGAAAGTGGTATTTATGGGTTATGTCAGTATGTGTCTCTCTGTATTTGGAGGTGTGAAATATTTTATGGCAAAATTAGAAGAAACCGCAAAATAAATAAACAAACAAACAAACAAATAAATAATAGAGAGGAATGGAAGAATTAGTGACATGAAAGACAGAGAAATCCCTTCCTACTCTTAGCTGCTATATCTTACAGCCATAAACATTCTGACATCCCCATTCTATACAAAAGGGAAAGAATGGAAAAAAAAAATGTGTGGGCAGTTCCTTTGCATGGTGCCCTTGCTGATCAAATAAGTTATAATTTCACCATTGCTTGTTTGTTCTGGAGCACAAGGAGCTACAAAGCTAGAGTGATCTTTACAGAACAGAAATTGTGGGAGGAAGAGTAACCCTGTAATTCTCTTCAAGGGGGAAACAGAACTGCAAAAACTGCAAAAACAAAAACCAAAGTCCGGCTTTGAGCAATTTCACTACAGTGTATTAGCTTATTTTTGCAACACAAGAGATGTGGGAAGTTTTATCCTGCCTATGCTAATCTAGTATATTAAATGCATGGCCTCATAATAAAGCCTTCATTTTGTGCTGCTGATGCAGATTCAAGTTGGACCAAACTGGCAGGAAAGTGGTTGCCATGAAAAACTAGAATAAGATCACAATGTGGACACTGTATATCATAAGAAGGAATGTACAAAGATGCTTTTTCAGGCGGCAACTGGACTTCCTTGTTTTTCTTTGAAGATGTTTCGCTTCTTATTCAAGAAACTTCTTCACTCTGACTGGATGATGGGGAAGGGAAGGATATATATTCCTTGCAGACAGCTGGTCATTTGCATTTTTTAGAGAGTGGTTGAGGCTACTTGAAGGACAAAGATAAAGCTTCCAGTGACCTCAACAACTCTCTAAAAGAATGCAAATAACCAGCGTCTGCAAGGAATATAAATCCTTCCATTCCCTGCCACCCAGTCATAGCTGAAAAAGCTTCTTGGATGAGAAGCAAAATGTCTTCAAAGAAAAAACAGAGTCCAGTTGCCTCTTGAAAAAGCACCCTTGGGACAACCATGTCCTGGAGGACTGAGAATCTCTACAGACATAAGGAATGACCTTCAGAAGGTCAACAACATGCTGGGTTACAGTTGGTTTGGTGTAGGAATCTCCTGTCCAATGGGGTCACTAAACCCTGTTTATTCCTAGCTGTTTCTGCTTTAGCTGTTGGAGGTTGCCAAACCTCACCAAGCAAATATTGCCTGTCTTCAGTTTGGGTGTTTAGTCAGGGTTAGGTGGCTAACATGAGCTTTACACTATGGCTATGAATGGAAATATGAATCTGTGGCAGTCTTCCATGAGGTGCATATCTCAACAATAAGCGGAGCCTAAATTTCAGGTTTAAATACTGCCACCACTGGTCTTCCTCTGTTAAGTAGTTGCCCTGTAAGACATGCATGTTTAAAGGACTCCTTTTCATGTTTTAACTTTTAGCTACCGTATTTTTTGAAGTATAAGATGTACCTTTTCCCCTCAAAATAGAGGGTGAAAATCTGAGTGCGTCTTATACACTGAATACAGCATTTTTTGCCTCCTGAAACCCCGCCCCTTTGCAAAAATGGTCGTGCATAGCCTTTAGGAGGCCTCCAGAGTGTTCCTGGGCCCTGGGGAGGGCAAAAATGAGCGAAAAATGGGCCATTTTTGCTTGGTTTTGTCCCCACAGCCCCAGGAGCACTCTAAAAGCCTCCTATAGGTTATGCATGCCCTTTTTGTGACCAAACACAGGCCCGTTTTTGCGAAAAACAGCTGTTTTGGGGAGGTCTGCAGAGTGCAAAAACTTTTTTAAAAATTTGCCTCTTCAAAATCTTGGCGCGTCTTATACTTCAAAAAATACGGTATTTTTTTCACACATGTTCAATCAGTCCAATTCACTGATTAGTCAGACCTGATATGAGATTTCAACTTCTAGCAATTAATCCCCTCATTTTTAAAAGTGCCTAAAGCCTTTGCAAAAAAGAAATTAATAACATTTTAGAAGCAACTACTTTTATGATATACTAATTGTTTTCTTTGGAAATCGAGTGTTGTGGACATATTTCTGTTCTTGGATTAGATTTCAATTTCAGATGAACTTAATTTCATGTTAACTGTACCTAACTGTAAATTGCATATTTTTTATCTGAGCCCACCCAGGATGCCACACAAAAGCAAAATGTGCCTCCAGAAGTTGTGCACCTGTGGATATAATGTTAATATTTTAAAAAAGAATTTTCCTTATGCTAAATAGGATTAATTTACTTTTTAATAATATTGGCCAAATGCCATTAGCAATGCAGAACTGTGATCTGGCACATGATCTCTAAGGAGCTGTGGTTACTCAAGGGATGAAAGAGAGAAAAATTTGATGGTGAAACTTCTCCAATGAAAATGTTTGAGTAAGGAGAAAAAGGCTTTAAAAAGTCATCAAAAAGGGCAAACTTAGCTCTGGAATTTACTTGGCTCCAAAATGCAATTGGAAAATATTTGATCCATTTTAATTGGTAGAGAAAAAAAGGCTTCCATGTTAATGCAGAATGCACCAGTGGTGGGTTGCTGCCAGTCCTGACTGGTAGTGGCCTGGAACAGCTGAGAGCATACCAGTATGGTGGCTCGTTTGACCCGTATACCTGCCCGCGCTCTATAGCTATATTTATGCCACATCACATCCCGGCAAGCAGCTGTGTGTCGCAGGGGCGGTGGATTGCGCATGCGTGAACAGTGGACATCAGGCGCTTGCATGGACAGACCGCAATCAGTGTATCGGTAGCGACGGTAAGAGCAACCCACCACTGGAATGCACACATTCCACAAAGAACACTTGAGCAACATTTACATTCTCCAGCTGTTGGAGGTTATGGCCACAGAGATGTCTTCTCACAGCGCTGGCTCTTTGGCTTAGAAACAGAGATGAGCACTGCCCTCTAGAGCCGGAAACAACTAGCATGCATGTGCGGGGGAATCTTTACCTAGCTTTACCCTTTTATGTCTCCGTTTAGCCAAATGAGATTGTCTTCTTCCTCCACCTAATAGGAAGTCTATCCCTGATGATACTGTAGGTTTTATTGCCTTTTAGTTAGTAATTTTTAAATGAACAACCAAAATTAGTGGAGGCTGCTTTCATAGATAATGAAAGATAATCTTGTTCATAGAAACTTTCTTTTCAAATCCCACTGTTTATAGCAGTAAGATTCAGATATATATTCAAGACAACCTATTTACTAGCATTTCATTCAGCTAGGAGAAAAAGCTACAGTTGAACACCTCAAGGTGGCAGTCTAACCCTTTTACACCGAGTTTCATAAAGGCTCACCCTATAGGAGTTGAGGCATCTATCAATAAAAATAAAAATTATAGAACAGCTCTGTTGAATTTAATGAAACTTCCAAGTTTCATTAGTCTTTAATATTGAGGTGTGATAGCATTTAATATACAGTAGACTGTGGCAGGACAAATGCATTTGGGGTACAGTTAAAATATTTGTGGATATTATAATTACTACCAACCTGCCTTCCATTGAGGACTTGTACACGAGTCAAAAAGAGGGCTGTAAAAATATTTACAAACCCCTCGCATCCTGGACATAAATTGTTTCAACTCCTACCCTCAAAACGACTCTATAGAGCACTGCACACCAAGACAATTAGACACAATAACAGGTTTTTCCTGAACACCATCACTCTGCTAAACAAATAATTCCCTCATCACTATCAAACTAGTCACTAATGCTGCATTACTATTACTATTAGTGTTCTCATCATAGATGATTCTATTCATAGAATCATCTATGAATCTCTCCTATTCTATTCTATTCTATTCTATATTAGAGAAAAAAGCCTATCATATCTTCATCTGGAGCAAGCACACTGTATCAATATTGCCCATACATTTCAAAGATCATATTAGGCCAATCCTTTCATCAGGAGAGAAGAAAAGCAAAGAAAAACATTCAAGGCTTTGAGAATTCTAGATTTCTTCATTCAAAAATGGAGATGGAGAGGAGGAAAGGGTTAACTGGAAAAAAAAGACCAATGATACAAATGAAAAATTCTGCATTGTCACATTAATAAGTCATGCATCATCTAATTATCTTTTTGGGGGATTTTTTTTTACTATCATCTTGTATGAAAACAGCTATTTATATATCCTAGCATGGTGAATTCCTGAAACTAGCCAACTATTGTCCATCTAATACACCAAGTTTAAACAAACTAGGACTGAGCCTTATCCGTGAACAAAATAGCCCTCAACTTACAGTCACAATCGGGACTGAAACTTCTAACACTAAAGGATGCAATCATTAAGTGAGTCATGTCTGAGTTTACAGTCATTTTTGCTGCAGCCATTAAGTGACTCATTGCAATTGTTAAGCAAATCACGTTGTTAAGTGAATCTGGCTTCCCCCATTGACTTTGCTTGTCAGAAGCCCCCAGGGAAAGTTGCACATAGCAATCACACAATCCCTGGATGATACAGCCATTGTAAATGTAGGCCGGTAGCCAAGCACTCAAATTTTGATCATGTGACCATTATAAGACATTATGAGCACGTAAACTTTGGTTGGTTTATGATTCTTTTCATGCATTGCATGCAGAGAGATCATATTTTGTGAATGAAGCATCCATCCTCACTGGCTGGCTTGGTGCAACTGCTGTGAGAGTTTTCCCTGCACAATGTACCTCCGCTTTGTTTTTCCAAGAATCCCAAGAGACCTTGAGTCTCTGCTGCACATACTCACCCAAGCTGACCCGGAAAGCCTGCCAGGCTTCTGAAAGAGCCAGAGACCTCAGCATTTTTGAGAAGGAAGGTTTTGTTTGCTCAGGCCTCGCATAAGGTAGGGTCCTTAAAGAGGAATATTTTCTGCACAAGCAGCTGTTGAGAGAGAAGGGGAGAGATAAAATAGCAATGGCAGAGGCAAGGAGAGAGAGAATTATTTGGCTCAATGACAGAATTACCAAAGGTAACGTGTGTGAGATTCACAGCTTGACACAATGATCAGATATGGGAGATTCCATTCTATACCCTACAATGAGCATCTCTGCATTTGCGGAGGGGCAGAGGTAGAAGATCTGGCTCACATCCAGTGGTGGGTTTCAATTTTGTTTACTACTGGTTTGTGCATGCTCGTTCGGACGCACAATGCTTCTCCACATGTGCAGAAGCATCTGGGCTGGTGAGAGGAGCCTCCCACCTCTGCCACTACCATTCACCTGATCTGGCCTAAACCAGGAGCAACCCACCACTGCTTACATCCTATTTGATGGTGCTTGTATAAGGGGGTGAGAGACAGATATCTTGGTCTAGATACCAAACAAATAAGGACCCATTGGGATCCTCATATCAAAACAGCTTACCTTATTTGTGGCCAGAATTGGAAAATAACATTTAACACAGCACCATACTTAAAACAAAATGATTCAGTTGAGATCTGCATATGTGGGTCTGATTTGGGTAGATTGCAGGGGTGCCATAGAAATATAATTTTATCATATTTTATCTTTATCTTGAATTATTGTGTTATATTCCAATTTCATTTGAATTTTATTCCAATTCCATTTGTATTTTATTCCAATTCCATTTTATATTGCTTTTATCAAATTTTAGTAAGAATTTGTTTCTGGAACTTTGCACTTTGATATGGCCCAAGGGCTAATAAATAAAGACTCAATATATTAACGATAACAAATGTGGAGAGAGAGAGGGAGGGAGGGTTGGGGGGAGGGAGGGAAGGAGGGAGGGAGAGGGAGGGAGGGAGGGAGGGGGAGAGAGAGAGAGAGAGAGAGAGAGGGAGGGAGAGGAAGACTTATGCCCTTTTAAAATTTGGTTCTGAATTGTACTGCTTGCCATGACATAAGAGAGAAAAAGTTACATAGATGGAAGATAAATCAAACTCTATTTTTATGTTCATCCTATCCATATCCTATCCTAAGTCTTATTTCCAAGCATTGCAAAGTTTTTCATTATTTTAACAGTGGCTTTTCTTATTTTCTACTTTCTTCTCAGGATATTTCAGCTTTTTGAATTGTTTTGGTAAAATATTTATAGGCAATGGCAAGCTTCTTAAGTCATTTAGCTGTGTAAGAAAACCACATGAATTCATCCATGATCTCACCAGCAATCAAGATTGCTTCAAGATAGTTGTATTACTAGAAAGAGGAGCTGCTAAGAGGATGAGATAAGGTGTAATATGTACAACTACTAATAATACTGCCATTGTTTCAGAAAGATGGTAGCTATTCTTCCACAGCTAAATGTAAATTGAAAAGATTCCAAAATTATTTGATAAAGAACAAGCTTAAAATATTAGGATGGATCTTAGGAGATCTATTTGATTGAAGTGTATGTCTTGCTACTCACCAATCTTTCTGTCCCATCTTTTTTTTTTAAAGGAAACAACCCATCTCCAAAGCTGACATGCTACAAAGTAAATCATCATTAATTTCTATCAATATCCCAGGGCCACCTCAGGAGTCTCGTTTGTAGGTCTGCCTTGTCTGCGCTATTTGTAAATATAAATAGCAGATTTCAGAAGTGCTCTTCTGGCTTAGAAGCTTTTGAAAGACCGAAGGGACAATAAGGTAAACTGTATGGTAGCAAGGAACAGCTTCACCAACTTGTCTCCTGTTTGGTGGATATTTTCTGACATTGGCTGTCCAATATTAGGAGCCATTCCATGAAGAGACAAATCTATTGTGTCAATTGTTCTTGTGATAACACCAATGACAGGCTTTCAAAGTTCCAAGTCAACCACCAACCATTTGGACATGTTATCCAGCAGACTCCAGGAATACATGAAATCAGTGTATTAGCATTTTTTTCTTGTGTAACTTGCTATTACTTGGTTTTCTTTTAGAGGTTGTCCTCTCTAAACGACCAGTTTTAACCAGTAATTCCATTGCTAAATAACATGGCTGCTAAATGAAATTTTATGCAACAATGTTGGACTTATGACATCACTTCTGCCATGGTCATCGAGCAAATCACCCCTGGCCTTTAAGTGAGATAACATATGACCATGAGTAGCAATTTTACCGCAAGCTTCTCCATTGACTACGCTTGTTGGAATCTGGCTGTGAAGGATGCCAATGGCAATCATGGGACTGTGGGACACGGAGACAATTGTAAACATCTACCAGTTGCAAAGTGCCAGAATCTCAACCATGTCACTGCAGGGATCTTGGTATGGCTGCAAACCACAAGGACCCATCATAAAATTACTTTTCAGCACCATTGTAACTTCACAATGGTGGCGCAGTGGTTAAATGCAGCACTGCAGGCTACTGCTATATCAGCAGGTCAGCGGTTCAAATCTCACCGGCTCAGGGTTGACTCAGCCTTCCATCCTTCCGAGGTGGGTAAAATGAGGACCCAGATTGTTGGGGGCAATATGCTGACTCTCTGTAAACCGCTTAGAGAGGCCTGAAAGGCCTATGAAGCGGTATATAAGTCTACTGCTATTGCTATTGCTATTGCTATTCACATTTATAAATTATAACAAGGTTTACAGCACTTATTCAACTGCAGTTTGTCAAATTAATATATTTTATGTATACAGTGGTACCTTGGTACTCAACTACTTTGAAACTCCTCTAATTTGATACTCAAAATATTTGTACGTGAAACTTTGTCCCGTTATTCATCATTTATTTGGTACTCAATGCACAAGTTAGAACTTGTCAGTGTCAGATGCCTTGTGACTCATATTATTCCTTATGGGAAAAATTTATTTGGTACTCATAGTTTTTGGTACTCATCATGCCTCCTGGAACCAATTAACATTGAGTACCAAGGTACCACTGTACATAATGGCAGTCTTCTCATTTATTCCCATTTATTTTTATCTACCTATCACTCTATTTTCTTCTGGGATAAGCAAAGTTATGTAAAGTACAGAAAAGGAGTTAAGAAACAACAGGCAAAAGAAATTGAAAATATGGAAGGAAAACATAGCTAAATATCAGATGGGCTTATAGATATTGACTTCCACCAGCTATTCGAGCTAGGGTCAGCTGGAGTTCTTGGAAAGCACTTTTGAATAAGAAAAGTGGCCTTAAAAAGTAGTATCCATGCCACATGAAGCATGACAGGATAGTACTGGCATATTTTAGTCAGTACGCTATGAGCCCAATTTTACCTCAGATATACTCATACTATTCTAGGGTGTCTAATCTACAGAACACCTTGCTGACCAACCTATTGTTCTCTTGTCTCACCAAAATAAGAGGTAGTTGCAATGTAATAAGAATATTCATATAATGACTTTACTTTAAAAATGGGAAAATAAACCTGTTTTGACCTAAATATACAGGCCATCTGATTTGGTACCAAGTTAAATAAAAGACGGGCACTATTTTAGGTGACAGATTAACTCACCTCTATCTGTTCTCTATGGAAGAGATGTTTTGTCATAAGCCATGCAGCAGTTTTCACCTTCACTTTTCAGTTTGTTTATTTTGATTCCTAGCCCATTTCATCCCTCGGGC
This sequence comes from Thamnophis sirtalis, assembly GCF_051295495.1. NCBI lineage: Eukaryota > Metazoa > Chordata > Lepidosauria > Squamata > Natricidae > Thamnophis > Thamnophis sirtalis. Next base: position 64,248,380 of record NW_028261385.1, read on the forward strand.
TCAAAGTGGATTCAACACAGCATGCCAAAACTAGCATAACAAGATGCCTACTTAAAGTATAAAATTATCCATTCAAAAGCATATTAACATTATCACACAGTTGTGTTTTTCAGCCTGTTCGTAGCTAGAGGAGATGAAATGCTATAATTGGCTAGCAATTATGAAGTAATTCATGCAGTCTGTTTATCATTTCTTGAAATTGGCTGGAAAGAACCACAGTGGAGAACAAAACCACTTATGATTGCATTGAGTTGAATGTTGGCCAATTTGCCTGCACTCCAGTTTAGTCTTTGTAGACTGCATTGAATGCCATGCTGAATAACTAGCCAGCTACATTTTAGCCCAATGTGGTGTGCAAATGCAGCAATACAGTTAATTGCAGAGATCAAAATCAGGAGATGTTCTTATAGGGGCTCAAAACAATCAAGATGGCAACTGTGGCAAATGATCAAAGCACCAACCTCTTCTTATGACATCATCATGCTAAAAAGTTTCAATTGAATTATGGCTGCCATCTTGAATTTTTTAAACATCCATATATACAGTTTATGGATGATTTTGGTCTAAATATATTAGAACCTCTGGTCACGAACATAATTCATTCCATAACTTTGGTCTCAAACTGATTTGGTTGTGACCCAAACCTAATTTTGGAAATTTGGTGCTTACAAAAAAATTGGAATGGAAGGGGAAATTGGCCGCAGGCAAAAAAAAAAAAAGTGATTTTTTTTGTTCGGAATCCAATTTGGTCGTGGTCAGAAGCATTCATGACCAGAGGTTCTATTGTATTTGGAAGGACAACAAATAGTTATTTAGAAACATTTTTAACTTTGGGACCAAAATGGAAATGCTGCTCCAAACATATTCAATTGCCATTTTAAAAAAATGCATCTAAAAAATGATGACTTCATGTATCTTTTCTATTGAACTTTGAATTTTGAAAAATGCTGTTAGCATAAGATGGTGAAGGAGCCAATTTGAATCATAACTAGAATGGCGGAAGAATTTAAGTTTTTTTTCAAGACTTATAATCCTGAATAAAATCCATTTTGGGCAACTAGTATTTGTTTTTAGATCCTAGTCCAAGAGATTTCTTTCAGTTTTAGATAGTACCATAGCTTATGACCAGTAGAAAGCCTCAAAAAGTTGGTGGCTAAGCAAGATACTTTTAAAGTGAGTTTTACCCCATTTTGTGACCTTTTTTGCTACACTTGTTAAACAAATCACTGCAGCTGTTATGTAAGTCATGTGGTTATTAAGTGATGGCTTCTCCCATTGAGTTTGTTTGCCAGAAGCTTGTTTGGGAAGGTTACAAATGGTGATTACATGACTCTAGAACAGTGCAACTGTCCTAAATACTACATGCCAGTTATCAAGCGCCAAATTTGGATCACATGACCATGCGGATGCTGCTACATTCATAAATGTGAAAGCCGGTCGTAAGTTATTTTCTCAGTTGTTGTAACTGAGCCGTTGTAACTTCAAATGTTCACTAAATTAATGTTTATAAGTCAAGGACTACCTGTAATAAATTCCATGGCATTCATATAGTGAATAAAGAATCTAACTAGAAATATTTCTAAACAAAATTTAAAAGTCAGATTAATGACATAGGAATTTTTCTCACATGCTCTCGGACCTTTTTGGTACAATCCTATGCATATTCACAGGTAGTCCTTGACTTACAACAGTTCATTAGTGATCGTTCAAAATTATAACATCATTGAAAAAAGGGACTTACGACCATTTCTCACAATTACAACCTTTGTAGCATCTCCATGGTCATGTGATCAAAATTCAGATGCTTGGCAACTGGTTCATACTTATGACTGTTGCTGTGTCCCAAGGTCATGTGATCCCTTTTTGCAACCTTTTGACAAGCAAAGTCAATGGGGAAGCCAGATTCACTTAACAACCATATTACTAACTTAAGAACTTCTGTGATTCATTCATTCATTTATTTAGTTAGTTTGTCATTCAAATAGAAGATAACAGGAATAAGAATAAACATGAATAAGAACACAGGAAATGGGTACAAAAAATAGGAACAGTAGGAAAGGGACATTAGGCACACTGGTGCACTTATGCACGCCCCTATTGACCTCTTAGGAATGGGGTGAGGTCAACCGTAGACAGTTTAACTTACACAACTTTTACAGTTTAACAGTAGACAGTTTCACTTAACAACTGTGGCAAGAAAGGTTGTAAAATGGGACCAAACTCACATAACAAATGGAAATATTTATTTATTAAATTTACATGCTGCCCATCTCACTATCCAAATTGACTCTGGGTGGCTAAAACTATTCTACTAATAGAATATTAAAATTCTGTTTAGACCCTGTGTTTTCACATAAACAAAGCAATTATTTTAAACAAAAAATAAAAGAGCAAGGATGTAAAACATTCACATTCATCCAGAAAACAAAATCAATCCAATGAAATATTTTATGAAAGGTATAAGAAAGATGCTTTCCTTCCAATAGATAACTGAACCAACATTCTTTCCCTTTAAGGTCTTTATACAGTATTAACATGTTAAATACAGATTTATGTTTGCATAGGTAGAACCGAATAGTTCTGGAATAGTCATTAAGTTGACAAGGCCTCTTTCATTTTGAAAGACAGGATATGTGTCTGCTAAACATCTCTTCTCTTTAAAATTACTATAATCCTTGATGGAATCTTGGCACCAGAATCACAACATAATGATTAGTGTATTATGCAAAGGCCATCAATATTTCATAATCTCGGCAGTTGTTTCAGTTTTCCCTTATAAAAGAGAAATTCACTGGCAAATCACTTTCCTGACTTAAATAATTCATTTGAAATGTTAGCCTCTTTCCGGAAAGAATGATTCACATCTGTCTGAAAAGTTGAGACTTTGTGAGAATGTTTCCCCATAATGTATCCCTAATCCAAGTAAGAAATCAGATAATCATGAGCATATCATTTGTTCATGGCTCCAGTTCTAGAAACATGGTCCCATGTCAAAGTCACTTACCACTACTTTGGCTCCATGTGCAGAAAACTGCGTAAAGCTTCCAGTTTTTTTCTTCTCTTCCAGCTTACTTAAAGGTACAGGTAGTCCAGTGGTGGGATTCAAAATATTTTACTACCGGTTCTGTGGGCATGACTTTGTGGGTGTGGTATGGCTTGGTAGGCATGGCTTGGTGGGCGTGGGAGGGAAAGGATACTGCAAAATCCCCATTCCCTACCCACCACACTAACCTGCTTTCAAGCTCCGTTCTCCCGTTCAGGGCAACAAAAGAAGACAGCTGGGAGGCTGGGAGGCAGCTGGGGCGGGGCCAGCCTATATATATATAGGTCTCTAGTTGTTCGGGTTTTCTCCCGCGTAGAATTGGAGATGTCTTGGTGACGTTTCGACGAAGTCACATTCGTCATCTTCAGGCTGCTGCTGACTACTTCAGGTTTGGTGTTTCCAGGAGTAGTTGAAACCTGAAGTAGTCACCAAACCTGAAGTAGTCAGCAGCAGCCTGAAGATGACGAATGTGACTTCGTCGAAACGTCACCAAGACATCTCCAATTCTACGCGGGAGAAAACCCGAACAACTAGAGACCTACATACTAACACCCGCGAAAACCTCAGAAAACATATATATATATATTGGCTTAATAAAAGGAAATTGGATATAAATTGTAAACAGTGATTGGAAAGGAGAACTAGAAACTTGGTTACTAAATATTATTGATTTTTATTTAGAATAGGTTATAAGGATTTAATGTTATTGGATGATATTGGAAATAGCTAACAAAATGCCATTATGTGGTTATCAATAGCAATAGCAGTAGACTTATATACCGCTTCATAGGCCTTTCAGGCCTCTCTAAGCGGTTTACAGAGAGTCAGCATATTGCCCCCAACAATCTGGGTCCTCATTTTACCCACCTCGGAAGGATGGAAGGCTGAGTCAACCCTGAGCCGGTGAGATTTGAACCGCTGACCTGCTGATCTAGCAGTAGCCTGCAGTGCTGCATTTAACCACTGCGCCACCTTGGTTATGCTTTAAACTTTGGAATATTTTATACAAAAGGACGTTAAAACAATTGTGGTCAAATGAAAATTGAGGTATGATGATAGTAATATCTATAAATATATTTGATTTAAAATATATGATTTGATATGTATTATAGGTGATGACGGTAGAAGAGATGCACGAAAGCTTTTTGTAACCAATTGACACACTTTCTATAGTATGTAAAGAAAGAGGATTCTTTGTGTTGTATTTGTGCTTATTCAAAAATTAAAAAAATTAAAAAAAAGTTTATTTCTGTATGATCATGGCAGCGAGATTATTGTATACTCAGAGATGGAAAGATTTGATACTTCCTATTGTGAAAGAATGATTGGTGAAGTTGACAGGCTTTGCGGAAATGAATGAATTAACTTCCCTGATTAGAGAAACGACGTCATCCATATTTATTGTTAACTGGAAGCCACTTATGGACTTTTTGTGTTAAAATGAAGGGGAAAAAAACCCTTGTGACTGACTAATATCAGAAGTGAAGCTACTTCTCTGTTCTGATCCCCCCTCCGGTCTGTGAGTAACGCAGACACATGCTTGGCTATTTGCCATTCTTTAATCGCAGGAATTACAACTCCGTTGGCTGAAAGCCTAGACAACACTCTCATGCAAGAAGGGTTGCCAGCAACCCAAACCAAACAGAACAAAAATACAAAACAGACCAGACAAGAATTCCTCAAGACTGTTACGAATGGTTGTGTCCTGCAAAAGGACCCCTCCCAATTTCTCACTTATATACTCTCTTGGGAGGGGCCAAGCCACAACTACCTGGGCTTGATTATCTCTTATGAGTCTGCCTCCGCAGCTGCTGCTTCCGTTTCTCCGCCCTCCTTTGTCTGGCACCAGGAACAAACTGCCTTGAGTCCTCCCCACTGCTCCATGCCTTAGGCGCCTCCTGGTGGCCAACCAGCCTCTCTGGTCCCTGCTCTGAGTCTGAACCCTGCCCAGGGTCCTCCACATCTTCCATAGCAGACTCATAGGGTTCCTCGCTATCCGAGTCCATCAGCAGCTCAAACGGATCCTGCTGGGCCACAACGCTTCTCTATACTTTTTTCCTTCATTTCTATTTTTTAAAACTTTTCTTCTTTGCTTATACTTTTTGCTTTTTCTTTGATTTTTTTTCTTTTTCTTTCTCCTTGCTTACTACTTATTGGTTTGTTTTTATCTACTTGTTTAAAAGTTTAAATACCAATTGTTACAAGAACCTGGCAGCTCCCACAGCCCTGGTGTCACCTGCCAGTACAATAACTGCCTACATCATCTCTTCTCTCACCTTCATGTTGATATTAAACATAGTGTGGGAAAAGAACCAATCCTTTGGGCATTTCATAACAGAGCAGCCAAGAGTGTTGACTTCCCTTTAACTGTGTCTCATGAAGGAGCAGAACCATCATAATATAATGCCTCCAACTCTGAGCCCTTGTAAGCAGTCCAGAAGAATGCTATGTCTGACAGTATGAAAAAAATGATTGTGAAGTCCAGCAAAACAAAGACAACTGAACTTTTTAATCCAAGTTCCACCACATGTCATCTTTGATGGAAACCAATGCAGATTCCTTCCCATGTCCAAGCCTAAATCTAGACTGCCACAGGTCCAGATAATGTATATCTTTCACAGTAATTGTTGCACCACTATCTCGCCAGTTTCCCCCCAAAAGGGGAAGTTGCAGATAGGGTGGTAGTTATACATCGCTTTTTAAAAATAAATTTAGTTGAATTTGCTGGACCACAACATGTCTAGTGGGGGATAAGTCTTTTGTAAGTAATGCAGCTTTATTCAATTTATTCATCCTGCCTTCAGGTTTTATTTCTAAGTATTATTATTTCACTCATCCAACTTATCTTTTGCAATTTTGGGTCCTGAAGAGATGACAAGACAAATTGTACACTCCCAGCACCAAAATCCAATTTTCACAATAACATATATCCAGTGAGCCAAACATAGATACTGTATTTCTATATCTGGCTAAAAGCTTATTTTTGTTCATGGACTATTTAATCTTTAGTGAAATCTAGCTCCGCTCTCAAAGTGTATCCCATCATTTACTTTGTGATTTATGCCACAAGAATTGAATACTGAAAAACTGACAAGGGTGTTATGTTTATTTATAATTTCTACTTCCTTCTATATTATTTTATCCACTTATATTAGACATGCATGATATATCTTAAATATACAGTATGGGTTGTCAACTAGATCCTACTGTTCCTTTGAGCTGCTAATTCTAAAGTGAATTGTTGGAGATTTGTCTTTTTTTTCAAACATACCAGGTGATATTCTGTGCAGATGTCTGTCTTTGTTAATAGTCTTCAGGCTTTTGACTATTTGACTATTTATTCACTTATTTCCTGTGAAAACATCAGTACTTGATTTCTGGCACCATATATAATTCTTGTTCATTTCAGAGAAAAGTATTCATGAAGAGTTGTGAATTAGTGATGGAGGGGGAAAAAGCCCATCAGAATATATTGCCAAGAAACTGTCTAATTATCTAGTGCAGAATTGTTTCCTGTATTTTTTAGTTCAGTCTAGTCTAGTTTGTATAATCTGAATTTAAAAGTCTAAGTGCTCCCACCATTTCCTGTTGGAGTCTGAACCACGTTCTCATATATCTCACTGTCTGGATTTCTCCCCCCCCCCTTTGTCTTCTTTTTGATGTAAAACTATGATTTGATCTATTTGAAATTGATCTTATTAATTTTCTTTTATTCTATTCTGTGTTATAATTGTTTTTTCTGTTTCTTTTACAGACGTTATCACTGCATTTATAACTATTATATATCTAAACATCATAGCATCTAAATATATAGTAGTAATTCTCTCTCCCCCTCTCTCTCCCTCTCTGCATTATAATGTATAGATTTTAAAGTTCAATGTATAACTAGACAATATAAAATATACAAGATATATCATAGCACTCTCAGTTGTCAAACGCCTGAATTTCACTTAATTCTTTTATTCCCCTCCCCACAATGTATCATAAATAATGAAAATTTACTTCACACAGCAGCATTCACAGAAAGCAATACTTTCCTATTTTAAAATCCATCTAGTGACAATGGTTTGTTCCTTTAAATCATGATTGTCCAAACCTTTGGCTTGTCTGAGTTGCATTAAGTGAGGAGGGATTTTCTTGAGTGGTATATAAAATATATAATATATATAATTAAAGTATACAAATAACAATCTTCCTTTAATTTTTTGTTTCATTTTTATTTTCTTGGAAGGCCACATTACTAACTATACTGGGTCATGTATTGGACATGCCTGCTTTAAATCTTACATGTTTAGAGTTCTGATTTTTTCAGGCTATTTGCACTTTAGCACAAGTTAACTTTTCTTACTTGTGGTGATTATTTTATATACCCGTATTTTTCAGAATGTAAGATGCACCTTTTTGCCTTAAAAAAGAGCTCGAAAATCTTGGTGTGTCTTATACACTGAATACAGCATTCTTTGCCTCCCAAAGCCCCACCCCTTCACCAAAATGGCTATGCATAGCCTTATGGAGGCTTTTAGAGAGCTCCTGGGGGCTGGGGAGGGCAGAAATGAGTGAAAAATAGCCCGTTTTTTGCTCCCTGCCCCCAGCAGCATTCTGTAAACTTCCTAAAGCCTATGCATGCAATTTTTTTGACAAAAAAACGGGTCTGTTTTTGCAAAAAATGGACTATTTTTAGCTCATTTTTGCCCCCTCCTCCGGAGCACTCTGCAAGCCCCCCAAAGGCTATTCATGCCTTTTTTTTAAAAAAAAGGGGGGGCGTTTTTGGGAGGTTTGCAGAATGCAAACTCCCCCCTTTCGGAAAGCTCTTTAGTTAGAATGGTTGATGAGAATTACAATGATCAAGTGCTAGGCCAGCAGAAACCAAATCTTAGGTGCTGCAGATTGTCAGCGATTTCCTTCTCCAGCACATGGATAAATACACCTGGAAACATCTACCTACCTACCTACTCTCTCTCTCTCTCCCTACCTACTCTCTCTCTCTCTCTCTTTCTCTCTCTGTATATATCCCTCTACCTACCTACCTACTTTAAAAAATATGCCTCTTCAAAACCTTGGTGCGTCCTATACTCTGGTGCGTCTTATACTCCGAAAAATATGGTATCCAACATCTTCCTTCAGCACATGAAAAGTTAAGGAAGGAATCAGAAAGAATGTATGAAAGACAATGATCACATTGGGTATAAAGCAGTAAAGCTGGCACCCAAATTGCTTCTGAATGCTTAGGTTTAGGACTGAAGTCAAAATCTGATGGCAAAATCTGAAATCCATTTGGCTTTCAGCCCACTTTGGACAGTTTTAGTGAGAAATGATAATAGGAATTCAAGACATAAACAAGAAAAGCAATTTCTGAGGTGAATACAATAACAATTGACAAGTCTACCCAGCCCTTGACATAATATTTTTAAAACAAGCAAATAAAATTACAGGCTCTTAAGGTAATAGTTGTCTCTATTAGTTTACTTTCACAAAGGAACATGACATGATTTGTGCAGCGGAAGTATACCAAGAATTGACCTTAACCTGGACGAATAATCTTTCCCATTAGTAGTAAGACATGACCTTGAAAAGATAAACTCATTTGTGGAAGTTTTGCTTAGCTCACTCATGCTGAAAAAGACCTTCGCTGTTTAAACAAGCAATTTGCAGACACTATCAGAAAAAAAAGAGAGATCCTTGTAGGATTCTAACCCTAAGCTGACCAGCTGCTGCAATATTCATGTAGGAGATATCTAAAACAGCTGTGCATCAGAAGGACAGAAGTCCCCTGGAGGGGATTGTTGAAATGGAAACAATTACTGTTCTTCTGAAGTACAGTAATATATGCAATGAATGAATGAATAAGCAATCATACCCACTATTACCATAGCTGATTTCCATACATTTGTGTATTCTACTTGAACTAGGCAAACACTGGCATAAGTTGCTGTGTGTGTTTTGTGTGATATATAATGCCATACATATGAGATACCATGCAAATGGAGATTCCTTGTACTTAGGCCAGACATTTGCAACTGGGATTTATATAGATTCAATACTGGTGAAAACATGGAGGATAGGAGAAAGGATGTTAAATATGAAGCCCTTCCCTTCTTTTTATTTGTTTCTGTGTTGTATTTTTAAATACATGAGTTGAAGGTTCTACCTTCACTGCCACGGAAATTAGAGTAAGGAAAAATATTTTGATTTCAACCCAGATGGTATTAATTCTTATACAGGTAGAGATGAGTGAGTCATTTTTCTCAGTGTACCAGTGTACAGGTAATCCTTGACTTACAGCAGTTCATTTAGTGACTGTTTGAAGTTACAATAGCACTGAAAAATTGTCTTATGACCATTTTCACACTGACGACCATTGCAGCATCCCCATGGATATGTGTTCAAAATTCAGGACACTTAGTAACTGATTCATATTTATGACAGTTGCCACTTCCTGAGGTCCCGTGTGTTGTGGCCCTCCAGCGACCAGCGGAGCTGGAGATTGGAGTCCTGGAGTCTGCGGAAGGCTCTGACGAGTGATCTGCATTGGAGGCAGAGATGGGGCCAGGGCCGTCTGACAGTTATCAGCTGCTTTCAGAGTCAGAGTCAGACGTCAGTGAGGCACACAAACAGCTGAAGACTGTTCCCATTGTGCGCATGCGCAGAGTTGCCAGAGGAAGGGAATAGCTAAAGAAGAAGGGTAGACTTGGGAGTAAGGCCACAGGTGGACAGTGAATGGCCCCTCCCATAGGGAATAAAAGACGAGCGAAAGGGAAGGGGTGTGGTGTTTGCAGGAGACAATTAGTTCATTCCTGCATTCTTGCCAAGTATTGCGGCATCTGAAAGACATTGGCCTGGCTCTCTCCAAGCCCGATAAAGGTCGGTAATTGTGAACTATCTTGAAAGACTGTGGGCTGGCACTTTGCTGGAGAGAAATTCACTATACATTAAATAAAAGGGGTTTATCGGGACGAGGACTTGGCTTCGTGCTGCTGGGGAAGCCAAGGTCAGAACACCGTGATTCCCTTTTGCGACCTTCTGACAAGCAAAGTTAATGGGAAAGCCAGACTCACTTAACAACTGTGTCGCTATCTTAACAACTCCAGTGATTCACTTAACAAATGTGGCAAGACAGGTCATAAAATAGGGCAAAACTCACTTAACAAATGTCTTGCTTAGCAACAAAAAAGTTGGGCTCAATTATAGTCGTAAGTTGAGTACCACTGCTTGTGCTTAATTCCAGGCAGTATCTTTTAAATGGTTTCTCGTACAGCTGGATTGGAATCTCTACAAGATGTGATTAAAATGGTTAAAAGGGAATGTGCCGCTACTGAGACAAGATTTTTAGATTTTAAAATAAGCATTTAAAATGTTATTATAAGACATGATAGTATAAATATTGGTTCTTCATGATCATTTGAACATTCTGTCAGGATATAGTCTTTCATCTGCTCTAAAATTACTGTCTCAGATTCATTGACTTGTTAGTTGGTGATGCTGCACCATGAAAAGACAAAGATGGTTGCCAAATCCATCCTAAAGGGGAATTTGTTCATTTAAAGGTGGCGAGAATCATCAATTTATATACTTGATGATTATATACCGTTTGTTTTTTTTTGCCAAAAAAGGGCATGCATAGCCTTTATGAGGCTTGTAGAATGCTCCTGGGGGCCGGGGGGAGGCAAAAATGAGCAAAAAATGGCCCATTTTTTGTTCGTTTGTTCCATTCCCAGCCCCCAGGAGCACTTTGCAGGCCTCCCAAATGCTCTGCACATCCATTTTTGTGAAGCGGGTGGAGTTTCAGGAGGCCAAAAATGCTGTATTCAGTGTATAAGACGTACCCATATTTTCATCCTTTTTTTTTCAGGAAAAAGGTGCATCTTATAGTCCAAAAAATATGGTATCTGATAGGCCATTTTTTTTTTTACATAGGATGTTGGACTAGGTCAGTGGTGGGTTCCTACCGGTTTGGACCAGTTCAGCCGAACTGGTAGTGGTTTGGTGGCCTGGGTCGCTGGAACTGGTAGCGACCCAGGCCTGCTACGCCACCAAACCGGTTTTCTGGGTGGCGCCATAGGCGCCACCATCTTGTTTTTCCATTCTGTGCATGTGCAGAACAATGCTTATTGTACTGCATATGTGCACGCAACGTGCATCAAGCGCTTGCACGCATGAAGCCCCCAAGAGCAAATTGGCAGAAGTGGCTGCCGGAATTCGCCCCTGGGCTAGATGGGTAATTGGTGTGATCCCGAAGAAAAGAAGAAGTACTAGGGATGACATGATAGCAGCATTCCAATATTTGAAGGGCTGCCACAAAGAAGAGAAGGTCAACTTATTCTCCAAAGCACCAGAAGGCAAGACAAGAAACAATGGATGAAAACTAATAAAAGAGAGAAGCAATTTGGAATTAAGAAGAAACTTTCTAACAGTGAGAACAATTAACCAGTGGAACAGCTTGCCTTTAGAAGTTGTGGGTGTTTCATCACTGGAGACTTTTAAGAACAGACTGGACAACCACCTATCTGAAATGGTATAGAGCAGGAATTTGGACTAGAAGACTTCCCTTCCAGCTCTATTCTGATAAAAGAGATATACAGATAGATGATAGGTAGATAGGGAGAGGGAGGGAGAGGGACAGGGAGAGGGAGGGAGGGAGGGAGGAAAAGAGAGAGAGAGAGAGAGAGAGAGAGAGAGAGAGAGAGAGAGAGAGAGAGAGAGAGAGAGAGAGAGAGAATGAGAATTCCAGTATTTCACATGAACCACCAACAAGTTTGAAAAATGATGTTGATTTAATCTGTCATTATAAGCAGTTTCCCAAGCAGTGGCCTTTCAGATGCTTAATTCCCATCATCCCCAATCAGAAATGACCAGAAGACCATTACCTGGGTTTAGTTCTAATTCTTGATAATGTCTGACGTTCATTATTTACTAGAATTTCCTCTGAACCTTCTGGGTCTCTGCACTGTGGATATAGGCCTGCAGGGTGCCTTGGATTCCCTTGCTAAGGATTATAACTCAGGAGACCTTGTATGGTAGTTTCAGATATGAATTAATCAGGAGACTGAATCAGTAGACTGAAAAGAATGTAATTTGAAAGGATTTGGGCTGTTAATGGGCACAATGTTTCCCCCCCCCCCCCCGAAAACAAAAAAGGCAAGACTTTCAACCCACTACACACATAAATGTGTACAGAAAATATAAAATACACTACTTTCCTACAGTTTTTCCTGTGTTTTATTTGCTGGCAATCTAATAGTTTCCTTTTATTACAGCCCACTGGGACAGTAACAAGGTTTGTGCCATACTGTCCATCTATATTCTTATTTGGCAAACATAGCTTTGCACTTTATTGTCTCTATACTGTGCATAAATGTGTCAGACTAAATATGACTGGATCTGATTTTTTTTAAAAAAAATAAGGGCTCTTCCACACCACATCATTTTTTGCAATCCCTTCCAAAACAGTTAGATGCTGGCCTCTGATTATGCTTTTTTGCTCCTCTTGAAACATTGAAAATTTGAAGAAAACCAAAGCTGTACAGTGTACCCTTCAAATGACCAAGAGGAAAATGTAAAATATATAATTAGTATCCTTCAACCTGGTCAATCACAGGGGGGAAACAAAATTGGAACGGTATGTGAGGGGAAGCTTCTGACCACAAAAACACAATTTCTCTGCTGCATTTAAAAGCTTCTTACCAGCTACAGTAATGAAATGCGAGTATATCAGTATTACTCCAACCGTATGCTTTACTTAGAAATTATAGCTGCATGTTTCTGCAGTGCCTGGAGAGAGAGCAAGAGAGCCTTCTAAGCCATGTATTCAGATGAACATGTGGAACAGGATGATATAACATTATGGATTATACACCAGTGGCTGTCTTGAGGTCAGGAGGAAGGAAGTGGGGTAAGAATTGCTACCAATGGGAAAATGGCCATCCACAAGCTCTACAGAATTGTAGACTGTAGTCTAGTCTACAGAATCTACTACAAAGGAAAACTCCAACTTTGTTCTAATTTCAAACAAAATAGAATAGTACTGGAAAAAAGTTCATTGAACTTCTCCGGCCAGCAGTTGTTTGGAGATTGGAGCCATGTCTGAACCACTACAAAGTCCTCAGCTAGAGCTCCTGGGGTTTGCAATGAGTATATGTTTTATTAACTCCACTGTAATAATCAGCATAAACTAAGTAACATTGCACTGTTTTCAGATGATGAGTCGAGGTAAAAACAGACTGAATAGATAGAAGTTAAGGAAAATATTTCAAAACTGGAACAGAGAGGATCAAATGCCTACGACAGGGATCAACAATACCGAGCCATGCTGGCACAGTGGTTAGGCAGTATTGCAGGCTAACTCTACCCACAGCCAGGGGTTCAATCCTGACTGGCTCAAGGTTGACTCAGCCTTCCATCTATCTGAGGCTAGTAAAATGAAGACCCAGATTGTTGGGGGCAATATACTGACCTTTGTAAACTGTTCAGAGAGTGCTGTAAAGCACTATGGAATGGTATATAAATCTAAGTGCTATTGCTATTGCTATTGCTATTGGAGTAATAGTAGAGTTGAGTTAAAAACAAATTGAATAGATATAAGTCAAGGACAACATTTCAAAACTGGGGCAGAGAGGATTAAGTGCCATGGACTGATATCAACTAGACTACACTGAGCCTTGATGGTGCAGTGGTTAGAATGCAGTATTGCAGGCTAATTCTGCCAACTATCAGCAATTTGAGTCTTACCACTTAAATTGACCCAGACTTCCATCCTTCTGAAGTAGGTAAAAGGAGGACCCAGATTTTTGGGGCAATGTGCTGACTCTGTCAACCACTTAAAGAGGACTGTAAGCACTATGTAGAAGTGTATAAGTCTAAGTGCTATTGCTATATGTACGAGACTTGATTTAAAGAATATTGACAATATTGTTATTATACAATCAGAAATAAGATCAGTGATTTCAGACTTGGTCAGAATCTATTGTATCTCTGGTGACATTATTGGGACTCTGATTTGTCTCTTCTAATGGGCAGCTGATGTTAGAATTTGTGAACTGCTTTACATTTGGTCCACTTTGCTATATATTTGAATGAGGAACCAATGAGAAAATAATGACCAGCATGGTGGATGTGGGGATAATATACATTTGCCAGAAAGCAAAGTAGTGAGAATACTTCCCTACACATTCTAGCTCCCCATTGAACCTTGACTTTTTTCTAGGGCTTTTGAGATTTCTTTCCCAATAAAGTACAAGAGTTCAGCTGAATAGTTACATGTTTTAAGGATCCCTTTGGAACTTTTGTGGACCGTAGAGAGATGTAAGAGTATGCTTGGCAGTCTAGTCTTTGCAACATGCCAGCTTCCCATTTAGTTCTTTAAAGTGAAGAATGTAAAAAATAAATTGAAATCAGATGGAACAGGGAATCTAGAAGCTACTAAAGCAGTATCTGCTAGAACAGTGTTGGCGAACATTTTAGGCACCAAATGCCGAAACGGGACCATTCGTGTGCATGTGCCCGGAACCAGAAGAGCAGCTGCCCGGTTTGCATGTGCACGCCTGGAGGATGATCTTCCAGTTTCCAGCATGCACATGTGTAATGGTCAACTGGTCTTTGAGTGAGTATACACACCAGAAACCAGAAGACCAAGTGGCCAGTGCGTATGTGTGCACTGGAAACTGTAAGATCATCTTTCTGGTGCGTGCATGCGCACCAGGTGGCTGCACTTCTGGTTTCTGGTGCCCCTGTGCGTGTGAAGATGAGCTGGCTGGTGTACCAGAACCTGAAAGAGCAATGGGCAACAGCTTGCGGCACGCATGCCATAGGTTTGCCATCATGGTGTTAGAACATGGGTTCCTGTGGGCTGCAGGTTGGCTATACTTGGGGGCAAATGGGATGATTGAAAATAGTATTAGATAGCAATAGCAGTAGACTTATAAACCGCTTCATAGGGCTTTCAGCCCTCTCTAAGTGGTTTTACAGAGAGTCAGCATATTGCCCCCAACAATCTGGGTCCTCATTTTACCTACCTCGGAAGGATGGAAGGCTGAGTCAACCCTGAGCCGGTGAGATTTGAACCGCTGAACTGCTGATCTAGCAGTAGCCTGCAGTGCTGCATTTAACCACTGCGCCACCTTGGCTTTTAAGATGAACTTAAAAAACACAGGAACGTTTTTTTAAAAAAGGAACCTCTCTTCCAGTAAGTTATCTGCATTTTCTTAGCTGGAATAATTCCATTCTGCGGTGTGGAATTGGGATCAGTCCCTTGCTTTTTGTAAAATGGGGAACTGAACTTTGTAACTTTTGAGTTGCAAGAAAAGTGTCTGCTGAAACCCCTCTCTGCCAAATCAAACATCTGGAGAGGCCTTTTCAAAAGCCCATACCAAAATATTATCTCAGCGTTCAATAACGGAATGTGTTTTGATTTATCTTGTCTCCTTTTTCTGCCCATCCCAAGTGCAGCACAGAGGGCATGGCAGCCTTGGAGAACGCCCAACGAAACAGCCGTGGATATGCTGATATTCGTGAGAGCAGCCTGAGAAGCTGTAGGCTGCAATCACTTATACAGCTCCCCTGGTATGTTGAGAAAGATTTTTTGGTCTTTCCCGTCAGCGTGTTTATAGCTGGAGCCTGCATTTTTGTGTGGTAAGCTCACAGAGTTGGAATCCCTCGGGATGTACAAATCTTGGCTGCCTTCATATATTGTACGAGCTGCACTGTGCAGCTGGGGTTGAATGTTTTTTTGGGGGGTGGGGTGACGGTGGTGTTTATTTTGTTTTATGTGAATTAATTTGTATTTCTTTTGCAAGACACTTGCTCATAATGATGGCTGGTTGGCTGGCTGTAGTTTAGCCAGAAGTCAGCTTCTCTCCTGTGGCTCTTTTCTTCTGTTCTTTCCCTTATTTACTCCCTTTTAGTAATGGACAAAAAAATAATAATGCCATAAAATGGCAAAGGCATGCAGTTCTGGGGAAGTTTCCTTTTAGTTGAAAATATTATCTGCATGTTGTAATTGCTCGTGAGTCATCCTAGCTGGACACAACTTCTACATCTGAAAAAAACAAGGATCTATACATTTTCATTGTGGGTTTGTCCTTTTTCTTTTTTAATGGAAGAATCTGTTATGAGAATTACTTGTACCGCAATAGATATTCCAGGTATCTCATGCGAAAACCAGTCACTTTCCCATGAAAAGACATCTGAAGGTGTTTCTGTGGACTTTCACTTGTTATTTCTTCCAAACCCAAGATCCTGCCCAAAACATTTTGCTTCAAACGGTCTGCCTCTTTAAGGCATAGCACACAGTGTTCGCAGCTGACCTATGGGTACTACTTTGGCATCGGAGATAAAAGCAAATTTCAAAAATGCTTTTTCCTGAAGCCAAACCCACAACAGTTTAAAAAAAAAGTATAAACAAATGCTGCTTTTTTATATTAACCCAAACGAGTGACCTCAGAGATGTGCTCCCACTTCCTTAATAGCCAGCTCTGCCTAGGCCAGGGGTGTCAAATTCAATTTTTGAGGGGACAATCAGGGTTGTGTTTGACTTCAGGCAGCTGGGTGGGCATGGCTGGGGTGGGTGTGGCCAGCATGACATAGGGGGCACCTGTGGTGGAGGATCCATTGTCTCCAGCGCGTGGCCCTCCCGGTCTCCATTTTCGGCTGCAACAGCCTCCTGCAGCACTCTGCCAGCGAAAATTCCCTCAAAAACTCCTTTGCTGTTTCCAGGGCAGCCCCGCGGGCCAGATCTAAGCACCTTGCAGGGTGGATCTGGCCCGTGGGCCTTGAGTTTGACACCCCTGGCCTAGGCCATATAAGGAGTTATCTAGGGAAAAAGTCAGAAGACAAAGAGATAAACATATATGTGTATATACACACACAGACACACAGAGGAAGGGACGGAGGGAAGGAGAGAGAGAGAGAGAAGTTTTTTAGGGTTATTAATATGCATCCGGATGCACAATGTCCGTTGGATCACCAGATGTTATTCAGAATGCAAAGAGTCATGTTCCCAAGATAAATAGGGCCAGGAACCATTAGACAGCCTGTTTCTTGCAATGGTTAAGGCATCAGGCTAGAAACTGGAAGACTGTGAGCTCTGGTACTGCCTGGGGAATGAACCCATCTGGGCACAAAGCAGGGAAAGTTACTCTCTCTTAGCCTTGGGAAGAAGTCAAGGGTAAACCACTTCCATAAAACCTGGCCAAGAAAAACTGCAGAGATTTGTTCAGGAGGTTACCAGGACATTTTTTTAAAAAAGACTTGAGGGTACACGCACGCACACAGGCACGCACACAGACACAAAATCTCCGGTTTTAAAAAATTAAAAGGGTTTCTTAAGAATCCCCCCAAGTTCACTGATATAAAAGGATCCAGATTCCTATTGCTTCCCAATCCAAGACCACAAAAGGAAGCTGTGAGGAGGTTTATTGACTCTGGCTTATGTTTTAGCACCTGTGATATGCGTAAGAACCTCAATCAGAGGTGGGTTGCTACTGGTTCACACTGGTTCGGGGCAACTGGCAGTGGTATTTTGCCCTTGGTTGCCCAAACTAACAGCAACCCAGGCTGACCATGCCCTTGAACTGGTTCCCCGGTAAGTGATGCCATTGCTGGCATGTTTTTTACTAATTTTTTCATGTTCTGCGCATGCGCAGAACAATTTACACTCAACTACGCACATGTGTGCAGCATGCACGAAGTGAACTGGCAGCAATGCCAGTAACAACCCACCCCTGACCTCAATGCCTGCGAGGCTGCCCTGGAAACAGCAGACTGGCCCGCAGTACTCTCCCAGTGAAAACAGAGCTTTGGAGGGCAGAGTACTGCAGGAGGCCGTTGCAGCCAAAATGGAGCTTGGGAGGGCCCTGCTCTGGAGGCAATGGATCCTCCATTACTGGTGCCCCAGACATGAGTGATATCAAGCTGGCCATGCCCACCCTGGTTACGCACACCCATCCCCCTGAGGTCAAATACAACTCTGATGTGGCCTTCAATGAAATCGAGTTTGACACCCCTGTCTTACCTGGCATCTATATACATATTTTGGTGTATGAGAGAAACAAGGCTCTGATTCTGAGTTGTCTTTCTGATGATCAAAAGGTCAAAATATGAAAAATTGACTTTGATAGAGCACTATCTACTAGCTATATGGTATAGCGATGTGTTATCTAGAAGATTCTCTTTCCCTTCATAGGGGAAAGACAAAATAAAACTTTAAGTTAAAAAAACTAAAGGCAACCTATTGTTTTTACTTGAAATATTAAAATACAAACATTCAGTGTTGGAGAAAATAGATTTCAAGGCTGTCCAGATCATAGTAGAAAAGAAATTTGCAAATTAAAATTTAAAAAGCGGGAAAAAACCAACAACACTAAAGATCAAACACAAGATGGCGGTAGTTTACTAAAAATTATCTCCCTCTTCTTCAAATGTTCAAAAACATATGGAGAAAGCGCTCCAAATATTGTTACAAATCTTAAGATGTTTCTAACAGAAACAAATTGCTTCATCTATAGTTTGAAGTATGAATAAAGACTGAAACATAATTTGCTAATTTACACAAAGAATTATAGACAATAAGACTTGGTGTCGCACAGAAATTGAAAACCTAACAAAAGTAATGGCTGTACCTGCTTCTACCGAAATTGACATTTTTCTGAAGCAACAGTTCCTCTGCTTCAATTATCTGCTCTTTTCTGGCTTCTTAGAAGTTCTAGCTATAATTCCATGGGCTGCTAGAAAGATTGTAAACTTCACTTTTTTCTGCTCCTAATCCATAGATTGCTGAATTCTTCCTCTAGTTTAAAAAGAGCCAGATCTTTATGTATTTGGGGATAAGAAAGAGTTTAAGAGGAAGAGGGAAAAAGTAAGATGGAGATTATTCAATAGAAAAAAGGGTGGAAGTTAAAATTCTATGTTTTCTCTCCCTTTTCTATTTTTTTCTTTTGATTTTTTTAAAAAAATATTGTAATATTCTAATAACAGTATTTAAAAAGCCATTAAAAAAATTTCAGTGGGAAAGATTGGAGAAATCTATGCTGACTCTGAATGTATGGATTGATTTCTGAGCTTGCTTCTATGTTTATAGCAGTATAAAACCTAGTGTGGTCTATACATAGTACATAGTTTATTTTATACACACACACATGCAAACATACACATTGCATACACCTATGTTCGCACATACTCCAACAGATACAGCAGCAAAATCCAAAAGCAAAATAGTCAAGATGGCAATTGCAATACGATAGAAATCCTGCTTATTTGTATATTCATCCAATGTCAATGTTCATACA
This sequence comes from Thamnophis sirtalis, assembly GCF_051295495.1. Taxonomy (NCBI): domain Eukaryota; kingdom Metazoa; phylum Chordata; class Lepidosauria; order Squamata; family Natricidae; genus Thamnophis; species Thamnophis sirtalis. Next base: position 64,267,700 of record NW_028261385.1, read on the forward strand.
AATGGGTCAAGGTTTCAACCACAACACCATGTCTTCCACTCTTTCTTTGTTGTTTTTTAAACGTACACGGTCATAGATGCCACTGTATGCATCTATATATTTATTATAAAATGGATTTGCATGGTTGAAAATTCTGAGACTTGTAGCCCAGTGGTGGGTTCCGGACCCCAGCATAGCCATTACACTGTGAATGGAGCCGGGCGTCCAAGATGGCACGTGTGCTGCGCATGCGTGCGCACACCACCGCTCTGAGACACCCAGCTGCCTGGCAGAGGTCATGAAGGCATCACACGCTGTGCGTGCATGCGCAATGGGCCGGTCGTGTTATTAAACGGCCATGGAACGTGGGCGGGTGGGTGGGCCAAACGAGCCACCGTACCGGTATGGTGGCTGCTTCTCTTGACTACTCCCGCTACGGCCGTATCGCCCGGAACCCACCACTGTTGTAGCCTAATCTTGCCAATAGGAGACAAGAAATAAATCAAATAAAGAACAATCATCAGCAATGTCTGGAGGGTACTGTGTTAAGAAAGGCTTGTATAAAATAATGCTCAGATCAAGGTGTTACATTTTTACACAATCTTTTTCTATCCCACTCTGTTCTCCCTCTTAACCTTTTTGCTTCAGTATATGTAATGAAGATGGCTCAAACAAACAGTAATCAGTAGAACACACAAGACATCAATCAATCAAATGGTTGATTATTTAAAATTCTTAATAGGTTGCTTCTAAGGTCAAAACTATCTCAAATAGCTTAGAATAATAATAATAAAACATAAACAGCACAAAACTGAAACCAGAATGAACTAGGACTGAACAGAAAAATAAAGCACCAGCCAAAAGCAGTTAAAATCAACAACAATCTAAAATAAATTGCACTTGACCACTTTTATTTTTAAGAAAGGGTCTCACTTTTAGGGCTTTTCTAAAGAACCGATACACAGAAGCTGGTAGTAAATTTCATTGCTGAAATAGTCCCCTCACTTTTAGTTATGCTAAGAGTAAGCATGCATCACCAAGTAGTATGTGCAAGTTTTCCTCCATTTACACCTGTTTGTGTCCATAAATGCTTATGATTTTGGAGCAGATGTGTTTCCAACTTTGTCAACTTTAAGACTTGTGGACTTCAACTCCCAGAATTCCCCAGTCATCATGGTAAGTTTTCATCCATTATTTCTTGTCATGCCTTCAGATGCTTTAGATAATGGTTCACCGACAGCCCCTCAAATATTGGAACACCGCTATCACATCCCTCTAAATTTTCTCTTCATTAGTCTAAACATACCCAATTCCTAAGTTAGACAGTATATAAATTTAATAAATGAAAAGAATAAATAAGAAGAGTAAGTGGGATGTCTGCAAGTTATGGTTAAAAAATCAAGATGGTGGCACAATGATGCAGTTGAAGCTTTGCCTATTTTTATGTGTGACATATATATTAAAAAAAAAAATCCATAACTTGAGAATATACATCTATGCCGTGGTGACAAAGTGATTAGAATGCAGTATTGCAAGCTATTTCTGCTTTCTGCCAGCTGCCAGCAGTTCAGCAGTTCAAGTCTGATCAGCTCAAGGTTGACTCAGCTTTCCATCTTTCCGAGGTCAATAAACTGAGGACCCAGATTGTTGGGGGCAATATGCTGACTCCGTAAACCACTTAGAGAGGGCTGTAAAGCACTGTGAAGCAATATATAAGTCTAAGTGCTATTGCTATATGATTTGCTTTCTTGCCCATTCTGCTACTAAATATTGCTTCAGAAAAAATTCAGCTCATGATTATCCCAAAAGAATACTATCTCCTCATGGCTCATAATAAAACAAATTGGGAGAGACAGAGGAAAAATGCGGGTTTATCTCTTAGGACAACTTTCTCTAGTCCAGTGTCCTCTAGATGTGTTCACAAGTGTACTCTGAAAGTGCAAGGAAAATAGGAATTGTAAACTGACATGTACAGAGGACACTGGGTTGGGAGAAGACTGTGCCAAGGTATTTGACCTTAAGCTATATTTGAGCAAAAGCTCTGTCTGTCTGTAACTTCACAAACATACAATTAAGGTTCATGGAGTTATCTAAATTCATTTTCTTGCCGTATAATTTTATGGCCAAAAGGCATTCTTGTTGATTTTAGGCTTCCTTTCTACATACAGTAGCCAAAAGAAGGAACCAAATATTGTTTGTTTACTTACCCATGAAATAAATTATGCCCTTTCGCTGTCTTTGCTATCTAATCACCATCAGATATACACTGTAGAAGAAAGTAAGCAACAGAAAACTAGCAACAAAAACAGGGCCTATGATTTTTATATAATAGCACACTGTAGAAACTCAGTATAGCAGCCTTGGCTGGAATAAACATGTCTGTTTCAATCTGCACTCTTATGTGTCTTTAATAAAATGTATTTGGCAAGGATCCTATTACTCAAATACTTTCTAAGCATTGCTTTATGCTGTAACATTTTCCATGCACTGATCAATTTTTTTATTGTACTGCACTGCTGCACGCAGGAAAAGAATGGATTATCCTCTTGTTTTTATTTTTTTGCTTTTTTCTTCCTAACATTATTTCAAGTTGGATAGCATTGATTTTTATAAATGCACAAAATTGATCACTTGCTCACATGATATGGCCATACTGTGTGCACTTTAACAAAAAGGCATTTTGCAAGTGCATTTAAGATGCTTAATGCTGACAGCAAGTTTTAAAGGATCCCAAATACCATAAAAGTTATTTGAAACTTTTGGGGGATTGCTTCTTGAAGTTGCACCTGCAATGAATGTTTTTATATGGGTGACATCGGATAGATGCCATCTTACAAAAACAGGCATTCAACATAAGAAATGCATGTTTCAAATTGAAGTGGTGCAATTCCATATGTGTTTGTTCAAAAGTGTATACAAATGGCTTCACTGGGACTTATACCCAAGTCTATGAATACACTGTAAGTACAGAACTGTAATGGTGCATTGTTCCAAGAGCTAACTTTCATTAATTCTGCAGATGTTCCAAGCTGGTATTTGTCAACTCTAACTCGGAATTCTTGGAGTTGTAGTCCAACACCTATAGAAGGTATTTAGGTTAGGGAAAGCTGAATTATATTGTCAGGTTTCACTGCTAGTAATAATTGGGAGAAAAAAGATCATTAGATTCTGGAATGATATATTTACGGCTCTTAGATATTGTCTTCCATGGACTTATTTTGAGAAAATGAGAAAAACAAATTAACTTGTGACATACTATTTTGATGATTAGACAGGATAAGTTCTAGAAAGAATAATAATATATAACTTTAGAGAGAAAGGTCAAAATATAGTTATACTTTTAACTACTGTGAAGAATATCGCAAACCACTTCTTTATACTTTTTTCTTCCTTTTCTATTTTTCTACAACTTTCCCCCTTTTGTTGCAATTTTTTCTTTTTCTTTGATTTTTTTCCTTTTCATTTCTTATTGTCCATTACTTTGTGTTAGCTTTTATCTTCTTGTTTAAAAGCTTTAATAAAATATATACTAAAGAAAGGATCCTAGTATCTGAATTTTAATAGTTTTTATTGTATTTTAGGTAGTGTATTCACTCATGCCTAGATACAGCAGCAGACAATAAGCAAATTGTGATGTTCTGGGCGTGAGCCATGCATTAAAACAAGGTTTGATTATAATTAGCCTCCTATCCTTTTATCTGTGGTAAAATGATTTTTTTTACTTATTCAAACTATGAAACTTCTCAAACACATTACACTTTGTTACTGCTTTTGCTGAAGATTCATGACACTGGGTCTCTCTCTCCTTCCCTCCCTCCCTCCCTCCCTCCCTCTCCTCTACCCTCCTCTCTTCTTTTTATTTTCTCTGCCAAAATTTATTAGACGGTAGGGAGGAACATGCATATAATTCCATTATTTGTACTTTCTGACACTTGCTTGGCGGAAAGACCAGAAAATATATATATCACTATATAAACAGAAATCCTTTTACTGGCTTATATGCACCTTTGTGCTATTTATGTTAAGAAAAAACTGGAAGACTTTGGCAAAATGTGATGAATCAAATCTAGAATGCAACATTAATATTATTTTTCCTTTCAGTATGTAACTATTTGCTAATTTTAATTAAGAGGCCTGTTTCAATGACAACTTCTTTAAATTTAAAGTTCTGGTCTTTAAAAAAAATTTTTTTTTACTTGTCTTCTACAATCTTTACAATGATCCTCTGTTCTTTACATTGAGCAATTCTATTAAAACATTTTAGCTCTCATTTAATCCATAGAATCAAGGAAAAGGTTTAGCTGACTCAAAGTATTATATCTACTTATGCGTCTCCTCACATTTTAAGTTTGAAACTAAATATGGATCATGTGAATATACAGAGTATTGCTATAATGAGGGCCACTCAAGTGCATTCATCAGGAAGCTGGGAGCTGGCTAGGCTTTGCTTTTAATTATGGAAAATCTTATAATATATCTCCTATATAACATATGAAAAAGTATTGAAACCTGAGGGAAATCTGTTAAACATAAGTACAACGTAGTGGTTAAGTTTTGCTGTTTTGTGTCTCAGGATCCTACTGTCAACTGAACACAGAGCCAAAAGATCTTTGCCATGTTATGTCCATTTTTTCATCAAGATTTATTTATCACTTTTCTATTGTTGGGAGAAATGTCCATCTGGGTTCAGTTCCAAGTGGGAAGAAAGACACTGGAAACATGGAAACTGCTTGGAAAGATGGTTTAATGGTGGACAGGACCACTTGCTTTGAGATCCTGGGCAAAAGAAAAAGCACATAAGTGGGGGAGATAGATTTATACCCTCTCTTGGGCCCCACCTTGGAGCTTCCTGTTCCTGTGTAAGAAATGTATTCTGATTGGTTGTCAGACTTCCGTGGGGCCAAGGAGGGGTAACTTTTTAGGTTGTGTTTTGAGTCCCAAGCTTGGTTGAATCTTGTTGGGTGATGTAATCTTCCCAGGTGCCATATGGTGAGTTCTGTTGCGAGATGGGTAGAGGGCTAGTCATACTTTCGTTGGATCTTGTGAGTGCATTTGCTTATGAATAGACATAGCTATTTTTTTTAATCTCGTAAGTGCTGACATCTGCTGTGGGTTATTGAGGAGGGTGGGGGCTATTAGGAGTGAGTCTGCGATCTGCCTAAAAAAACATGTTTCTCCATTTCTCATCCAAGGAAATATAATATTCTGCCTTTTTAATATTTCCTAGAATATTTCATTCTTCTAGGAGAGGGGTGGGGGCTAACTTCCTACACTATTATGGTGGTGCAGTCCAAATTGTTGCTTTCTGAAGAGGCCATTTCATGTGCTTGTCTTCAGGAATTTCTTTCGACTTGCTTTTCTCCACATAAATAAACAGGGTGTTTTTTAAAAAAACAAACAAACACTAGGCTATTTTCTTAAGTGAAGCAAAAAAGATATGAGGCCATTTTTAAACCCATAAGAAAAAGCTAAGAATCCCTTTTCTTCCCCTTTATGTCGGACTTTCTATGTCTACTTTCACAAGTGCTTAAAGAGACTAGCTTAGGCAACAGAAGTATTCCATACCTAGGCCTAAATTCCCTTATTAGGAGTGAATATTTTTATGGTCATTCCTGTTATAGCCTTGTAAGTCCTCGGACTTACGAATGACAGCTCGGCAGCAGCCAGGCGCGCCTTAGCCAATCAGGCGCGCCTGCGAGTTGCCGGGTTGTCATATGCGAGGCTATTGGCTCATCCGTCTGACAGCTCCATATAAAAAGCTGTCAGACGGAGGAGAGGTGCTGGTCTACCATCTGTATTTGTTCTTGTCTGTAATAAAGAGTTTGGTTAAGGTTACCTCAGACGCCTCTGCTTTTTCCTTCCGCTGATCTAACAATTCCCTCATGCTTCAGGGTATGTACTAGCTATACCTACAAGGCAGTGGTGGGTTTCAAATTTTTTTAGAACCTCTTCTGTAGGTGTGGCCTGATTTGTGGGAGTGGCTTGCCGGCCATGTGACTGAGTGGGAGTGGCTTGGCAGTCATGTGACTGGGTGGGCATGGCCAACTTGTAAAATGTGGTGAAACTCACTTAACAATGCTCATGCTTAGCAACCTAAATGTTGGCTCAGAAACTCTGGCATTTGAAGCACGCAAGTCTTAAAGCTGTCAAGTTACAAGACCCTTGCACCTCTAACTCTTTAGAAAAAAAAACCCCAGGGGTGTTCAAACTTGACAGCTTTAAGATTTGTGGACTTCAACTTCCAGAATTCCTCCTCTCACTCTTCATCTTGATGATGTGCAGATGGGCGGGACAGGGAGAGGGAATTGAAACCCCAGAGATGTTCAAACTTGACAGTTTTAAGATTTGTGGACTTCAACTTCCAGAATTCCTCCTCTTGCTCTTCATCTTGATGATGTGCGGACGGGCGGGAGAGGGAGAGGGAATTGAAACCCCAGGGGTGTTCAAACTTGATAGTTTTAAGATTTTAAAGTTTAGATAGGACTCTTAGAGGCGGGCAGGGCGATTGATGAGCGAGCCAATCTGTGAGCGGCGGGCGGGGCAAGCATGGTGCGGATGGGCAGGGGGAGGGAGCTGGAACCGGTTCTAAACAACACTGTAAATTTGTGGAACCTCTTCTATAGAAGAGGTTAGAACTGGCAGGAACCCACCCCTGCTACAGGGAAGAATACAGGTTGGTTTTCTTTTCTTTTTTAAAATCAGTTTTGAAAATGGTTTCTTTCCACATGCAACCCTTATCGATACAGTAAGAACTACAGGAAGTCCTCAAGTTACAACAACAATTTGGATCAAGATTGCCATCTCTAAGCAATGCGATCATAAAATGTGTCATCACATGACTTTATCATTTAGAGACAATAATCCAGGTAGTCTTGGTTGCCATTGTAACCCCAAGATAAAACAATGCTGTAACCCCAAGACGTTTAAACAGAGTTGTCAAGGGGGAACTGTGTTTGTGTGGGGGAACAATGGTATGATGGTGGGAGCAAAAGCCTGGCCATCACATAAGTGACTCCATAGCATGGGATGAGAATGATGCGGTCCATGCAAGTGAAGGGGGGGGGGGGCAAGAAGAACACAATGTGTGAGTGACAAACGGCCAGTGAGCTGTAGGTAGGAGAAACTTATCCAAGTGAATTGCAACCTTCCCCGATGGCTTCCCCATTGACTTTGCTTGTGGAAATCTGGCAAGGAAGATTATAAATGACAATCACATTACTACGGGATGCTGTAACCGGTCATATGTATGAGCTGGTTGCTAAGAATCCAAATTTTGTTCATGTCACATTGAGGGTGTTAAAATGTCTGGAACTTTGAAAATCATAAGTTCCTTTGTTCAGTACCATAATAACTTTAAATGGTCACTGTCCTATGAATGGACATTTAAAATTAAACTGAGGTATGCAAAACTGCATTTTGCTTGAGGATGATTACATACCTAAAGTTACTCTTGATTTCAAATAGGTAACAATGACATAAAGATATTATTTTGCATTTTTTTAAATGTTTACATCATTCATTTTTGCTAAGTGATTCATATTGTAACAGCTCCACCATTATTTGTCCTTTAATTGAGCAATCATTTCATTCATCATAACTTCAATGAACTTAATGTGACGTTTTCCTTTTGAGACAAGTATAGGCTTATCTACTGTCTCATCTGGAGAAAGCTGACACCTTTTCCCTCAAATGTTGCTTTTGAAATTTGGCATGAATAGGATTTTTCAATATCTCAGCAGTGTTTTCAGTAATTTCTATTTTTTTTTAAAAAAAACCACCTTGGATTCTATACAGCTAGTCTTCAATTTACAACAGATCATTTTAAACAACTTTCGTCCTGTCTCCAACCTTCCCTTTATCGGGAAGGTTGTTGAGAAGGTGGTGGCCTTTCAGCTTCAACGGGCCTTGGAGGAAGCTAGCTATCTTGACCCCTTCCAGTCCGGCTTCAGACCTGGTTACAGCACAGAAACCGCTTTGGTCGCATTGACCGATGATCTCTGGAGGGCCAGAGATGGAGGCTATGCGTCCATCCTGGTTCTCCTTGACCTCTCAGCGGCTTTCGATACCATCGACCATGGTATCCTTCTGCGACGACTGCGGGAGGTGGGAGTGGGAGGCACTGTTCTGCGGTGGTTCTCCTCCTACCTCTCGGACAGGTCGCAGTCGGTGTTAGTCGGGGGGCAGAGATCGTCCCTGAGGCCCCTAACATGTGGGGTACCCCAGGGTTCGGTCCTATCACCCCTACTATTTAACATATACATGAAACCGCTGGGCGAGATCATTCGGAGGCACGGTATAAAATACCACCAATATGCGGACGATACACAATTGTATCTGTCCGCCCCGTGCCAACTCAATGAAGCGGTGGACGTGATGAACCAGGGTCTGGAGGCCGTTAAGAACTGGATGAGTGTTAACAAACTGGTACTCAACCCGGATAAGACCGAGTGGCTGTTGTGTTTCCCCCCCAATAATTTGGCTAATACACCAACGCTTAGGCTGGGGGGTCAAATTCTATACCCCTCAGATAGGGTCCGCAACTTAGGAGTCCTCCTGGATCCACAGCTGACTCTTGATCACCAGCTGTCGGCTGTGACCAGGGGGGCATTTGCCCAGGTTCGCCTGGTCCGTCAGTTGCGGCCCTACTTAGATCGGGGGGCTCTCACAACAGTCACTCGAGCCCTTGTGATCTCTAGACTGGAATACTGCAATGGGCTCTACATGGGGTTGCCCCTGAAGTGCATCCGGCGACTACAGCTAGTCCAAAATGCAGCCGCGCGAGTGATAGTGGGCGCACCGCGGTTCGCCCACGTTACACCCGTCCTCCGCGAGCTGCACTGGCTACCTGTTGGTCTCCGGGTGCGCTTCAGGATATTGATGACCATCTTTAAAGCACTCCATGGTAGTGGATCTGGGTACTTGAGAGACCACCTTCTGCCGATTACCTCCCTAAATCGACCAATTAGATCGCACAGACTGGGCCTCCTCCGAATTCCATCTGCCAGTCAATGCCGACTGGCGACCACACGGAGGAGAGCCTTTTCTGTTGCTGCCCCGACCCTATGGAACGAGCTCCCCATGGAGATCCGCACCCTCACCACTATCCAGACCTTCCGCGCAGCCCTCAAGATCTGGCTCTCCCAGCAGGCCTGGGGATAGGCTCCTAATTACCCACCCGAGTGTTTGATTGCTGAATGAAAGTTGGGTTTTATTATTTTTCTGTTGTTCACATATTGTTTTGTTTTGACCTTGCACCTCCCCTCCCCTGTGGTTGTAAGCCGCCCTGAGTCCCCTCAGGGAAAAGGGCGGCATATAAATCCCAATAAATACCTAAAAAAAAAATACCTAAATTTAGTGATCATTCAAAGTTACGACGACACTGACCATTTTTCACACCTATAACCATTGCAGCTATCCTATGGCCATGTGATCAAAATGCTTGGCAACTGACTCATATTTATTATGGTTGCAGTGTCCCAGACTCATGTGATCAACTTTTGCAATCGTCTGACAAGAAAAGTCAGTGGGAAATCCAGATTCACTTAACAACTGTGTTATTAACTTAACAACTACAGTGACTCACTTAACAACTATGGCAAAAAATGGCAAAGCTCACTTAACAAATGTTTCAATTAGCAACCAAAATGTCAGGCTCAATTGTAGTCATTAATCAAGGGCTACCTGTACTCAGCTTTATACCCTTGAATATATTTCCATTACAACATCTAATTGCTTACCTACACTTCGCAGGACCTTGAGGAAGGCATGTGAATAGCTTACAGATAAGACATAGAGCCCGACATATAGTAATGTAAGTTACATTGTCAAGGTTGGACATATTCAACAATTCAGTAATTACATTACAAACTTCAATAGTTGCAAGTTTTATTCTAGAAGTGTAACTTTCCCATCAAATTTCTAATGGCATATTCTCTGAGTGTTTTACACAGTCAGTTTATTTCATAATTTAGCTGAAGATGTAGTGAGATGAAGTTATAAATTTCCAGTATAAGTCAAAGCTGTTCTACAAGATTTAACTGCATCACATAAACTCATATTTAAGCTATGACATCAATTGGGATTCTTAATGGCATACAGTTTATATTTAAAAGTGTCTTTTACATACTAACATGCTTTCCTTTCATATTTGAATGACTTGTAACCTTGATCCTTAGAGTTAGTAAGTGATCAATTTTCCTCTTAAATGAATGAATGAATGATAAATGAATGATAGATTCAGGTCTTCAAGAAAAACTCTTGTCAATCCAGCACCACTGAAGTCTTTTGATACTTATTTATTCTACAAAGTGCTCTTCAACCAGTCTTTTCTACATTCTACATTGATTGTTCTAAAATTAAGGGCCAACTTCATTTGAACGTTTGTGTGTGCGTGTATCTTAAATATGGGATACAATTAAGAATGAGAATTTGGACGATTTAACTATACTCAAGACCATTTTCAGTATACTGTAGGACCTATCAATCAAATTTATTTTTCACACTTTTTGATATACTTGCTGTGTTCTACAACAGATTGTTCAACACTAAACAAAAGCTGAACTTGTTAGAAAATTACCATTTGAGACATCTCTCTTTGTTTCATTATTCACAATACCACCTCTGTAAGCTAAGATGAAATATTAAGAACAGAGAATGAAATGTATTTCTCCTGCATTTACTTCTTGCTGCAACAATTGTTCTAACACAATATAGTACAGTATAGTATAGTAATAGTGGTTTTTGTAGTTATTCAATCATACCATTGTTTCATGCAGTGGTCATGAGGTTTGAAACAATCACTTAAATGTTTCCAATAAATCAGCCCATTTAAAAAAACTTATCTTGATTGAATTCTGACCTCCTACCATTTGTACTAGATAGGTTCTTTCATCTTTATCTCAAATCCTTTTATTCTCTAAATAGACAAGATTTATCAAACATACCATGTTCATGTGTGATATATGTTTGCCCATTTTACCAATTTTAACAGTTTTGCTGTCAGACTGATTGAGCTGGGTTAGATCATTCTCACATTCAAGGCTACATTTATTCTGATTGAAGTCAGCAGAAGTTCCGCCTGCATCTCTGAATTCTTGTATGTGAGGAGTTATTCCCTCCCCTTTAATTTACTATATTAACAATTTATCTAAAGCATCTCAGTGCTATTTTGCCATAATTATCACTCTGCAGCAAGAAAGGGGGGAAAAAAGAAAATACATGCTTCATTCTCTCTGAGAACTCCCAGTTGACTGAAGGAAACATCCCAAATCTGAAAAACCCTGGTCCAACTTACAAAATACAATCCCAGGTTCTTGGACTCCTCATAGCATATCTCATATGGTTAAAACTTTCTTTCTTAAGGGCACTAAATCTAATAATAGTTGTCATATTCTCCTGCTGTGTTGCCCAAGCTGTTTAAGACAGGCAAAGAAGTGTTTCCCAAACTGACACACCACTGCAAAACTTTAGTTCCGCACAAAGGGGGACTGTTGGGATGTAAAAACCTTCAGGACACCTCTGCTAGTCAATCCACATACCCACCCCAACCACCCGTGATCCACTGGCAACTTCAAAATGAAAATATAAAGAAACTACTTAAACATTTCTGCATTGACACTTGGGCTGCAATTGATTAAACACATCTCTTCAGGGAGTCAGCCAATGCTGGAAAAACAGTCATAAATCAAAATTCCCTTAAGATAAGGAAAATCTTTTATCACAATGCTTCTCCTTGGCACCAGATCCTCAAGCTAAACCCTGACTCCAAACCCTCGTAAAATTCCACTCCTTTGAAAAAATCTGCATATCTTTGATATGCACATCTACTGGGTCAGAAACAACTTTCCCCTCTGGTCTTCACAATGTCCCCAGGGCAAGAACACCTCACTTTATGTATCTAATACAACTTACTATCAAAGTCCATTATTACTATAAATACTACTCCTCTCAACATTTTGATCTCACGGCTATTTTTGACAGCATTTCCTTTGCCATTGAATAAATTCTGCTTCCACTTCAAGCAGGCATCCTGTGATTATTTATTCGGCCATGGAACAAATCAGATTTTTTTCTAACAGTAAGTAAACTAAAGTCTTCTAATTTGTTGGTCATTGTGCAGTTCCTATATTAGCTATCATAGTATAATATGGAATCTAACATGGAACGATAGTATAATAAAATATATAAGTTTCACTGATTCTTCTTTTGCTCTTTATCATTTTAAATTTAATCAGTTCCTGTAGCTTTTCAACTTGAGTACTGGATGTTCTTGTAAATAGAAGAATATCTGCTATGCTGCCTTTGATGTTGATATCTCTACTGCGCAGAATTTTAGAATAGTCCATCTTTGTTTGATGTTTGAATAAGTTTCTTAAGATTTTTTTCCAAAGATTTCAGTTTAACCAATCAATCAAAATAGAGTTGGAAAGGACCTTGGAGGTCTTCTAGTCTAACCCCTGTTCAAAGCGGGAGGCCCTATACAATTTCAGACAAGTGTCTGTCCAGTCTCTTCTTAAAAACCTCTAGTGATGAAGCATTCACAACTTCTGTTCCACTGGTTAATTGTCCTCACTGTTAGGAAATTTCACCTTCATTTTTTTTATTGTTACTTGTCCTGCCCTCTGGGGCTTAGGAAAATAAATTGAACCCCTCTTCTTTGTAGGAGCCTATCAAATACTGGAATACTGCTATCATGGTCCCCCAAGTCCTTCTTTTCTCTAGACTAGCCAAACCCAAATCCTGCAACCATTGTTCATATGTTTTAATCTCCAGGTCTTATTTTAGTTGCTCTTCTTTGCACTTTTTCCAAAGTCTCAATGTCTTTTTTCTAATGTGGTGACAAAACTGGATGCAGTGGTCTTAGTAAGGTTTTATAAAGCAGTACTAATACTTCACGTGATTTTATGGTATTCTGCAGGTTCTGACCAGTTCTGGAGAATTGGTAGCAGAAATTTTGAGTAGTTTGGAGAACCGCTAAATATCACCTCTGACTGGCCCCACCCCCATCTATTCTCTGCCTCCCGAGTCCCAGCTGATCAGGAGGAAATGGGGATTTTGCAGTAACCTTCCTCTGGAGTGGGGAGGGAATGGATATTTTACAGTATCCTTCCCCTGCCATGCGCACCAAGCCACACCTACAGAACCAGTAGTAAAAAATGTTGAATCCCACCATAGGTTTATACAACCAAGGATTGTATTCACTTTTCTGGCTGCTGCCACATATTGCTAGCTCATGTTTAAGTGAGATCCTTCTCACAGTTACTGTTTTTGAGCCAGGTTTCATCTAATCTTTACTTGTAGTTTTGGTTTTTCTGGCCTAAGTGTAAGACGTTGCTTTTCTCCACATTAAATTTCATTTTGTTGTATAGGGTCCATTGTATAGGGTCCAAGTCTGTCTAGATCTTTTTGGATCCTGAGCTTGTCTTCTGGGGTGTTGGATATTCCTGCCAGCTCAGTATCATCTGCAAATTTAATGAGTTCTCCTTCTATTCCCTCATCTAAGTCATTTATGAAGATATTGAAGAGTACCAGGCCTAAGACAGAACTTTGTGGTACCCCACTGCTTCCTTCCTTCCATGTAGATGTAGTACCATTAAGGACTATTTGTTGAGTACATTTTGTCAGCCAGTTATAAATCCATCTGGTAGTGATGCTGTCTATCCCACATTTTCTAGCTTACCAAGAAGGAGATTGTGGTCTACTTTGTTGAATGCCTTGCTGAAGTCTAAGTATGCTATTTCCACACCATTTCGCTGGTCTACTAATTGAGTCACTTTGTCAAAAAATGAAATGAGATTGGTTTAGCATGATCTGTTTTTAACAAATCCATGCTGGCTTTTAGTTATAACTTTGTTTCTTGATGTTCGCAAATCTGTTTTTTGGTTATCTTTTCAAGTACCTTCCAAGGTTAGGCTGATTGGTCTATAGTTTCCTGGGTTTTTGCCCCCTTTTTAAAAGATGGGAATAGAGTATACATTAGTGTAGATTGAAATCTATGCATAATATTTATTGCACTGAATATATTGATATCTACAATGATACATTGATATATACCATGTATGTAATACATTGAATATAGTTTGACATTGCACGCCAAAACAACTAGACACAAGAACATTCCCCACCCCACCCCAATGGTAATTCTCTGCTAAACAACTAATTCCCACAATACTGTATCATTCCCTGAGATGTCAAATCATCTTATAGGACTGTATTACTCTTACCCTTCTCATCTTTCTTATCACCTATTTCCTTAGCTTCTTATGACTATAATTTTGTTGTATCCTATGATTTATGTTGATTGCTTATTTAGTATCTTATGAATATCACTCAGTGTTGTATCTTATGATTTATGATGATGCTATTTTATGATTATGTTCATGATTTATCATTTGTTGCTTGTATGTACACTGAGAGCTTATGCACAGGACAAAAATTCCTTGTGTATCCAATCACACCTGGCCAATAAAGAATTCTATTCTATTATGCCTTTTACCCCCAATTAATGAATGTGTTTCTGGAAGGCTTTTACTGAACTCTTGAGGCACAGGGACAAAAGAAGCAGCTTTACATTGTAAGCACAACTGAGACAGAACAAATACCTTGAAAAATGCCACTCATCAAAACTAGAAAAGTACTTGGTTTACAAGAGTGCTCAAGCTAACCTTAAGATGTAAATGAAAAAAACATATGAAAAGGACTCTTGGTTGCTCCTGAAGAACTAATTCTTTAGAACATCAACATGTTAAGTAGGGACGTACTGTATGTCTCTCTGTGTAGGTTTGTGTGTGTGTGTGTGTGTGTGTGTGTGCTTGGTGAGATCCAGATTTGTTGAATACCATCTGACTGTAGAATCTAAAAAGCAAAATTAAACAAACATTCCCTAGGAATAAGTGAGAAGAGAAAAACATTTTGAACTTTTTAGTTGTAATTCAATACGCACATTTATCTGATTAAGTTCTATTAAGAACAGTGAGTTTTTGAGTAAATGTGTGGAGAAGGGTGTCAGCAATGGGTTCACACTGAATTAAGTCACTTTTATGTTAACCGTGGCTTGGTAAACAAACTACTGAATCATAAACATTACTACAATAATGGTTTTCAAAATACAGTATTTGGATATTCATACCATGGTAAGTCCAAACTAACCAAACAATATTATGATTTGCTGCAATATGTGAATTCAGCAGTTCTTATGTATTCTTTATTATTTATTCTATAGCAGTTCTATCTTCTTGACTAGGATAACAGCCTCCTTTTTAGATTTGCTGCACTTTTTGCTATGTAAAAGTGCAAAAGTTCAATGAAACGATCCAGGCAGGTTTCTTTGAAATATATAAGGAATTGCCACATAATCTACAGGCAATGTACAGATTTGTGTTAAATTATTGTTTATTGCATACACTTTCACTTTATCCCTGTTTTGCTTTAATAAATTTATTTATGTCAGCCAGGTACCTTCAAAGTTTAACAAATATTTTTGTTTATATATTTAATATTTTGATTAAAATATAGACATGAAATGTCTTACAGTATACTATAATAAGCTTTCAAATAATGTCCTTTGAACTATGAGAGTTTAGATCTGCTAGCTATCCGCCAGTATTTTGCTGTTTAAGTGTTTTTTAAATTCATATTATCTATGTTTATATTCATGTACACTTGTACTATTTGTATTTTTCCTTTAATGCTTTATAAAAGAATAACATTTTTTTTTTTACAATTGGAAGACATGGAAATTTTATAACAGTATGCTTTTGTACAACTTTTTTCATTTCAGTGAAGTTCAATAATGGAACATTTTAATGGACTCAGACAATAATCTTTGCGGGCAGAAACTTTATTTTGTCCTTTGTAAGTAGAAGAAGATCCTCTTCAATAGCTAAGGAGGAGAAAAAAAAAGCATTCATGATCTTCTTAAGGAAATGGTCCTTTCTCACTCTCTTATTAATCTATGAGGAATTAGATCACATCAAAGGCCATAGTTTTAAACTTCCTGCTCCTTCATGGAATTGCTCTAAGGTATCTTGAGAAGCATTCTGTTTTTGACAGTGATACTATCTGACAGCTGCTTTCCTTGAAATGATGAAATTGTCAAGCTCAAGAGCAAAGATTCTACACTAGAAGGTAGCATGAAACTAGATCAAAAGATGCAGTCGCTTGGCAGTTGGGGCTTTAACTGAAAAGCTGTTGAAAGTGGGAGTGAAATAAGATATCTTGTTGTAACCCTTCCCATAAGATCTTTTCTTCCACAGAGGATAGTGAAAGATTAGACTCCCATTGGGGTGGGGGAAGGAAGGAAGGAAAGAAGGAAAGAAGGACAATGAAGAGTCCTAGTCATCCAAGTTATGGTTGTCCCAAAGATACTTTTTCAAAAAACAACTGGACTTCCCCCCCCCCCACCACCACCTTGAAGATGTTTGCCTTCTCATCCAATAAGCTTCTTTAGTTCTGACAGAAATCTTGGATGAGAAGCTAAATTTTTTCAAGGAAAACAAAGAGAGTCCAGTTGCTTTTTGAAAAAGCACCTTTGGGACAAGGAAGGAAGGAAGGAAGGAAGGAAGGAAGGAAGGAAGGAAGGAAGGAAGGAAGGAAGGAAGGAAGGAAAAAAAGTTGATTCCATACATACATGATAGCATCCAGAATGGAAAAACACCAGGAAAATGCTCAGTGATTTGTAAGACTGCAAACTTGAGAATATGTTTCTTAATAATTAATAATTCTTAAGAATACCCTGAATTATTGTAAACAAAAAAGACTCCCATGTGCTTATACATTAAAGAAAATAAAAGACCAGAGATACACATGTTTAAGTATGAAGTACCTTCTACTTCTGTAGAAGCATCCTGAAATAACCCAGGAAGCTGATGATAGGTAATTTTCAAGTAAAGGACCTTATTGAAATGAGTATCTAGAGTAATCTAAAATAAAACTGTATCTACAATCCAACACCCATATTCCCGCATTTTGGTTTCTTCTGAAAACCACACTTGGTCTTAGTTTATTCTAGCCCAAGGCTGTGATTGATTCTGTGGTGAAATTCACTCTCAGCTAAACCACCATAAAGGGATATTTTTAAAAAGATATTTCCACAAGAAAAAAAAAGCATATTACTTCTGTGTTCTTCCTATATAGCCCACTTTACTATTTAGAATAGCCTGCCCCCAACTAGTCTTCAATTGTTGTTATTCCCGTGATCTTATTTGCTAGAAATGCACCAGGTTGGAGAAGGGACATTTAGAAAAAATGATAATCATATCTTGAGGGCATCAGATGCTTTGGATTCTCATGAACCAACTTTTCACTCAACATTTTTTTCAAGTTCTAAGATTAAGACTGAAATCAAATAATTGGCTTTTATTTCTTCTTTCCTATTGTTCCCTGTACTTCTATATGCTGAAGCTGAGTCATTTTTCCACTAATCCTAATCCCTTATCATCTTCTCATTCATCAAAGAGGTAAGCTGAAAATGAGTCCTTACAGAAAGAAGTCCTTCAAGCTCTGCTGAGCTATGTAATTGTCTGAGTAAGAGTCCAACCTGAATGCTTATCAATGCAAGAGATTTAAAGGACAACTTCACAAGTTGGACAGATAGAGGAATGTTCAGGTTTCATTCAGGTGCTTTTTGTAATCAGACCAAGCAAGACCTGATAGCACAGGAAAATATAGACATATCCCAGAATAAACATATTTTTTTACATGGGTGTCTTTTAACTCAAAAAGTCACATGCATCCGCAGACTCTCTAAGATAGTTGTGTAACATCAAAGCCATGTTCAAGATGTAAAATAGGTGCCGAAATAAAGGGTGGGCAACAGAGCAGCACGACACCATGTTTTGGTTGTGGAGTTCATACATTTAGTTCCCTTGCATTGAGTGTCTGAGCTTCATGAAATTATTAGTCCTTGCAGAAGCTTCATTCCATGAATTAGTTCTTTACAAACCTTTGCTAAAGAAACGTTTGATGAGGAATCCAGCAGACAGTGGATGCATGAATTAGCTGTTATCTTTGTAGCCTATGCAGTTGTAACTCAAGTTTGTTGTGTGAGACAATTCTTTTTCCCTTTTACCTTTTTTATAGACTGTTCTCTTCCTTCTGAAAAGCAGACGTTTTTGTCCTTTGTAAGTAATTTGCACAGTAGCAGCATCCTGACTGATTATCACTGATGATAGAAGCATTTAAGCAAGCCAGAAACTTCTGGTAGAGGGCGAATTTGGATACAGCATTGAACAGAAGAAGGTTTTGTGGCAGGAGTTTACATAGACATAGAAACACACTATCGCCTTCTTCTATTTCCTGGCACACGGAGAGCAGCAGTATGTGCTACGCACTCTGGACTGTTCATCAACTTCAAACATAGGCCAAATCATCCATGGAAATGGCAGCAATTAGGAGAAGTGAAATCCAAACAAACTACAGTAACTTGAAGAGTCTCAGTGGCAAAGATACAGCCCTCAATATATTCAACCCTTCCCTGCTCCCATTGACAAGAGTTAATGGAAAGATAAACCTTAAGCCAGCTTGCAGTTTATAAACTGTCATCAGCTAAGGCCTCTGATCTTTGTAATAAGAAAATATCATTGTTTGCATGGATAGAAGTGACCTGTTTCGCTCTGGAGACGCCCCCTCTCCTCACCCTGTTTGTTAGACTCAAACATCAGATTTTCTGAGACAGAATAGAAATGGGGATCATCAAAGTTAAGCATTTTAGAAGATTATAAATATATGAAAAGGGACAGTGATTTTGTCAGCTTGGTCTGAGTGGGTATATAGTAAAATAACAGAATATGTGATGGAGTTGTGTGTTTATGTATCCCTTTAATTATTAAAACATCAGCTGGTTTTAAAATGTCCAGTGTAGTATCTTTTTCCATGTTAGTCTTGTAGCCTGTCAACCAAGAAAAAAAAGAAAGAAATTAAATCAGGTTCTATGACTTTAGCCTTTGAATAGGCTAAAAATTAAAATTGGTAGAAGTAAAAGAAAGATGGTTTATTTAATCTATCTTAAAACAGGTGTGTTGTTATTTCTGGTAACCCTTAAGGGACATTTGCTGAAACCAGGACTGAAATGAGAATGCTTTATCAATTTGCTTATACAAATTGTAGATAAGTGATGGGATATGAAAAGAAGATATCATTTGTTGTATTTGAAGAGAAGGCGGCACATTGCTAGAATTATTTACACTTGTTGAGGAAGGTGGAAAATCACTTTGCAACAAGCCCACCATCTTACCTGCTGAGGCATCACACGCCCTGCCCCCCATGTTTAGTAATGCATCATACATTATCTTAAAAAATAATATTATTACAATTTCTCTGCTTTGAAAGAGAGAAAAAGCTTCTTTAATCAACTTATTTTAAAGAAAATATAAGACTCGGATTTCACTGCATATTTATATTTGCTAACATATTGTTGACTTTTGTAATAGCCAAATATTTCCTGTTTTTACTTAAGGGTAATATTTATCCTATGATGTGGGATGGTAAGTTATACCTTGAAACCCTCATTTTACCCACAAGCCACAGAGAGGTCAGCTGCTATTAAGGAGACTTAGCTTGGCTTCTGTATTTCCAATATGACTGAGCCGGGCTGTTTTAAATATACTGTGTTGACTTTGGGGACTCTACTTTCAGCCTTTTATAAGCTGGACCATCCACACAACTGATGACAAATGGAGATTTATTTTATTTGAACCACAGAATTTTGGCCAAAGAGGTGAGCTTCCCTCTGTCAAATTTAAAACTAAGAGCACAGGGTTTCTTGGAGCATTTTTGTGTATTTAGTAATGGTCATAATATACCAATTCAGGCGGCAATGCTAAATGTATTTATTAGAAAGCACTAAATTCACCATGGCACATAACTCAGGATAACAGCAGAGTAATTCAAGCCATGACCCTTTGGACATGCATGTAACATTAATACATACACAGAAGAGACATGGCTTTGATCACATGTCACAACCATCATGTTAACTTTTTTGATCCCTCCTTTGGATACAGCTGCTATGCACATAACCCTAACCCTTTTTACCTTCCTCCCCCCCCCAGGCTTGCATCCTTAAACCACGCCAATGCCCGTTAACTTACCAGATTCTGTCTCTAGTTTAAAAAATAGTTGTTTCACCTTTCTTTTTAGCTTGCCTTAGTTTTTACTATTACAGTTATGATCATTAATACAATTACTATAGAAAAAAGAATATGTGATGGATTTGCCACAATTTTTCGGGTTTTGCTTAAGAATTACTGAAGGAATTTGTGTGTCTGTTTGCTAAGTGCAGTTTAATTAAAAAGAGCAGAAGTGGTGAAGTAAAGATATGGAGGAACATACATGTGAATGCCTTTTATTTTCTTAAACTGTGTGATGTATAGGCACAGCTGTCTCATCTTCTATTTCATGCTATTCATACTGAAACCTGAGTTTCAGAAGTTTTAAGTTGCAATTCTGGACAGTCTTTTGAAGTGGATTGTTGTCCTTTCATTTTTGTTGAAATATTCATGAACAGTGAAGCAAGGAACAAAATTTTGATTGTGCGAATGCTTGATTATAGCTAAACATTTCAAAAAGTATTCAGTGACATTCTGATTAGCAGCATTAAGTGTGTGCTGATGATATGGTCATTAGAGTACTTAAACGTCATAGGGACTGCTCTGATACAGTTATACATTTTGCATATACAGTACAATTTTCCATTGTCTCCTTTCAGAGCATCTTTTTACAGGTATTTCCCGAGTTATGAGTATTCCCTTAACAAACTTTTAAAGTTATGCGATAAGTGTCCTCTAGCATTTCCCAAAACTATGAATCTTGCAGCACCATAGCGGTTGTTTGTTCTGGAGAACCAGTAGCGGAAATTTTGAGTAGTTCAGAGAACTGGCAAATGCCACCTCTGGCTGGCCCCAGAGTGGGGTAGGAATGGAGATTTTCAGTATCCTTCCCCTGCCACACCCACCAAGCCACAGCACGCCCACCAAACCACTCCCACAGAACTGGTAATAAAAAAAATTGTGAATTTCACCACCGGGTGGATCCATTAGTAACTCGAGGATTACCTGTACTTTCCATAGTTCTAACTCATAGTGATATTAATGCAACATGAAACAACCTAAAGAATGCATGTAGAGCAAGACAGAATCTTGCACGTTTGAAAGTACATGTCCCAAAGGTACATTTCCAAAAGGCAACTGGACTTTGTTTCTTTTCAACCATGGAACAAACATGACTTGGATGATTTAGACTCTCCATAGGCATCTGAAAGTACATGTCTTCCCCATCATCTTTACAACCCAAGAACAGGGAGGATCCCTTCTAAGACATTTGCCATTCTTCCATTCCTTCTGCAGGCCAAGCTGCGACTTATCCAATCCCATAGCCCTAACTGTGTTCCATTTTTCAAGATCATATTTATCGCTTAGGCAAAAGTTGCTGCTTATCTGTCTCTTCCATGGGGATTCACTGGGAGATGTTAAAAAAAAAATTCTCTACCAACCCTATCCTATACTAGCCTATTTTCAAACCTGTTATTTCTTTTGCTGTGTTCTTTCCCTGCATCAAATTTGATCCAATTAAGTTTGGGTTTTGAAAAGATATCCTGCAGATGGACAATCCACCAGAGACCTCATTCACATAATGGCTTTCCAACATTTCTTTAAAAGAATTGAAAAGGAGAAAATATTTCATGGTAGGACAGATGTGAGGATAATCTGTCAGTGATCCCTTTGTCCTATTGATCACCAGGGTTGGTTCAGCAAATCTTGCTCTCTAGGTGGATGTCCCCTTCCTTCTCTGGTACTCCATGTATATCCCACCTGAACTTGCATTCTCAATGGAAGAAGACATGGATGTGTACGGTGCTTCTATGAAAAATATACCATAGCTGGGGTCTTCTCCTAGAACTTCAAAGCAATATTTCATGGCAGGAAAGCTGCAAAATGATGGCCATTCTGATTTTGCCTAGTAGAAAGTCTTATTAAAGTCAAGCAAGAAAATAAATACAATTATTTCAATAATAATAAATCTAACTTTTAATAGTTTAATTCTAATTTAATGACATTTTGTTAAAATGTTAAGCTTGAAAAGCTACACGTCTGTTAAAAGATACCTCATTTACTTCTAAGTAAGTGAGCAAAAGATTGCAACCTTATTTCAAATATTCCACCCATTCTTTTGATCTAAAAATATAAGCAATCCAGCTCATTCATTTCAAGCCTTCTTAGGTACCCCCAAGAATCTCTGAAACTTGGCAGAACTACTGCTGAATGACAGGACTATTCTGCCAAGAGTCATATCTCAAGACTGAACCCTGTGAAATCTGTGAAAATCTATACAAACTGCAAAGCAATATTCAAGACTACATTTTCCAGCTGTCTCTCCTTCCTGCCAGGGTAGCATTGTCCAGTGGGATCACAGATCTGATTCCAGATGAAAGGCACATGTCTAGGCCCTCCCTTCAACATCTGGAATTCATTCTGAGCCAGGAGGGCACAAGCAGACAGAATGTCATTATCATCTTGCTCCTTGTTTCATTGTTGGCTATTCCAGACACCAGATAATGGAAATATTACTGTGAATGAAAGGGTTTAGGTGTTTAGGGAGCTATAGTTTGTAGGCTTTTAGTGTGACTGATGGGATTATCTGATGCTGTAAATTCTAGCATATTGTATGTGAGGCTATTGGTTTGCGAACACAGGTGGTATTCCGCAGGTTCTGACCAGTTCTGGAGAATTGGTAGTGGAAATTTTGAGTAGTTTGGAGAACCAGTAAATACCACCTGTCTGGTCCCGCCCCCATCTATTCTCTGCTTCCTGAGTCCCAACTGAGGGAATGGGGATTTTGCAATATCCTTCCCCTGCCACATCCACCAAGCCATGCCCACCAAGCCAAACTACGCCACACCCACCAAGCCACGCCTACAGAACCAGTAGTAAAAAATTTTGAATCCCACCACTGGTTGAAAGGGAAAGAAGAAATAGAGGAAATAGAGGGGAAACATTCTCAAATAATTAATTTCTATGATCCAGAATTCTGATTAAACTCCTTTTATTTCTACTCTGCAGAAACAAACTCTCTGCTTTCATTATTAACACATGCTTTAACTTGTTACTATGGAATTAAATTTGGCCTTCAATATGTTTATGAAGTAAATAGGTAAGCAATACTTTCGGAACCTGGTTTTTGTATTTCCTCCCCTCCTCCTCTTCCCATCGCTCCAGTAAACAATGTGAAATAATTATACAAGCTCCACACACATTACCTTAAATTGCTCCCAAGGCTCAAGATATGTATCTTGAGAACAGCTGCAAGGTATCTTTTAGGTGGAGATTGAATGAGAAGTTGTTACTGAAAGAAAAAGGGGGGGGGGCGGGTTAAAAAAAAAGTTAAAGGAATGTTAAAAATAATCTCAATAAAGGCATATACTGTAAGTAAGGATAGGTTGGTATATGAATAAAGTTTTTGTAAGAGGATATTTTATACAACAGAATAGTGAATTTAAAAAGAAAAGCCAAGATAAAATCAAACGATTCTGGATAAGATTAAAAAAAGGCAAAAGTATTTAAAATTTCCTTAGGAATGACAACTAATATTCATTAAATTAAGCTTTTATAAGCACTTATCTATGTTATCAATGAGACAGATGGAAATAAAGATGAACTGTGGAGATAGTTGGCATACAACTTATGTTAATTCAGTACTGTGCATATTAAGTAAAAGTAAATGTAACAATTTCCTCTGTTGAGTTATGTCCAACTCTAGAGAGTGGTTCTTTTCTCCATTTCCTAGCTGAGGGAGCCGGCATTGTCTGTAGATGCTTCCGTGGTCATGTAGCCAATATGACTATACACCAGGGCACAAGAGATGCTGTTATGTTCCCCCTGAAGTGGTACCTATTTATCTACTTGCATTTGCATGCTTTTGAAATGCTAGGTTGGCAGGAGCTGGGACAAGAATGTGAGCTCATCCCATCACATGATGCTTGCGTCTTGAACTGCCAACCTTCTGGTTGACAAGCCCAGCATCTTAACTGGTAGGTCACCGTGCTCCCTCTGCATGCTAAGAGAAGCCTCCAAATTTAGTTTTGCATTGGCTTCCCAAATTCCTTAATCTAGTAGTATTTGATTGTCATGGAATTGGTTCATTTCTGAAGTCTGTAGATCACATCACCTTTCAGAATAGTTTTGGCAAAGACAAGCTACTTCCAAAATGCCCAAATTGCCACTTCCCTTAAATATAGATACTAACCCAGGGGTGTTAAACTGAATTTTTTCAAAGGCTGAATCAGCATTGTAGTTCTCCGCAGGCCGGCCCGTGGGGGGAAGATGGGATGGATGCCTTCTGCAGCACTTTGCCAGCCAAAATGGGGAACCCCATTTTGGCCAGCAGAGTGCTGCAGAAAACCACCCAGGCTGAAAACGGGGTGCGGGGGTGGTGGTGGGGGGGCATGCCCCATTTTGGCTACCAGAGGCACCACAGGCTGGTCTTTTTCTATTTCCAGGCCAGATCCTGCGGGCCAGATTTAAGTCAATCACCTCCCATAGACCGATTAGATCTCACAGGTTAGGTCTTTTCCGGATTCCATCTGCCAGCCAATGTCGGCTGGCGACTCCCCGGGGGAGAGCCTTCTCTGTCGCAGCTCCAGCCCTTTGGAATGATCTCCCTGTGGAGATCCGGACCCTTACTACCCTCCCGGCCTTCCGCAAAGCCGTTAAGTCCTGGCTGCTCCAGCAGGCCGGGGGGCTTTCGAAATATCCAGCCCTTTGGAAATTGTGACTGTTGTGTATTTTAACATGTTGTTTTGTGTATTACCCCCTTCCCTTGTTTATTGTAAGCCGCCCAGAGTCCTTCGGGAGTGGGCGGCATACAAGATCAATAAAACTAAACTAAACTAAAACTAAACTAAGTACCCTGCAGGTCGAATGTGACCCATGGGCCTTGAGTTTGACACCCCTTTACTAGCCAAACAAAATCCTCACCTATCTGTACCAGCCGAATACAGTAAGTAAGGTATTCCTAACATGGCAGATATGTTGCAACTTCCTATGATGTAGTTTTTAAGAATGAAGCCCCTTGTAGAAAAAAGAGATAATAATCTCCGAAAATATCCATCAATGTGTTTAATTATATCTAGATTTCTAAGCAGATTAAGTTAATTTCTTGGCCAGTTAACCTTGAAGTTTTGTTTGGTTCCAAATTATTGCATTCCTTCTTTAAAAATAAATATCTTCTTTCTAAATAAATTTGCTAATTGTTCTAATTTAAAAACACGAACAAGGAATAATTCTGAAAAAAAGTATTTTATGAGTTGATAATTGTTTGATTTCATAACGGATTTGTGTCATGATAACCCCGAAGGATCAGTGGATTTAAAAAAAAATAGTTAAGATATATCCCGCATATGTAATCTGCATTTGGATGGGGGACTTCCTCTTTTAGAAACAAAGATCACATTTAAAATATTTCATTTATTATTTCCTTTTTAAAACCTTCTTCTTTTGGCTGCCCCAAAGGACTCCCTTCTACAAGTTCTCAAAAAGCAGGAACAGCTGTGGTGCCTTAATACCAGTTCTCCCCTCACCATTTCCTGCCCTCTCAGGAAGGGAAAAAGTCGCAGGGGAATCAGACGGGTAAGGAATTCCTTGTGTGATGGAAGAAGTTCTGTCCTGCTCTTTAAGCTGCCTTTCCTCCCTTAATCTTCTGGTATTTATCAAGAAGAGACCAGGGAGGACTTGCATGTGGGAGTTAACTGCTCCTCCTCTGATGAATACCAGAAGTCTAAAAACAAAGCAGTCAGCAAGTATGTGCTTCTACCTTTCTTGATTCACCCATGTAGCATTCTTTCTCCTTTCTGAAAGATGAAAATTCAGCCAGTGTTAGAAGGCATTCCACCTGTCCTTGCCTGTTAGGAGGACTGCCTGAGTCTAATGCTGTGATTCTGTGATTCATTTTACGACTTTTCTTGTTGCAGTTCTTAAGCGAATCACTGCAGTTGTAAAGTTAGTAACATGGTTGTTAAGTGAATCTGGTTTCTGAATCTGAATCCTGTTAGGAGAGCTGTTGGAGTCTAATGCTGTGCTTCTAGGAGAATACAGGTAATCCTCTACATATGACCCCAATTGAACCCCAAAGTTCTGCTGCTAAGTGAGACAGTTATTAAATGAGTTTTGTCCCATTTTCCAACTCTTCTCGTCACAGTTATTAAGTGAATTGCTACAGTTGTTAAGTTAGTAACACGGTTGTTAAGTGAACCTGGCTTCCTCATTGATTTTGCTTGTCAGAAGTTCGCAAAAGGAGATCACAAGATCCAAGGACACAGCAATCGTCATAAAAACACGCTGGTTGACCAGCGTCCCAATTTTGATCAGGTGACAATGGGGATACTGCAGCAGTCGTAAGTATAAAAAATAGTCTTGTCACTTTTTATAATACAATACAATAGCAGAGTTGGAAGGGACTTTGGAGGGCTTCTAGTCCACCCCCCTGCCTAGGCAGGAAACCATATACCGTTTCAGACAAATGGCTATCCAACATCTTCTTAAAGACTTCCAGTGTTAGGGCATTCACAACTTCTGGAGGCAAGCTGTTCCACTGATTAATTGTTCTATCTGTCAGGAACTTTCTCCTCAGTTCTAAGTTGCTTCTCTCCTTGATCAGTTTCCACTCATTACTTCTTGTTCTACCCTCAGGTGCCTTGGAGAAGAGTTTGACTCCCTCTTCTTTGTGGCAACCCTGAGATATTGGAACACTGCTATCATGTCTCCTATAGTCTTTCTTTTCATTAAACTAGACATACCCAGTTCCTGCAACCGTTCTTCATATGTTTTAGTCTCCAGTCCCCTAATCAACTTTGTTGCTCTTCTCTGCACTCTTTCTAGAGTTTCCACATCTTTTCTACATCGTGGCGACCAAAACTAAATGCAGTATTCCAAGTGTGGCCTTACCAAGGCATTATAAAGTGGTATTAACACTTCACGTGATCTTGATTCTATCCCTCTGTTTATGTAGCCCAGAATTGTGTTGGCTTTTTTGGCAGCTACTGCACACTGCTGGCTTATATTTAAATGGTTGTCCACTAGGACTCCAAGATCCCTCTCACAGTTACTACTATTGAGCAAGGAACCACCTATACTGTACCTGTGCATTTCATTTTTCTTGCCTAAATATAGAACCTTACTCTTTTCACCATTGAATTTCATTTTATTAGATAGTGCCCAATGTTCAAGTTTGTCAAGATCCTTCTGTATCTTAAGCCTATCTTCTGGACTGTTGGCTATTCCTGCCAGCTTGGTGTCATCTGCAAATTTGACGAGTTCCCCATTTATTCTCTCATCCAAATCATTGATGAAGATGTTGAAGAGTACTGGGCCTAAAACAGAGCCTTGGGATACTCCACTGCATACTTCCCTCCATGTAGATGCAGTTCCATTGAGGACTACACATTGAGTGCAGTTGGTCAGCCAGTTACGAAACTATCTGGTGGTGATGTTGTCTAACCCGCATTCTTTTACTTTATCTAGCAGTAGGTTATGGTCTACCTTATCAAATGCCTTACTGAAGTCCAAGTAAACTATATTGACGGCATTCCTCTGGTCCACTAATTTTGTCACTTTGTCAAAGATGTTGATGTTGAAGAGTTGCTTTTTGCCCTTTTTTGAAGATGGGAACCACATCAGCTCTTTTCCAGTCCTCTGGCAGTTCCCCAGTGCTCCAGGATCTCTGAAAGATATAGTTCAGTGGTTCTGAGATCTCGTCTGCCAGTTCCTTCAGAACCCTGGGGTGTAATCCATCCGGTCCTGGTAATTTGAACTCGTCTAGGGTAGACATGTGCTCACTTATCATTTTCTTCCCTATTTCAACTTCCTAATCTGATTTCTTTGGTGCTGTTTTTGATAGGTTGGACTGTTTTATCCCTTTGGGTAAAGACAGGTGCAAAACATGAGTTTAAAAGTTCTGCTTTCTCCCTGTTGCTTGTCGCCTTCTTGCCACTTTCTCCCAGCAATGGACCAATTGTTTCCTTAACTTTTTTCTTGTTTTAACATGTTGGAAGAAGCTTTTTTTATTTTTTTTACTTTTGTGGCAATCCTTTCTTCATTGTGAGCCTTAGCTTTCCTCACTTCATCTTTACGGGCTCGGGCTATTTGCTGATATTCTGCCTTAGTATTTCAGTGCTGTTGTAAGTTTGGTCACTAAATGAACTGCTGTCAGTAGAGAACCACCTATACAGTAACTTTGGAAAGCAGACTTAAACTCTAAACCAGCCTCCCCCCCCCATCTTAATGGACTCTGAATAGGCTGACACAGAATTAATCCCCTAGCAGAGATTAGGCACCTGTACCATAAATCAAAAACAACCATTCCTCTCCACTGTCTTACAAAGGAAACATTGAGCAGGAACACCAGTGGCAATAACGGGCAATGAATGGCTGGTGGACAGCTGGGATGAGGTCAGCGGCAAGGTGAATGTCGAAATATTATGACAGCGTAATGCCCAAAGGTCAAGCATTTGCCTTTATGAAAGGGTCCATGTCAGTCATATGATCTATATGTGTCATTGATGTTCTGAAGTAAGCTTATTGATATTGTTATTGTCTTTTTATGGTTAAATAATGCCAAATTTAGCCTTTTCATACACCTGTCTCCATCTGAAAACCAAACCTTTAGACACATAAATTCTGTGGCTGTTGGAGGCCAATTACAATAAAATAAAAATAAAATTTGGAAGTTTAGCACTGTCTGCAAAAGTTTGCCCACTCTTCTCTTTAATGCCTGAATGGGATAGAAGGAAGAGGAGGTCTAGATATATTTGTATACATTCTTTGGAGACTTAATTAAAATAATGATGTTTATCTATCTTACTATCTTTTCTAAGAACTATTTAATGCCAGGCGCAGGATGGGAGCAATGAGTTAGGGTCCCCCCCCCAAGTTTCATATTCCACAGCTATACTACCTCTGCCAACAATTCTTCAGCAATGGCAACGACCTCCATAAATATTCATACAGATTCATTTCAGCATTTCATCCCATAAAGAGGGACTAACTGACAATACTTTTGAAGATGCCAGCAAGGACACACTGTTAATAACATTGTGGGAAGCTAAAAAGCTCTTCCAGCTATTGTGGGTATAAATTCTGAGCCAAATAAGTATAAATCAAATTTAATAGAGATTTAGCACAACCTCTAGGCAGAAGATGCTGGTTTGACAAATATATTACAACCAATACACTGAGTAAATAGAGATTTAATAGAACTGACTAGGAAGTTTGGTTTACTGACTGACATCTTTTGGTTCCAATAATCCTTGCCTTTACATCTGACAGCAACCACAAATTCCTATTATAGAATTAAGATGCATTCATTTTTTTTTCAGGTTTGGGACAAAGCAAGCAAATTTCTGTGAAATGCCTTCAGGCAGCCTGGAGATTACATTCTAAAAAGAATGCTGCTGTTTTAAGAAAGGATATATCATTGTTTTGATATCCCTTCTTTCTGACAAGTGGTGTGTGGATGTGTAAAAATTCAGCCATCTCTATTGTTCATGTTAGTAGTATTGCAGTTTGACAAGTATTTATAGAGATGTTTAAAATCCCCATTAATTTGTATCCTATTTTTAAAAGTGTGAAGTATTTGTAAATGTTTGTCCCTAATTTACGTAACAGGTAAGGTAAATAGTTTTAATAACCATTTTTAATAATGCAAATTACATTGTTTCATTCATAAACACAAATGAGCCAGACATAGGCTTATATCACAGAAACTTTTCCCATACAGGTAGTTCTTGACTTACAACAATTCATTTAATGATTGTTTGAAGTTACAACAGCACTGTGACTTATGACTGTTTTCCCACACTTACAACCAATCACATGATCCAAATTCAGACATTTGGCAACTGACTCATATTTATGATGGTGGCAGTGCCCTGGGGCCATATGATCCCCTTTTGCAAAAGTCTGATGAGAAAAGCCAATGGGGAAGCCAGGTTCACTGTTACTAACTTAGTAACTGCATTGATTCACTTAACAATTGTGGCTAGAAAAGTTGTAAAATGGGTAAAACTCAGTGAACAACTTTCTTCCTTGAGAAATTAGTCTCAGTTGTGGTTGTCAGATGAGGGCTATCTTTATAAGGGTGTTTTTATTTTCTTCTTATTAACTACCACTAGGTTATGCAGTTGGAAAATGAATGCTACGTTACTTTGATTCTAGT
Source organism: Thamnophis sirtalis (assembly GCF_051295495.1). Lineage (NCBI taxonomy): Eukaryota > Metazoa > Chordata > Lepidosauria > Squamata > Natricidae > Thamnophis > Thamnophis sirtalis. The sequence continues at coordinate 64,297,880 of NW_028261385.1, forward strand.
GTGTGTCACTGCCAAATTAATTTTGGTTTATTAAATCTTCTGCCAGAATCCAAGAGTTGCAAAAAACTTTTATGTTTCTATTCCTATAGTAAATATTTCTTACAGTTAGGACCCAGTTACTAACAACCTTGCAATTCCAGATGTTTTTGTCGCTATTGTGGACAATTTAAATAAACTGCAAAGACTGGAATGGCATAGCTAAAGTGAGCTGCTGTTTGACTATATAGAGTATAACGTGTTTTGAAATATCTCTATGAACATTAGCATGCTACTAAATGTTTTATTCACAGTTATGATTTTCTATTCAATATCTTCAGGGAAATTTTAGTTTCCAGTGCATGGCCATTTTATCTGGCAGCGTAACTTTGATTTTTAAAATCATTTAAAAAATATTTTTTGCTTCTGAAACCAGAAGCAGTATTTTCTGCAATATACCTCCCTTTCCCATTAATTCTTTTAATGAGATTGGTAAACTACTTTTAGTGGTGTCAAACAGCTCCAGCTGAGCTCAGTTCTAATCTTCAATGCTTTAAATATATTTTTCTGTAGCATTGGAGCTCTGTCTTGAAAAAAATATGTATTGATAAAAATTCCTTTGGGCCAGATGCAAACTATGAAAACACACACAGTTGAAGTATTTTTTTTCCTCTTTGCTATTTTTAAATTACACTTAATTACACTTCAGTTGCATTTACATTTCAGTGCAAGAGCTGCTGTGTTCATAAGGCATTATATGACCCAGTAACGCAGACAGATGTGATTCCAGGGAAAGTAAAGATTTGAAATATCATGCATGTTTTACCTTAAAGTCATCTTATTGGTTTTTTTTTTTAGTATACGCACGCATACCCTGAAGTTCTGAAAAGATGCAAGTTTGAAAACAGAAAATGTCTGTCTTTATTATTCATGGATGTACGCACCATTGCAAATTAAGTGAATAAAAACACACTCCTGCTTAAAAAAGGTAGAAAGTTATGAATGTCTATCAGTAACTTTAAATATATGTTAAGGAAGAAATGGCAGCTTACCTTTGGCTATTAATGAACCACATTCACTAAATAAAATACTGTCTACTAGTCTATAAGTGGAAAACAGGGATTTCAAGAATGGAATATATATGGACACTGGATAAGGAGTCGTTCTTTCTCTTAGCTGAGTGAAGAAAGGGTAGTTAGTAGTTAGTAAAAAGTGAGCTGTTCACATAGAGAACACTTGACAGAAAGAATTGCCCCGCTTTTTCATAGGGATCTGATATTATAATCCTTTTTGACTGAAATGACAAGTAGGTGTACTTATCTTTAGTGTCCTAAATCACTGCCAAGATCAAATTTTCTGAATTCTATTTGCATTGGGCTACCGGGTCTAAGCTACAAAAATCCAAATGACCAGATGCTGCAAAGCAATGCAGAAAATGCTGTTTGTTGGCATCTAGTGGCTGTCCACATTTTTAGAGCCCAGATATGATAGCCCTATCTACAATGTTCCAAAGGTACTTTTCCAAAAGGGAACTGGACTTCCTTGGTTTTTTTCTTTGAAAATGTTTCACTTCTCATCTAAGAAGCTTCTCGAGGCTCTTCGGAATTGAAGAAACATCTTGGATGAGAAGTGAAATGTTTTTAAAGAAAAAGGCAGTCCACTTGCTTTTTAGAAAGCACCTCTGGGACAACTGTGACCTGGATGATTGAGCATCTCTATAGACATTTAATCCTGCAATGTTTACATATGCCCTTAGGTTTTAAGATGCTTGTGTCCTGTATTCATACTGGCTTAACTTTAAACCAGAATAAGAAAATCCAGTCTGTACTGAAACATTTTGACAATGACTTGAAAGGTATTGAGCCAGTCAGTTTCTCTCAGCCCAACTAACCTTGCAAGATTGTTGTTGTGCGGAAAATAGGAAGGATATTAAATGTATTCACTGCCTTGAAATAGTTATTATTTATTAAAAATAATTTAAAAGGCAGGATTTAAAAAAAAATCTAAATACACAGTATTAAAAAAAGTTTTAAAAGTTGCCAATGTTAAGAATCTAGATTTTTGGAAGTGATAGTATGTTTTGGACTGCTTCTGGTTTTATATGTGGCTGGTCACTTGTTAATGAACTAGTATGCATTAAGCTGGATAAATATTTTTATTTTCTCACATCTTGTATACATACAAGAAAGGTCTGCTACCTAGACCCCTAAATTGTCTCAGTTTTTTTTAAAATCATGTTGAATTAAGCTTGGATTAATTAATTGAATTACACCCTCACCTATCATAATTTCTCTTGGCATCTCCCAGAAAGAATATGTCAAACCCTGTGGCAATATGATCAACTTACAAAATACTCTCTGTGTGGGATTGTAAAAAAATTTTTTTGAAAGACAAACATAGTCATATTTTTCTAAGCACCTACCCAGACTTAGAAAACCCAGCATCATTTAATTAGCTTCCTGATGATAGAAACTGGGATCTACTAATGCATAATTTCATTTACAAAAAGACAGTTGCTTCTTAAGACAGCTGCCTTGATCACAGTCCTCTAATAACTGGAGATCGAAAGAAAGATTAGAAGAGCAGTACAGAAATGGTAATAAAAATGCATTAGCTTTTTTTTCATAGATTCAGGTTCCTGGGGGAGAGTCTATTTTGAAGTGAGTGATATGTTGTTCCTTTCCTGAAGTTAAGTCAGTAATAAAAAATGGGGGCAAGCAGATGGCTGGGGAAATTATGCAAAGCCCAGTATCTCGATCACGAACAGCAGAGCTGTCTCTGTTAAGAATCTGAATGTCTGAGTAGAGGCCTCCTGTCCAGAATGAGAGAAAGAATGCTTTGAGAAAGCAGACCCCAAAATACATATAATTTATCACCTAAGTGGAGGGAGGAGTAACTTTCAACAAGCAGATGTAAAATGTCCACCTTGGGACCATAGCCAGTTTTGTTTTTTACAGAGTGGAAAACTCCACTCACTGGAAGAAAAGAGAAGAGATGTAAAAAGGCAGCCATATCCTAGGAATGTAGCGTATATGGTTTTACAATCTTCCTTACAGGCAATATCAGATGTGATTTGCGTGCTCAGAAATGAACTTTATGAGTTAATCTGTCCATGGACTCCAAGGGGCCATTTCCTTTTGTCTTTTAGTTTTTCAGACCTCTGAATATGCAAAGAAAGATTAAAACAAAACAAAACAAAAAAGCAACACAAACCACCTTCCTTTACCCTGTATTAATAAAATCTGGACCTGAGAGAAAGAATGCCAGAAAGATGAAGGCCACCTATTTTGTGACTGTAACCTTTACCTGGGTGCATCGCAGATGAAACTTTTGGATACCACAAATGGGCTAATTTACAGAATCCAAAATCAGGGACCTGTGATTTCTGTGGAATTGAAATTCAGCAACTGTTAAAAAACATTTTATGACACAAAAATCATCACAAATTACTTTATGATGCAATACAAAATATCATAAAACATTTCCCATGGTCTACTCATGTTGTTTGAAGGGTGTGGTGGCTCAGTGGCTAAGATGCTGAGCTTGTCAATCAGAAGTTTGGCAGTTCGAATCCCTAGCACCGAATAATGGAGTAAGCTCCCATTAATTGTCCCAGCTTCTGCCAACCTAGCAGTTCGAAAGCATGTAAAAATGCAAGTAGAAAAATAGGGAGCACCTTTAGTGGGAAGGTAACAGCATTCCATACGCCTTCGGTGTTTAGTCATTCCGGCCACATGACCATGGAGACGTCTTTGGACAGCGTTGGCTCTTTGGCTTTGAAATGGAAATGAGCATCGCCCCCTAGAATCGGGAACGATTAGCACATATGTGTGAGGGAAACCTTTACCTTTACCTTACTCCTGTTGTTTGACCTTGATAATCAGTTGAACATCGACTATTTTCAAGGTAGGTACATCTCTGACTAGCTCCCTGAAGTTTTAAGAACTTTTAAAAAGTAGAAGCTCTGCCACATTGCAGACATTGAGGAATCTGGAAGGAAAATATTCTTGATACTATGCTCAGTGGGTCATATGTTTTTATCCTACATTCTTTGTATTTACTGGACTGAAGGCTAACTTCACAGATTTTGCTAAAATCTCTGAATTATTTCTTTTTAAAAAGTATTTTAAAACAATAAACAATCCACTTCAGTTATTTGTAAGTTCTAATTTGTAAGTTCTTTGGAAGTCAAACTCATTAATTATGCTTAGGATTTCATTTTAAGTGTTGATACAAAAAACACTGAAGGTAATCCTTGTCTTATAACCATCTTATAATCCTTGTTTTATAACCATTTTTTCAATACAATAGTACTGAAAAAAAGTGACCTACGAATGGTCCTCGCATTAGTGACCATTGCAGAATCCCGACAGTGACATGATCAAACTTCGGGTTCTTGGCAACTGGCATGCATTTACAATGGTTGCAGCATCCCAGGGTCCTTGGATTGTCATTTGTCATTGTCATTTCTTAGCGAGCTTCTGACAAGCAAAGTCAATGGGAGAAGCCAAATTTGCTTACCGACTGCCTGATTCACTTAACAACTATAGTGATTCGTTTAACAACAAAAGGGAAAAAGGTCTTAAATTGGAGCATGACTCACTTAACAACCACCTTGTTTAGCAAGAAAAATTTTGGGCTCAATTGTGATTGTAAGTTGAGGACTACCTGTATTGTTAATAACTTCGTGTTTATTAGAACGCATACTCTACATTGATACATATGAGTTATGTCAACCTGGGAGCAAACCTTGTCCTATTCTGTACATTCCCTGCTCTGTTGGAAAGGACACGTGACAAAGAAAGCTGTGCAGGTGATGTTTGGGTGCTGGAACTTTATATCCAAATTCAGACTTGTGTCAGTGGAACTTGATACTGAATTGGAACAAAGCCTGCCAGGTTGTCTCTGGAAATAAAGAGAAATATTTTTAAGTCTCCAAGTTAAGAAATTTGGCAGCCTTGTCTTTACAAAATATTCATATAAACAATGACTAGGAGAGGAGTATTAATGTCATCTGGTAGCCGCTTGCACTGACACTCAGAAGGAAGAATAATGGAACTTTGTGGAAGAACATAAAACAGCTGATAGGAAGCATGAACAAAAGGTCATGTTAGGTGTGAGTGTTTTGTTAGCCAACAAACACCATGCAGATCTTTTCAGCAAGTAGGTGTTGCTCCATTTCCAGAGTCTCTGGTATAATATGTTCAGTTTATTTTAAATAAGAATTAGGAACTAAAAAAAGTATTAGTCACAGCCTTTTGTGTATCCAAACTGTCTTTGTATGTTTCTTTAGTTACTATAAATATAAGATTCTCTTCGCCACACACAGAGCACTTCATCTGAAATAAAAATGCCATGGACTAATAACTCCATCCTAAACACAACTTCTGTTTCATTATTTTCAAAGCTATTATATTTATTCCAAATATTCTTCTACTTACTTTTCTCCCTCTCAAATAAATAATGATGTTGAAGGGAATGTTGTTTCCAGAAAATATCTTTTCACCCTACCTTTTGAGATAGCCATTGTTTTCATGTTCTTCCTACACTAGGGTGGGTTCCTGCCAGTTCTAACCTCTTCTACAGAGGTTTGTAGAAGAGGTTCCACAAATCTACCGTGCTGTTTAGAACCAGTTCCAGCTCCCTCCCCCTGCCCGTCTGCACCACGCTTGCCCTGCCCACCGCTCATCGATTGGCTGGCTCACCAATCGCCCCGTCCTATCTAAACCTTAAAGTCTTAAAGCTGTCAAGTTTGAACACCCCTGGGGATTTTTTTCCAAAAGGGTTAGGGGTGCAAGGGTCTTGTAATTCGACAGCTTTAAGACTTCTGTGCTTCAAATGCCAGTGTTCCTGAGCCAACATTTTGGTTGCTAAGTAAGAGCGTTGTTAAGTGAGTTTCACCACATTTTACAAGTTGGCCATACCCACTCAGTCACATGGCCGGCACGCCACTCCCACCCGGTCACATGGTTGGCAAGCGCTCCCACAAAGCAGGCCACACCCACAGAAAAGGTTCTAAAAAATTTTGAAACCCACCACTGTTCCTACAGTACATAAAATTAATCCCCGCCAATGAAGTTTCAAGTACACAGCATGCAATCAAGCTATTGTGTGTCAAAGCTGACTACTACTACTGATGTAATGAAAACCAATTTAAGCCTGAGAACAATGGTTCATAAACAATGGACATTACTGAAGCAATCGTCCAAAAATATTTTTGAAGGGGCAGGTTCAATAACATTAAAACTGTATTTTTTTAAAATGTAGTTTGACACAAATTACTGGACTGGATTCTGCAGTTGATTGTCACCACGTATCACTTAAACCAGCTGTTTCAATAGGGTTTAGTGATGGAAAGGCATATCTCTGCAATCATGCCTGCATATATATTCATTTCTTATTTACAATTAAATTGTGCTCTGATTTGCAATTAAATATTTTTTAGAATGTGGCTTTATGACAGTATCTTAATTTTACATGTAACAACCACTCCAGATTCCATTTAGAATTTCATATGCTCTATAAATCCTTTTCTCCTTAAACACTGATAGATCAGTTCATATTTTGTTAAGACCATATTCTTATTCTGCAGCATTGTTCAATTCCTAAAATACTTTTCCTGCAATGGCTGATCTTATAGATGTGACCAACAATGCACAATGATCTACAGCAGGGATATTAAACTTGCGACCCACAGCCTGGATGCGTCATGCACTGGCCACGCCCATCCCTGGTTTAGCGAAGGGGAAAAAGGTGCAGTACGTCATGTGATGACGTGACTCTGCAAGTTTGACACCCCTGATCTAGAGGGAGAAAATAACCTTGTGTTTCCAACCACCATGCCTTTTCCATTTATAAATATAAAAAATGCAAAATATTGTTTGTTTCCTCCAAACTGTGTTTGAAAATGCAGTGCGCAAATCAATCTAATTTCATGACTTTTTCTGGTTGGCAGCCAATGTAAATACTTATACTATGAAAACAAACCAACTTCCTGCCATTTAAGCTTTTTTGTTTTTCTGAGTGCAACTTGTTACCACCGCCTGCCTCTGACAGGCTATTAATCCCTGTTTGTAGCAAGGAAAAAACAGATGTGGGTTTCTTAAGCAAATTATTGATTATTTCGCCACATGTCATTTTTGCAGCTAAGTGTTTCCAGCTTCTCTGAACATTCCTCGGCAACAAGATCACATTTTCCTTCAACCTGTTAATTAGCATACATTTCATCTGCTTGGGAACTACAGCTTGAGTTTGTTAAGCAACACGCAGAGACATCCTGGATTGTAGCCCAGCCAACTTGAAAGAGTGATGAAGAGAGGGAAGCTTTGGAAACCAGACGGGTGTCTCTCTGAAGTCAAGTAGAAAGTCATTTCATCACCTTTGTTTTAGAGAAGCTTCGGCTGGTTTTATTCCTTTCTCTTAATTGGGTGACTGCCTACATGTTATAATTGCCAAAGGAAGGAGAGCAGTGTGGGTTCCTACCAGTTCGGATTGGTTCGGCTGAACCGGTAGTGGTTTGGCAGCCTGGGTTGCTGGAATCGGCAGTGACCCAGGCCTGCCACGCCCCCAAACTGGTTCTCCGGGCAGCACCATCTTGTTTTTTGCTTCTGCGCATGCGCAGAATAATTGTTATTGTACTGCGCATGTGTGCACATGCACAGCGTGCACATGAACGAATTGGCAGTAGTGCCTGCCAGAACCCACCCCTGAAGAAGAGCTATTGCAAATGGCCATGTTTACAGTAAAGCTCATTTCAAAGGTTACTCAGGTGCATCAGGAGACTCAGAACTACCATTTTGTGAGGCTTCTGCATCTCTGGTCTATTTTGGGATGGAACCAGTGGTGGGATTCAAATAATTTAACAACCGGTTCTCTGCTCTAATGACCATCTGGATAGGTGGGGGTCGGTGGTCATGTGACTGGGTGGGCGTGACCCACTCAAGGTCACTCAGGTCGATAGGCGCTTCGCCTTAGCTGTTTTACAATGTAATAAGGGTTAACCGGAGAGGCAGTTTCTGTAAGCAGGTCATTAAAGATTAGGCTAGAAACAACACTAGAATGTTTCCTTCCTGCCTTCCTTACAGTATTAGCCCTGTAAAGTGGAAAAAAACAAAAGGAGATTTCTTCCAACAATCGGTTCTCTGAACTACTTAGAAAGTTACCAACCGGTTCTCCCGAATAGGTGCGAACTGGCTGAATCCCATCACTGGATGGAACTTCTAAATGGGATGGGATAAGAATGAGATGGTGCTTATCAGCAGTTTGCCAGAGAAACAATGAGAAAGTGGGTTAGGTTCAAATAATGTCTGCCTGACTTTCAATGTTTATTGAATTAATGTTTGTTTATTTTTATTTAAACATGCTCCACAGAATTATAGGTAGCTCAGAACAGCAATATCAAATACTGATGTTTGACAGAGTAGTAACACAGAAATATACTGCCCTTCTACCATCCAGAAGTAAAACAAGTTGAATGTCTACTGATTTATATATCCTATCTTAGAATATAAAAAAGGCTACAAACCTTTTAGTAATTTTTTATTTTTGTTCTAATTTTCTTAGAAATTAAGGTAAAGGTTCCCCACGCACATATGTGCTAGTCATTCCCAAGTCTAGGAGGCGATGCTCATCTCCGTTTCAAAGCCGAAGAGCCAGTGCTGTCCAAAGACATCTCCATGGTCATGTAGCCGCATGGCTAAATGCCGAAGGCCCATGGAATGCTGTTACCTTCCCACCAAAGGTGGTTCCTATTTTTTCTACTTGCATTTTTACATGCTTTCAAACTGCTAGGTTGGCAGAAGCTGGGACAAGTAACAGGAGCTCATTCCGTTATGCGGTGCTAGGGATTTGAACCACTAAACTGCCGACCTTTCTGATCAACAAGCTTAGGTTTAGGATTAAGCAAATGCCAGCAGTATTAGAATTGCTTCTTCTCATGTATCCACACCATTTATTTACTAGTTGTGTTTACAATGTTAAAAAGAGTTGTGAATCCCTACAAGTCGAGAAGAAGGTGAAAAATGTGTTATCCAGCTCTTACATAAAAAAGAATGTTAACTTCACATATTTTCTTTCTCCACCTGCCTAATGTTGCATATCTTTGTTCCTTTTCTCTTACTTTCATTCTGCCTCTATAACATCATTTCAATATAGGGAGAGTTAAGGGCATATGTTTTAATTTAACACAAGGCTGAATATTCATTAGTCTCCTACAAGCTAACATTACTGTGGAGAAGTGTAATCAAAAACACAAGAACTCTGGACCCGCTTGTGGTCTTGTTGGGCATTCCAGCATGGCTTTGTAGTGGCTACTAATTCTTCACTGTGATTCCATCCTCAATCTTCTGCTGCTTTGGTTAAATATTTCAGGAATTATGAATCAGAGGTAGTGTTTTAAATGGTTGCAGCTTGTGCTCAGATCTATCTATGGCTGAAGACCAAAGATTCAAGGGGATAAAATTATGCACTGGATAAGTTCACATATCACACAATGCAAGACTTTATTTTAATCATGAGTTAATTCAGAAAACATATCTTGATGCAAATGTAAATGCTAAGCAATAAGCTGTTGTTTACTAATCACAATGACTGGGTTCATTTGCGTATTACCCTAGGCCAAAATAAAACAAGCCACATTGTAGCTGAGCATCCCATGTGAATCTAGTTATTTCAGTACTAGACAGAAGAGTTTTATAAGGCATTTATTAAGGCTTATATGCCGCTCCAATGGAAAAAAACAAATTCTGTTAAAGAAAAGAGACTTAAATGACAGGCAGGAGACACAGCTTCCATGTGGAATGCTAAATTCCTTGGGGCTACTACATCTGAGTTGCAAAAAAATCTTTTCTTTGTCAGCTGAATAATTATAAATCTATAGACAGAGTGACTGTTATGTCTCATTTTCATATTGCTTTCGACTTTTACACAAATAGTTCTTAATTTCTACATAGCATTATTTTGCTTATATATGTTTCCATTACACCTCTTAAAGTTTCAATTTATTTATTTGGAATTGTATATGAATATCTGAATTGGAAATTTTACTTGAGAGAGGTGATTTCTAGCAACTATTTTTTACTTCATAAGGAATTTAGATTTTGTTTCAGTAAATTACTAATATTTTTAGTGTAAGTACCATATTGGAGAACAAATACAGTTTTGCCTCTATCTAACCTTTGGAGTTCTTTTAAGAGTTAAGCTCTTCTCAATTTTAACTGTTTGTCATGGCATTTTTAATGTGATTTTTTTTGTATACATCCTATAATTAGGACTTCCATTCTTATAGTTGTTGTATTTTTACTTTTCTTTTGCTGTCCTTGTTAATTTGGTATATATTTGGGTGTACACTTTTATGACCCCCTTATCCTGTATCACATAATTGACTTCCCGAGATATCTTTAATTTTGTAGCATCACTTCCTTTTCCTGATAGTGTCCCCTTGTTTTTACATTATTGGACAGTGGGAGGATAAGGCTGATAAAGTTATCTTGGTGTAGAAATGAAGGGATGTCTGTGTTGCAGATGTTGGAATCCAGGCACATTGCTGGACCTTCGCCCAAAGATTAAGCTCCAAGAACTTGGATACATCCCATACTCTTTTTTTTTATAGCCCCTTTATCCTTTCTCTGTTTCTGTCTAGCAAACAGACCATCTGAGATCAAACACTGTGCAAAGATTATTGAAAAAATCATGGTGGCCTGGTTTATATGCATATATACTGTATCACATATGCCTAGTTTATACCGTATGCATATGCATCATGATATGTACAGTATGTATCATGCCCACGCAATGTTGAGATATTGCATTTTTTTTGTAGTCTGAAAATTTTCTTTTTTCAAATCCTGAAGTCCAGTCCCCAGAACTAATAACAATAGATTTGTGTGTAGAGTGGCCTTGAAGCTAATTTAGAAATTATAGTTTTCCTAGAAAGTGGTAATATGAGTGTGAGTAGAAGCCTTTAGTGCTGGTTGCCCTTCAAATTTATGTAATCCCAAGAGCTCACAATGATGTATGAAAATTTATAGCTGTACAATTGTCTACTTCTGCACTCCATCCTTTTGAACAGAAAATGGACACTGTTTATGTGTTCCTGAAATATATTTCTTATTAACTATGGCTAATTCAGTTTTATGCATTAGCCCTTTCTCAGTGACGTGCGGTGAGGTTTATGGCTGGTGAGGCACTGATACAGTGGTGGATTTCAAATTTTTTTAGACTTGTGGACTTCAACTCCCAGAATTCCACAGCCAGGCATGCTCAATTCCAATTTAAAGTGATAGCATTTGTTTTTTTCCTTTGCGAAAGTTTTCTTCATTATTTTTCTTCTTCTCCCCCTCCTTCCTCCCTCTCTCCCTCCCTCCCCCCTTTCTCAAACAGACACATGCACACAGAGAAGTTGGATTGGACTATCTCCTTCCCTCACTCACTCTCTCAAACAAACACAAACACAGAAGTTGGATTGGAGCCGATCCAAGCCTTTGATTGCAGGCGGACCCACGTTGCCTTTTCAAACTTGTAATCAGTGAAGCTGGGCTTATATAGTTTTATCCAGCTGTGTGTGTGTGTGTGTGTGTGTGTGTGTGTTTGAAAAGGCAATGTGGTTCTGCCTGCAATCAAACTACACGTACCTTTTCCAGCTTTTTCAGAGAGGATTTCAACTCTGCTCTTGCCTGCCATCATGAAAAGAAAAAAAATGTAAAAGGAAAAAGGCAAGAGCTGAGGTCAGGCTGAGCTAGTTGCTGCCAGAGTCACCGTGGATAACTCTGCTTAACTGTTTAAAAAAGCCTCTAAAAAGCACCATCTACAGGAGGAGGCAGGAGAACAACGTGCCTCACCTATGTCAGAAATTTTTAGGCTTTTAACCCTTGCTTAACTCTGCTCGAGTGATCATAAAATGCCTAAAGTCAGACTAGATGAGGCACGTCATTCTCTTGCCTCCTCCTGAAGAGGGCACTTTTTAGAGGCTTTTTAAAACAGTTAAGCAGAGTCATCCACAGTGACTCTGGCAGCAACTAGCTCAGCCTGACCTCAGCTCTTGCCTTTTTCCTTTTACATTTTTTTTCTTTTCATGATGACAGTGGTGAGGCTCTGCCTCCCCTGCCTCCCCTGACTGCACATCCCTGCCCTTCCTTACCACAATTATTTTAAAAATGTTAAGTAGCACGTATGTTTTCTAAACAAATAATATGTGACCTGATTTGAATATCACACTGTGCTAAATTATGGTTCATTGTGTTTTAGCTTAGAAGGCTGGTGTTATAGCTTTGTGCAATGTGTGAATCCAACTAACTGTACCTTATGCAATAATCAATGTGTAAGGAAACCATGGTGTGGAATGTGGAAACCAATTCTATGAGTGAAAAGCTAAACAACATGTTCTATTTATAAATTTTGAGGTCTTTTTTCATATAGGATTGGGGGGGGGGAGAACCAGAAAGAAAACATACTCAAATCATATGACCAACCTAACTACCATAAACAAACATTATTTTCTATTACAATTTATTACACAGTAATGTGTTTTGCCCAAATAATCCCTTTGGACAGTGTGTACTGAAAATAACACTGCAGTGGGAAGTCTTTCTCTATATTCATGGCATTCAGAGATTATAAATCCCAGAATTCCTAGCCAGATATAATGGGAAGAATGAATAACCTTAAGAAATAGGAAGAAGAAGAACCACTACTATGGTTGGATTTAAAAAAATCCAAATCTAGAGCAAAACTATTTTCTGAGTAAACATCTCAAAGAAGTCCTTTCTTTCTCACAAAGATTAAAGGAAGAAAGAGTGAAGGGCATTCAGGCTTGGCAAAATTCTGATACTTACATTTCTATAAGTAATATTGGCCTACATGACTTTACTTTCCTGGTCTGGCCTACTTTGAAGAGCTGATGCCAGCATAGCCAGTTGGGGAAAATTGCTTAATGATTGAAATCAGACTATGCTCTTAGGTTAATGAATCACACAACTGATAGTTGAATGGCATGGATGGAAACTATGCAATGGATGGAAACTATTCAAGGAGAGAAACAAACTAGAGCTAAGGAGAAATTTCCTGACAGTTAGAGCAATTAATCAGTGGAATGGCTTGCCTCCAGATGTTGTGGGTGTTCCAACACTGGAAGTTTTTAAGATGAGATTTGACAACCATTTATCTAAAATGGCATAGGGTTTCTTGCCTGAGCAGGGGGTTGCACTAAAAGACTTCCAAGGTCCATTCCAACTCTATTTATTCCATTAAAGTTACCAGATATGATGAAGTTCAGAACAAGTTCATCATTTCTTTGTTGCATTTCTCCAGATTTTGCAATGCAACTGTCAACTAAGAAGAAAGAAAGCACAACAGGGGTGTCTAGGAATTGGGATGATTAAAAAGAAAACCGCAACCAACCCTGATCCTGTTTGATATGCATTACACATGCAACACATGTAAAAAGAGGACATCAATGTATGCCTACCCAGGTTGTCCCTGAACTAGAATAAAAAGTTTAGGACAAAATGGGCATAAAAGTTCAATGGGACAATAAAAAAGAAATGCCACATTGTGCATTTATGCTTTTCACAATATTGCAAACTAATACAGAAATAGGATATGTAGAAACGAAAGCTTATTAAATTGACACTGAATGGAAAGGATTCAATTTCTCTACTGAAATGGATATTTCATGTGTTTTGAGAAGTAAATGAAGTCATTGTAATTTCTATAGTTCCTGCTTAATGTGCTTACTTTCTAGGAAGTGACATTAGAGAAATATGTCAGGGATTTCACTTAAACTCAACAAAGGAAAGCTTTGTTGCTAAGTCCTTCCAAAATTATTACTGGCTTTGAAACTCGGTTCAGCTGATGATTCCAGGCAACAATTATCATTTTATTTAAATTAAGACTAAGTCTAAGACTCATAGTAGCAATAATCATTGTAATCAAACTGTTGCATTGGTTAACATGCAAAAGGCCTCACTGAATTCTTTGATGAGTTTAACTGTCACTTGAGAAAATACTAAGACCAAGCCAAAATTACTGTTTTTCCTATATGGCACACATATTCCCATCCAGGAACTTCTATCTGTGGGTTTTTTCAGCACCATTTGGAATCTATTTACATCAAATTTGCCTAAGTATATTTAGAATCTTGTACTTTTCCACAGCTTATTGCTTTCAAATAAACATTTTTGTAATCTAAAATTAAATTTAGTCTCTCTATTGTCCACATTATGTGAAATGACTCAAGAGTTCCCCAAAATACGTCCTATAGCTACATCTTACTTAAGCTTGATGTAGTTTCTTTTGTGGCTGCAGTCTTGGGCACGGGAGCCTAAGTTCCCCACAGTCAGAACTTTGGAGGATTCTGAACAGTCATTGGCTGCCTTCCCAATCTATATGAAGCATGGTTTCATTGAACAGGGTTGGATGAGTTCATGCAATATACTAAACCATAAGGAAACCACCCTGACTAGATTCATAGAACCAGTGTTTTACAGAACACAATTGCAATTTTCATAAGTGTATGAAAGTATATGAAGTTCAGGATAGGGAGAGAGGAAATTAATATTTTACAATGTTGGAAACAACTGTGTTGCATTGATTAGCTGGTCATTGATTATCTCCTTCTCAATTTAGCACCATGGCATGGTCCCATCCTTAGCAGATTGGGAAAATTTCATAGACATTTGAAGTTCATAAACCTGGACATCAGCAAAACCTTCAACAAACTCAATAATATTCTCCTTATTTAAAAGTTAAAATATGGGTTAGATGATACTATTAGTTGGAATCACAACTGCTTAAATGTCCAACAGTACTATTAATGGCACCACTTCACTTTGAAGGGAAGCAGTCAGTGAAATGCCACGGGATTTAGTTCTGGACCTATGCGATTCAATATTTGTTTATTTCTACCCTATTCATTTCATTCCATTTTAAGTTTGTCTAAATTTTTTAACATTTTTCCTTTAAAGTATTAGTAAAGTATTTTTAATTTTGTGACCTCTGCAGACTTTACAAATGTGTCCTCTGAACTTCCACATCACACTCATTTGTAAAGTCTGCAGAGGTCACAAAATTAAAAATACTTTACTAATACTTTAGAGGAAAAATGTTAAAAAATTTAGACAAACTTAAAATGGAATGAAATGAATAGTGTAGAAATAAACAAAGAGAAATTTAAAGTTCTGTATTTTGGATAAGAAAAAGAGAAGACACAAGTATAAGATTGAGGGGGCGGTACCTATCTAGAAAATAATACATATGAAAAGGATCTGAGTATCCTTGTTAACTACAAATTAAACATTGGCCAACAGCATGATACAGCTGCTGAAAAGACAAACACTATTATTCACATTAACAGAAGGAGGGTCTTTATCTTAGGAAGTAATTGTTCTGCTTTACTGTACTGTGGTCAGATCCCACTTTCCATGCTGAGTCTAGTTCTAGGCACAGAATTAAAAATGACAATGATAAATTGGAGCAAGTTCAGAGGAGGGCCACCAAGATGTGGGAGGTCTGGAACCCAATCCTGTGAGGAATTGTTAAAAGGATATGGGTATGTTTAGCCTATAGAAAAGACAACTGAGGGGTTATGAAAACAGACTTTAAATAACTGAAAAATTCTGACATAGAAGAGAGGATGAATTTATTTTATATTGCCTCAGAAGATGGGGCCAAAACACATAGATAAATATTACAAGGATGTTTATTCAGGTTAAATTCAGGACAAACATCCTATCTATGCCGGCTGTGAACTAATGAAAAAGGATGCAACATAAAGTAGTATGATCTTTGTTGACAGAAGTTATAAAACAGAGGCTACGTGATCATCTGTCAGAGATGTTCAAGTGGACTGTACATTGAGCAGGAAATTGGACTAATAACTTCTAAGATATCTTCTAATTCTATCATTCTGCAATGTGCATAGAAACAATACCAGCATCTACAAAGAATAGCCATCACCAAGAAACAGGCTGAGACCTACTTGTATACTCACTTTACACAATGTTAAATTAGGGTGTACAACTTTTTCCGAATGGAGGATTACGCTTGGCCTTTGAGTGCCATGCTATGCCATGGTCTAAAAATTAATGGTAATACATTGGCAATAACTCATTTGAATTAATTTTATGCTCCTGTTAATTTAACTAAAGTTAAATACTTTTAATTAGATTACCATCTGGACGTGCATTTACAAATTTTCCTCTTTGGTCACATTAAAAATTTAGTTAACCAACGGCTTTGGTATCTCAGATTGAATATTTCTGCCAAAAATAATACTTGAACAGTGCCCTAATTGGTTATTATACTGACAAACCTAGTGGACAGTGATAAAAGTAGTGGACCAGTGAAATGCTATGAATATAATTTATTTGGACTTCAGTAAGGCATTTGACAAAATAGACCACAAAATAGACCTATTAATAAGATAAGATAAAAAATAAGATAAAAAATATGGGATACACAGCATCACCTTCAGATGGTTTGAAACTGGCTGACCAACTGCACCCAAGGTGTAGTCCTTAATGGAACTGCATCTAAATGGAGGGGTTCCCCAAGGCTCTCTTTTAGGCCCAGTACTCTTCAATGTCTTCATCAATCTTTTAGACAAGGGTATAGACAAAATTTAGATAAGGGGATTTATACAAAGGAATATCTATTTGTTTGCAGATGACACCAAGCTGGCAAAAATAGGCAACAATCTGGAAGATAGGCTTAAGATAGAGAAGGATCTTGACAGACTAGACCAGGGGTGTCAAACTCAATTTCATTGAGGGCTGCATCAGGGTTATGTTTGACCTTGGGGGCTGGGGTGGGCATGGGCAAGGTGTGTGTGGCCAGCTTGACATCATTCATGTTGGGGGGGGCTGTGGGGGAGCGCTCTGCCAAAGAAAATGGGCTCGGCTGGGATGGCCTCCTGCAACCCACTGCAAGCAAAAATGGAGCTTGGGAGGCTGTATTTTTGCTGGCAGAGGCACCGTGGGCCAGCCCTTCGCTATTTCCAGAGCTACTCCATGGGCCAAATCTAAGGAGGGAGGGAGGGAGGGAGGGAGGGAGAGAGAGAGAGAGAGAGAGAGAGAGAGAGAGAGAGAGAGAGAGAGAGAGAGAGAGAGAGAGAGAGAGAGAGAGAGAGAGAGAGAGAGAGAGAGAGAGAGAGAGAGAGAGAGAGAGAGAGAGAGAGAGAGAGAGAGAGAGAGAGGTTGTTTTTGTTCATCTATGCTGATGGGCTGTACATGGACATATAAATGGATGGAGTTCAATATCCCATTCATTTGCTTCCAATCCAGCAGGGCAATTTTCTATAAAGTGCCTGTGACTTTTTCTCGAGCTGATAGGCAAGAATGCCAGTGGCCCAGGTGCAACCTGGACAGTTTGATCCAGCAAAAAATTGCTTTAGGAAGAAAGTCAGTTTGAAAGTTTGATTTATATTAGGCCATAGTTCGCACAAAATTTATATTTAGTATAATAAGTGCAATCCTATTACAACTTTCATTCATGATGAGTTAATAAAAGATGGCTAAAATTATCCTTTCCAATAATAAAAGTTTTGTCCAGTTTTTCAGGCAAATACAAAATCCTCTAAACACTATCAATAAATTAAAGCCAAGCTTTAATTTGCAAAGAGATTTTCTTCAGGCCCTCAAAACAAGCTATTTACAGAAAGAAAGGGGGGTGGGGGGCTAGGCCAAACTGACAAATGTACAATGATCTGTTCAGTAGTTTTGAACTTTCTGTTGATGGATGTTTCAGTTAGAATTACCAAGCTTTGCCCCAAGAACCTTTGCAAGCC
Organism: Thamnophis sirtalis; assembly: GCF_051295495.1. Taxonomy (NCBI): domain Eukaryota; kingdom Metazoa; phylum Chordata; class Lepidosauria; order Squamata; family Natricidae; genus Thamnophis; species Thamnophis sirtalis. Next base: position 64,315,635 of record NW_028261385.1, read on the forward strand.
ACAAAGAATGGACCGACCAGCTGCAGCATTTATGTCAGCCACAAGTTAAAGAGGCTGGCAGCTGTGAAGCGCAAGAAAGAACAATGCATGTGGCCTTCTGAAAGCATGAGCTGTAGGAAACGGGAAGGGGGGGGGGGAAACCAGGAGACCAAGCTCTCTAATTTAGCCCCATGTACACAGTCTCCGGTTTCAGACAGAAAAGGGCCAGTGTGTGACTGTTATGTGTGTATTTTTTTTCCACCAGAGATGGGGGTGGGGAGAGGGATTGCCCTTCATGCTAAACCAGTTCTATAAATGCTGACTATGTAAACAGAAAAACAACCATAATAATATAGAGGAAAGTGCCTGATGTTAAACAGAATCACCAGCTAAAGAACTGTGTGGAGCTGTGGATTATTAGTGCAAGAGCATGGAAGGATGAAATGGAAGGTTAGGATCATCTAACAAGTTCCAGTGCAGCTATCTCAAAATTGTGCCCTTCGCTTGTGCCCGGTGTGGCATCAACCTGGTTTCAAAACAGTTAGGAACTGTTGTCATTGTTAGTAATGTTAAAGGAGCTCAGGGTTCGTTATAGCGTAACAATAAAATACTGGAATAGTGAGGACAATAATGAAATAATGTTCAAAACACTTCTAGATGAAATTGAAGCTGGATTGAAAGAGAAAGGAAAGCCATGATCTATAAATTCAGTTTCCTTGGTCTTTCCTTCTTGACTGCAACCAAATTTGATCTGATGCTTAGCTGAGGGGACATTAAGGGCCCATCTGCTTCTCAAACTGCAGTTGTATCTTTCCATCAGCACTTCGGCTGATTTATTTTATGCTTAACTTGCCTCGACTTCTTTTCTTGCATCCATGCACACATCCAGTATTTTCCTGCCTTTCATTTATTTTGATCTCTAAACACAACTACAACCGAAAAAACAAGCTCTCCAAACTTTCTCATATATTCTGTTTGTAACTATTACAGAATTTGCAACACTGTGCAATTTAAAAAAAGGGGAACCTAGACGCTGAGCTTGTCGATCAGAAAGGTTAGCAATTCGGTGGTTCGAATCTCTAGCGCCATTTAACGGACTGAGCTCCTGTTACTTGTCTCAGCTTCTGCCAACCTAGCAGTTTGAAAACATGTAAAAATGCAAGTAGAAAAATAGGAACCACCTTTGGCGTTTAGTCATGCTGGCCACATGACCACAGAGAAGTCTTCAGACAGCGCTGCCTCTTCGGCTTTGAAACTGAGATGAGCACCATCCCCTAGCGTTGGGAATGACTAGCACATATGTGCGAGGGGATCCTTTACCTTTACCTTTAAAGACTAATGGTTGTTTCAATGGTTGTATCATGCTGCCTGCAAAAATGTTTTTCATTTGCAAACCTATCTCTGGAAAATAATGGAACAAGGCACTCAGTGCCCAAGAACATGTTCAGTTCCATCTGTATAATTAGCCTGTCTGATATCACATATCATAGCTGAAGTGAATACGATATACAATATATTAGGTAAATATTTAGATTAAGTGTGCTGTACTAACCTGAAAAGAATATGACCCCGATTTCACCTCTAATACTGCAAGAAAAGAAAGATTAGTTTAGAATATATACATATATAATCTACAATCTAAAGCAGTTTTTCCCATTAAATGTTTTGGGAAAAATCAGTCTTTAGATGAATCCAGTGTCTTCAGTTCTTAGGCCAATATCCTCTAGGGCTAGGAAGGAACTTGTACTCACTCCTTACTCTTTGGAGCAAATATGTTGGAGACAACATGTTACAAAATATTGAAGCAAACATGTTATAAAAGAACGTTTGGCTGGATGAAAAACCAACCGTACCCTCAAGACTAAGATCTGTGCAAGTTCCAGATCCTTCCCTACTTTAGAGTTCATACAGAGGTGAAATGGTGCCAGCACCCTTCCTTAGCATGGCTCTAATTCTTGGCAATGTGAATGAAATTGGGAAGCTGAACAGTTGGTCTATGACCTCTTTATGACTCCTCTGCCCTCAAGTTCAAATTGCGTAACTGATGCCCCAAATCAGAACCAACATGTTGTAACCTCTCCTTGCAATTCAGCTGAAACTTCCAGGTTCATTGCTAGCATTTCTTTTTTTTTTGGGGGGGGGGTAACCACCTAGTATTTTCAATGGAATCTTTATTGCTTCTTCTCAAGAAATGATAGCAGTTGCAAGAATTTCTTTGTTAAAGGAATGATTGGGAAAGGGAACATGCAAGACTAATGCTCTAAGGTAGGGGTGTCAAACTTGATTTCATTGAGGGCCATATGAGGGTTGTGTTGGACCTTGGGGGGCAGGGAGGGTGTGGCTGGGGTGGGCATGGCCAGCTTAATATCACTCATGTTGGGGGTCCCTGTGGCCCGAGCATTCTGCCGGCGAAAACAAGCTCTGTTTTCATTGGCAGAGGGTTGCAGGAGGCCGTCGCAGTCAAAAATGGAGCTCAAGAGACCGTTTTCACTGACAGAGGCACCATGGGCCGATCTTTCACTTTTCCCATGGTAGCCTCGTGGGCCAAATCCAAAGACTCTGTGGGCTGGATCTGGCCCCTGGGCCTTGAGTTTGACACTGGCATAGCTGGCTGGGGAATTCTGGAAGTTGAAGTCCACAAGTCTTAAAGTTGCCAAGGTTGGACACCTTAGCTTTAACATGATTTTGCACACATTTTACACAATGTTTATTTTTGTAATTTATTTTTCTTTCTATCTTTAAAATATTTAAGTCCTTAAACAAAAAAAAAGACTGGAAGATCTAGCTGTCTGAGACTTATTTCCAGCTTCCTCATTGTCAGATTAGTCAATTTCATAATAGATATGATCAGGGGTTGGTTCCGGCAGGCACTACTGCCGGTTCGCTCGTGTGTGCTTTCTGCAGGCATGCTTGATGCGCTCTGTGAGCACATGTGCAGTGCTATTAAGATTGTTCTGCACATGTGCAGACCTGAAAAATAAGATGGCGGCACCTATGGCTCCACCCAGAGAACCAGTTCAGGGGTGTGGCAGTCCTGGATTGCTGCCAGTTCTAGCGATCCAGGCCACCAAACCACTATCAGTTTGGCTAAACTGATCCGAACTAGTAGGAACCACCACTGGATATGATATTTCTAAATAAGAGGGAAAGAGATTTCCCTGTCTTGGTCTAGGAGAAAATAAAATGCTGCTATGATATCACTAGTTTATATATACTCTGATGCAGACAAAAGACAGTCTCTATCAAAATACAGAAAGTCTGCTCTTGGGTAACCAGATCACCATTTTTATTAAGACATCAATAAGTTACCGCTCCAGAATCCAAAGGTTGACTGCCCCAGTGTAAACTATCTCTTTCTGAGATCCCAGAATATTATACTGCAAATTGTGACTTGCTATTCAGTGATTTGCTAAGACCTACAGTGTTTGCAATTTACATTTCTTGGACTTACAAAATCCCTGATGAAAATTCAAGATTGCAATACTATTTATTACCAGGCACACAAACATCCCTTTAGGCACACAACTACAAAATACTGTAAGAATTGTAAGTCCATGGCAAAACATTTCTGTTCTGCTGTTGTCCCGACTTAAAGGATTGGGGTGTGGATATAAAAAAACATGGTTTATCATGTACTTTAGCATTCATGTGCTAAATACTTGCTTGAGGTAGGGATTGTCAACTGATCAATGAGAACTGAAATAATACCTGTTTTCCTTACAACCTGGATTAATTCGATACTCCCTACAGTAAGTACAGTGTAACAAAACAAGAATAACAAAATTGGTGAATTGCTCAAATGATGTTCAAATGTATATATTATATATGTACCTGTTCAAAGGCCTTCATGTCTTGATGGCATGCTGTTTTTCAGTGAAAAATATATATTTTACAGTAGAATTCACAATAGGGATAACATTGCGTAGGTACAATAATGACCAAGCTATTTAAATGCCAAACAATACTTTCTCTTTTTCACACACACCTTTTCTTGTTGCATGCCTAAAAGCAAAATTACAATTACTTACCTGTGTAACATGTTACTCATATGGCTAAATTGTACTGTAAACATGTAATGCTGTATTGTTAGCAGTTAAATGGAACAAAATCAATTTGTGCATTTTATGTTTAATTATACCAAGAAGGTACGGGCAATTCATGATTTCATTGTAACTTGAATTTCAGCCCGACATCTATCCCTAGGCTGACTAAGCTATACTGTACTGACATTGATTGGACTGGATTCAGTTTTTGAACATTAAAACATAGACATTAAAAGGTAAAGTTCAGTGCTATGGGACAGACAGTGGGAAGAAAAGAGGAAATATTTGGATAACAAAGATAAATATTGATGACAACAGACATTTGCAGAATTGCTTATGAAATATTCTAAAATCTTCCTGGAAGACATAAATTTATTTGTGGCTCCAGTTCCAAAAGCCAGGAAAGCATCAGCTTTCTGAAAAGTTGAGTCTGAGATACTCTCTTCCAATTTATTCCCGTGATTCAAGAAAACAAAACTGTGTTTTCTATGGAAGCCTTCACCTGTAGCAATTTCTTCATGGGTAGAACCATTTTCTTCATGGGTAGATTGCCCTCTTCTGCTCCTCAATGAAACAAATGGCTGAAGATCATCTGTTGCAATGCTCTCGGGCCTTTTTTAATGTATAATTTCAGGCCTAGAGTTTCAAGTTCAAGGTTATATAAGCCAACTTCACCATGCAAATCATGCACCAACTTACTAGAGACAGATGGAATATATTCCTGGCCATCTCTTCTGGTGACTGTGACCCCGGGTTCTCTTCACCTCTTACTCTGAAGCAGGGTGACAAGTTATAAGTGTCTCATACTGCATTTGGTGATGGAGATGGGAAACCAGATCTTAGCAACAACTTCTTTCATTAGATTTTTCCAGTTCCAAATCACATAATAACCACCCTTTGTGCTTGCCATTTATGTTGGGATTTGCCCCTGCCTTGCTCTTGCTCAGTGTCTCTGTCTGACCCTAACTAGTTATTGGTTGAGAAGTCCTTATCCCTTGATCTCAACCTCCACATGAAAAGCTGCAATCGGGACAAGATCATTTTGATTTGATACAGCTCTGATGATCACTGACTCCAATATTCTCCCTTCCTCTCCCTCTTTCCTGCTCTCACAAAGGCATTTAGATCAACCAGTTTTTAATTCCCTCCCCTTTTCTTTGAGGGATGGCTGTGGCTCCTTTGTTTTCAGCACAGGGAGCTTTGAAATGACAAATTGGGAGCCTCACTGAAAGATTTGAATTACGAGAGGGCAGGTTTCAGCTATCTATTTTGTCTCTAGCAAGTAAAAAAAACACTAATTTGACTCAGTCTAATTCAAATTCATATTTTTGCCTTAAGCCAGACACAGCCCTATTAAACATAAACTAATAAATGTTATCATTTATAATATAAGAGTCCCTTTATTGGAATGCAGAGACGAGCAAGAACATTTTATGAAACTTCCATGCAAATCTGAAAAAATGTGGATGTTTTAATAAATTATGTTTTGTACATGTTCCAGTATGTTGCAAAACTCCCTTTTAAAATACTACTACTAGCTGCAGTATTTAGGTATGTTTCTAATATAGATAATTTTTTTTCTTATTGTATGAAATAATATTATTTTATGATGCTAGTTTTCAGGCATGTTTATTTAGAATTAAGACTCAGAGTTTGCAGTGTATTATATTCTCTGATTCTCTATAGTAGAATCTAATTAAGTTATCTGAAATGGTTATGGATTCTCTAGAGATGAAATACATCTTCCTTTTAATGTTCCAATTCAAATCTTATTTCATAACAAATATTTGTCTTGCAGAAAAATATCTAAGTCTGAATTATCCACAGCTAAGCCAGCTTTCTGCACCTGGCAATCTCTAGATATTGCTCAAATACGATCTTTATTATGATCCTGTATTTATTATTATGAAGTGTTGTCAGAAATCAAGACATAGGTAGTCTCTAAATTGAAGGAAGGAAGAAAGGAAGGGAGGGAGGGAGGGAGGGAGGGAGGGAGGGAGGGTACAATAGTATAGCAACAAGGGGAGGATTGAATGCACTGTATACATTAGGGCTGTGCCAAAAATTTGAAAGGGGAATTTGGCAAATGTGTTGGCATGAATCAACATTTTCTTGAGGACTTCGCTGCTTTTACACTTCAAGGATTAGTACTTAGATTACTACAATTCATCACCTTCAAATGCTTTGAATAGCCTAATTAAATACCTTTGTGTCAATTAAATCTTACTTGCTATTCAAAATCAGAGTTAAAAATACATTTTAAAAAACAGAGTTCATATTCAATGTCATGCTTTCTTAATAATAGTCTGGAATATATAAGAACTATCTGGGGACAGATATATTTAAAGGAAAGTCTCCAGAAGAATGTGCGGTTTAGAGGGAGGAGTTAGATTAAAAATTAATGAGGAACATGACTCAAAAGTATGTACAGCTGCAGTATCATCTGTATTTTATCCACTGGGTTTAGTAAATGAAGAAAATTATCAGTGAACATCTGTATTTCCTGTAAAAATTATTTCTCTGGAGGGAGTGAGACAAAGAGATACCAATCTTTGTATACAACTGACTCTTTTTTATAGTATTCCTGTTTTGTTTCAATAAATGAAGGCTCGACTACGAAGTTGCAAAAAATTCAAGAAGGTATTAACAAACCAACCCATATTACTACATGAAGTCTATGTGGGTATGTACATACATAGGCACATCATTATTTATAAATTGGAAACAAGTCAGAAAGATTCGAGATGGAATACATAAATACAAATGCTTTGATATGGTTTTAATAGTCTAAAGTCCTTCTTCCCTAAAAATAAGTTTCTTGCATTCATATTCAAATGTATAGTAAGGCAAGAGCAAATTTTTTGACTAAAATATGAAATCAACAACAAATTCTCCACAGGATACAATTGGATGGCCTGTAGACTGAGAATGTAGTGTTTATATCATTATGCACATAGATATAATCCCAGTAGGTTCTTTGCTCTTTTTCATATTGGCTTAGACCAGTGGCTGGGGGATTCTGGGAGTTGAAGTCCACAGGACTTAAAGTCCCCAAGGTTGAGAAACACTGGCTTAGACTGTGCTAATCTTTAACTTTTTCAACATATCTGACAAACATAACTGTAGGTTTAGGGAGCATCTCCTACCTCTTGCTTAGTGAATTTAAAAGCAAGGTGCTTAAACTATTCTTCACATTACTTTCTCTAAGAGGTAGGCTTAATGTAACAGCTTCCATAATTTAGAAATACATTTAACACATGCATTTTTAAATCCTTTACATCGAAAGCCCAAATGTATCTCAAGGAAGCCTCACTGACTTCAGTGAAACATCATTTGCAAGATATATTCATAGAAATCAGTGGCCTCACTGAAACATCAATTTTTATAATTTCTTTAATACAGATAATCCTCACTTAGTGACTGTTCAAAGTTGCAACATCACTGAAAATGTAACTTATGATTGATTTTCACACTTCTGACCATTGCAGCATCCCCATGGCCACGTGATCGAAATTTGGATGCTGGGCAACTGGTTCATAATTATGAGAGTTGCAATGTCCTGGGGTCACCTTTTGTGAGCAAAGTCAGTGGGAATTCAATGGGAAAGCCAGATTCACTTAATAGCCCTGTTATTCATTTAACAGCTGAAGTGATTCACTTAACCACTATGACAAGAAAGGTCATAGAATGGGACAAAATTCACTTAACAACTGTCTCAACTAGCAACAGAGATTTTGGGCTCAACAGTAGTGGTAAGTCAAGGACTACCTGCATTAGAGAAGACTGGTTTTCCTTTGACTCTTAGGCAAAATACACCTGGACTGCCAAATCCAGACAGCCATAGATGGTGGCAGAGTGATTTTATTGCCAGCTAACAGCTACTTGGATTTTTGCAGCCCAGCTATTTTTTTCCCATTGTCTCTTTTCCTCCATGTGCGGGGTGTGCAGGATGAAATGGAGAAAGTTAATATTTGTGTTTGCTGAAGAAGCATCCAGAGTCTCGAAGGGGTTCAATTTCAGCAGCTGATGGTGATTATGCAATGACTTACTTGACAGCAGCCTCAGGAGAGGTAGCAGTAGCTCTTACCTTCCATCTTTCTGTCTTCTATGGCCCATCATGTCTGTACCACAAAATTCAAGATGGCAACTTGTTCTGACCCCCGACCCCTCCATCCAGTAACGAATGCTGAGACAAGCTTAGCTGGAATGCCACAACACTTTATTAGCAGGACTATAAATCTTGGTGGCTGAAAGTCCCAACACAACGAACAGATAAAGAACCTTGGCAGCAACCCAGACTCCGACAGATACAGATAACAGCTTCTCCAGCATTGATAATTAAGTTGAATCCTGCAAACAGCCTCCTCCCAAAGTCTCTCCTTATATACTATCTTGAGAGGAGCCTAATTACAACCACCTGGGTCCAATTATCTTCTGTATCTGCGTAGTTGTTCTCTGCGTCTATCTGCCCGCCATTGCTGGGCATCCAGGACCATCTCCCTTGTCTCTTCCCCACTGCTCCAAGGCCTGACGTCAGGAGCACACTCCCTTTGGCTTTCACTGCTGTTCCATGCCTCAGGCGCCTCCTGGTGGCCAACCAGCCTCTCTGGTCCCTGCTCAGAGTCGGAACCCTGTCCAGGGTCCTCCACATCTTCCAGAGCTGACTCATAGGGCCCCTCGCTGTCGGAGTCTGTTTGCAGTTCCAACGGCTCCTGCTGGACCACAACAGCAACTGAATTGACTTTTCATTGCTATCAAAAGCTCATCTGTGTTTTTGCAGCCCATATACTATATGGTAGTTCTATCCCATGAAGGGTAGCTGAATTAGGGTAAATGCATGATGGCAAGTGAAGTCCAATCAGCCCTCCCTTCCCCCCACTTCCACTGCAGTGGCTTCCACTGAGCCACTCTTCTAGCAAGTTTAAGAGCAACATACCCTATAATAACATCCAGATTACAGAAGAGTACCACTCGTAGCAGTGACATAAATTAAGCCACCTTGAAGGAAAGATACGAAGTAGGGTAAGTTAAACAGTATGGTATCTTAAGAGACTCTTTCATGCTGGTCTATGACTATAATAAAAAATGTGATTTAAGTAACTCTTTTGTATGTGTGTGTTTATGGATGTCTATCTGTGTGTCTGTCTAGGTGTTGTGGAGAGAGAATTAAAGGATAGGGTTACCATATCCAGAAGACTATTAGGTAGCAGCTCCCTCTCAAAGTAGAAAATATGTTGCAGCCATCTGTATTTTTTGCAGATTTGATAACCCCAAACATGCATACTGCACTACATTATTTGTTGGGGCTGGTTGATAATCTCACTTTAGGTTGTTCTGGGAAATAGAAATTCAGTGGTGTTAGTCCCTATGCCTCCATCATGTCAGATGGTCATGCAATGGTTGGATTGTTATGTTTCCATATGATAAGTTTATTTAAATGCCTTTTAAAAGGCCACTCTCTAGGTGGGTGAAAACTTCAAATCCAAGGCAACTGAGACTGGAGTTTCCAATTCTGATTTATACCTAGGATTTAGTTTGAGGTCTTTAGTTTGAGATTTGGTTGAAGGTCCTTTGGAGATCTGGTTGAAGGTTTTTTGGAGATCTAATTGAAGATCCTTTGGAGATCTGGTTAAAGTCCTTTGGAGAGCTGGTTGAAGGTCCTTTAGAGATCTGGTTGAAGGTTTTTTTGAGATCTAATTAAAGATCCTTTGGAGATCTGGTTAAGGTCCCTTGGAGAGCTGGTTGAAGGTCCTTTGGAAATCTGGTTAAGGTCGTTTGGAGAAACTGGTTTCAATAATAGCAGAAATTACACTGGAAGCAAGAAGCAACAGACGTGTTCATCAGAACTACACAGACACATACAACTTTGCAATCATAATCCATTTCTAAACTAAATGAGCTAATTTTGAGAACTACAGAATATGTTTTTAAACGTGTCTGGTGATTATGACATATTAAGAGTAAAGCATGGCAGATTGCCAACCTTTATGGAGGTCTACAGTCTGTATATTCAGTTATGAAAGACCAATGTTTGATGCTTTGTCAGCTATATGGTGTTCAAATGGATGTCATCAAAGTTATTTCAAGTTGCAATTTAGATTCTGAGCTACTAGAGGATAGGATTGAAATAGGGAATTTTACAGAGACCAGTTCCTTTCCTGTGAGTATTTTTAAACATTTAGCCAACATGGCGATCTTTATAGGTTCCAACTTGGGTATTTTCTAGGGATAAATCAGATGAAAACTATTCTCTGACAGACATAGCTGTTATAAAGCTGTAGTCTGAATGGTCCAAGATCCAAGAACAAGTAGAGCAGAGAAAATCAGCCAGATTATTAGCGAGGAGAAAGCTTCAACCTTCTTGATGGGTTGCACCAGAAGCTGACGGAGGCAATGCTGACAAAAAAAAATGTGTTCATTCCCTAGCTTGTGTTTTCTGCTTATTGTGATTCTTGCCTCATTTTGGAATGACACTCTGCCTTGATTTGGATCAAGCCTTGTGAACTTTAGACTTTTCTTGCCTTGTGAACCCTCTTGTATTGTGGATTTAACTTTGCCTGATGGGTTTATTTTGATGGGAAATTTTCAAGTGCTGTGTGTCAGGGCTCCAAGTAATAGATCCATAGCAAGCAAAATCTCGGAGGCAGGTGGGTTCCACAAAGAATAGCTTTATTGGAAATACCCTATTGGCATTTATCTATTGAAAATCAACTCTGAGAGGCCCCTTTGTTTTCACCTAATTAAAAGGAAAAGTTTTCCTCTCAACCCCAAACAATCAGTCACATGGCCCAATCAAAGCAGTATTCGCTGGTCTGATGACACCACTCCTCCTTCCTCTGGCCAGGTATGAGAACATCCTTGGTTCCCTAGAGAAAGTATTTTATTTTGACTACACCACTCCAGCCATCTCTAATCCCCCCCCCCTATTCCTTGCTCCAGTGTGGCAGCCGATCAGCTGCAGGGTTGACACTGTTTATTCATTGGTCATTGCTCGGTGGACTAGCATCGTCTGCTTGTGGCTGGATTTAATTGGAACAGTTCTGGATTTTGGGTGTTGTTGTGGAACATTAATAAACCCATGAAACCACAGTTATGTGTGAGTGGGACATCACAGTCATGTATCTCTTGTACTGTACCTGTGTTTTTAAAGCCAACTTTAGACATTCCAACCGTTGTGGCTTGGCAATCAAATTGGAATGGAGCTTGGTCTCGATTAAGCTTAATGTAGGATATGATTTGTCCTTCCCCTCCTTCTTATCTTTCCATTTCTGCATGAAAATCAAGCATTATTAAATGGCCATGATATTAATAGGTCTCCCTATACTTGGCTTTTCTGCTTAGGGACTGGCTTGCCTCTCTAGTCCCCCAGGTTTTCCTTCACTTCCTTCTCCACTTCCTGTATTGTCCACTTTTAACTTAGTGCTATCCTCTTAATTCTCTTTTTATTTCTTTTGATTTTTATATTGCTGCCCCAGAAAACTGAGGCTGCAGACTAATCCATCATTTCTTTGATTATGATATTTGCTGGAGTGTTCCCTCTTTTTAAGCCTCCCACAACAAGCAACTTTTTGTTTGGGAGTTTGAGGCAATGTTCCTATCTAGGGTTTTTCTTAATAAATCACAGAACCAATGAAAAATATTGCATAGAGAGTGGATGGGGAGGATAGAGAAAGAGAGCAAGCTTCACATGGTGTGGGGAGAAGTGACAGGTGCTTGTCAAAACCAGTGACTTTCAAGGAACTTTTACAGGTATTGAGAAATCACTGACCATGAAGTCATCCCTGATAAACTGTGGAAGGAAGGAAGGAAGGAAGGAAGGAAGGAAGGAAGGAAGGAAGGAAGGAAGGAAGGAAGGAAGGAAGGAAGAGGAGCTCTGAATAGTTTGATTATCCAGGAGAAAATGTCTGCAATGACCAGTTATCAACCAAGGGAAGGAGCCATGACAAATCATGCTGCCAATCACAGCTGCATGATTAGTTGGTAACTAAATTGGAGCTGAGCATTTGAGGCAATGCACTCTGAAGGGTTTAAGGCGGCTTGACGATAAAATACTATTTTTTAAATCATCTATTAAATCATCAAAATATTGGTGGAAATGGCTTTTGCAATGGTCTAGGAGTGGAAGAAGCATTATGTTGCCATAATTGTTTGTCTGAATCACAAAGATATAAATGGTATTTGACAGCCAGTGGAATGCAACATAATTCCACTATTGATCAACTACAGGTAGCCTTTATTTAGCAACTGCCTCCTTTAGTGATTGTTTGCAGTTATGCTGGAAATGAAAATGTAAGTTTATGGCCACTTCTCACATTTATGCCCTTTATGGGTCTGTAAAGAAAAGGAAAGCTGAAGTAAGATCATAAGCTCAATCATGGTTTGACTGCTTTGCTTAATGACCAAGTTGCTAATTATGGTTGCTAAACAAGAACTACCTATAGTGGATGCAGCTTCCATTAGAATTCATAGTACTATGAATGTTAAAATTAAAACAAGAACAAGGTATTGCTATCCTCATTTTGTCTAAAAAATGTATTTGTATCAGTGTAAACAATTTCAACAGATTATTGATGATAATTATCAAAATGTTTAAAATAATCATAAAAAATAATATTTTTATTGATTGGACCTTAGTAATGAATAAATCACTATATTCTTTTGAGTGAATCATTTCTTTTATTAGTAATATATTGTATATTAATAACTACATTCATTATTCAAATAATCTTTTGGTATAATGATAAAAGCACTAATTTTCACTGGAAATATTATTGTTTTAATAATATATACAAAGGGGAGATGCTTTTTGGAAAATAAAAACTAAATTCATATTTTTCTATACCTGGTTAATTTAGAAGAAGTTTGCAACCATGTGCAAAACTAATGTCTTTGAAGATTTTATGTGCAAGCAGTGAATGGACCCAGCCATTTTGAGCAATTATCGTCCAGTCTCCAACCTTCCCTTTGTAGGGAAGGTTGTTGAGAAAGTGGTGGCCTCGCAACTCCAACGGTCCTTGGATGAAGCCGATTATCTAGACTCTTTTCAGTCGGGTTTCAGGCCTGGTTACAGCACGGAAACTGCTTTGGTCGTGCTGATCGATGATCTCTGGCGGGCCAGGGATAGGGGTCACCCCTCTATCCTTGTGCTTCTTGACCTCTCAGCGGCCTTCGATACCATCGACCATGGTATCCTTCTGCGACGGTTGCGAGAGGTGGGGGTGGGAGGCACCGTTTTGCGGTGGTTCTCCTCCTACCTCTCAGACAGGTCGCAGTCGGTGTTGGTCGGAGGGCAGAGATCGACCCCAAGGCCCCTCAAGTATGGGGTGCCGCAGGGTTCGGTCCTTTCCCCCTTCCTATTTAACATCTACATGAAGCCGCTGGGTGAGATCATACGCTGGCACGGGATTAAGTATCACCAATATGCAGACGATACGCAGCTGTATCTGTCTGCCCCGTGCCAACTCAGCGAAGCAGTAGAAGTGATGTGCCAGTGCCTGGACGCTGTTAGAGTCTGGATGGGAGCAAACAAGTTGGCACTCAATCCAGACAAGACCGAGTGGCTTCTGATGTTCCCTCCCAAAGATTGTCCAATTGTTCCATCTCTCAGGCTGGGGGGCGAAATTATACGCACCTCAGAGAGGGTTCGCAATCTGGGAGTCCTCCTGGACCCACAGCTGACTCTAGAACATCATCTGTCGGCTGTGACCAGGGGGACCTTTGCCCAGGTTCGCCTGGTGCACCAATTGCGACCCTACCTGGATCGGGAGGCCCTTCAGACAGTCACTCACGCCCTTGTGACCTCAAGGCTGGATTATTGTAATGCGCTCTACATGGGGCTGCCCTTGAAGAGTGTTCGAAGACTCCAATTAGTCCAGAATGCAGCCGCGTGAGCGATTGTGGGTGAACCAAGGTACACCCATGTTACACCTATCCTCCGCGAGCTCCCTGTTGAGATCCGGATCCTTACTACCCTCCCGGCCTTCCGCAAAACCACCAAGTCCTGGCTGTTCCAGCAGGCTGGGGGGAGCTGAGAAGCATCTACCTCCATAGAAATTGTGAATGTTGGTTTTGTTTTTAATATGTTGTCTTTGTCTTGTTCCCCCCTTTCCCTTGTCTTTTGTAAGCCGCCCGGAGTCCTCCGGGAGTGGGCGGCATACAAGACAAATAAATAATAATAAAAATAATAATAACAAGATCTGCCTTTTTCAGAGTTTAATTATCCAAGTATGTCCTTGCTATAGATTTATAAACTTAAAGATTACCAAATATATGATGCTGTGTTCCTTTGAAAGAAAACAAAACTCTGGTTCTTTGCATTTTTCTGGAGGCAAATTGGATTTGCGTCCTTTAGTGGGTTGTTGAAGCACTTGGATTTCCAGAGGAAAAAAATGCAGACTGTACGAACCAGGGGCACTACTCAGGTGACCCTGAGGACACAGATAAACCTCCAAGTGCTTCAACAATCCTCTAAAAGGATGCAAATGACCAGCTGTCTACAAGGAATATAAATCCTTCCATTCCCCATTATGCTGTCAGAGTTGAAGAAGCTTCTTGGATGAGAAGTGAAACTTCTTCAAAGAAAAAAACAAGAAAGTCCAGTTGCCTCCTGAAAAAGCACCTTTGGGAATACCATGACTTGGATGACTGAGAATCTCTACAAACTTCTGGCTCTTTGCAGTTCTGAAATTTCTCACAATTCAAAGGATGGACATAATAATAAAGCTTTGGAAAACTACACATTCTAACACATTCTATGTTCCTTCTAGAATTTTACCCACAGGAAGCAGCTTGGTTGATGCTTTTTAACAAATATTAAGTGAATATCAATTTCTATAATGAAAAATTGATGAGAAAAGCATAATGGTATTGATCTGACATAAAAGTAATTTTGTCTGTCTACATTTTATGAGCACCATCTAGGCTCAATCTCCACTAGACTCATTTGAGCTCCCTCTGTAAAATTACTAATGTAATAATAATAATAATAATAATAATAATAATAATAAGAAGAAGAAGAAGAAGAAGAAGAACAACAACAACAACAACAACAACATTAATTTGTTTAAAGATATTCTTTACAAATTTACAAGACAGGTCCCCAAGAGAAAAATGTAAAGTTAACAATATTATTAATGGAGGATGGACGGGGGTTTGTCAGTTTTTCAAACTCTGAATTTTCCTGAGCTTCCATATTGACTAAATAAGGCTTCTTCAATATGCATCTAGGATTGCCTTCAAAGGAAAATTCTAGCAGCATTATTTTAAGCTAAAGTTTATGGCAGTGGAGACAGCAAAGGATCATCATTCTAACACAAGGGAGGGAGAGAAGCTTAAGCCAACATGAAATTTTAAAAAAGGAAGAAAATCCTTCTTACCAGCCAGTTACAAATATTGCTAGTCTAATATACTGTGGGATCAAATCTACATGTTTTTAAATGCTCTTTTCAAGAACAATTTATATTTATCTCCCTTTCACTAAGTATTTAGAGAAATGTTCGGAGCTGCTGGAGGAAAGTTTTTGGGATGAAGGCTTTCTTTAACCTATGCCTAATAAGTGGGTGCCTGAGGGACTGACTGCTTAGCAAATTTGAGATGTTGAATTCAGTGTCTGCTGCCAATCCTACACAATTTCTTTAAAAAAAAATACAGTGGTAATAAACTGTCATCACTTGTACAAAGACTATAAACTGAAACTTGTGAGAGCAGTCTCCATTTCCACAGCACTTGAGCAAGATAGAGTTCAGTTTAAAGGGTTAGTTTATGGATATACCATTGTGCTCAACTATGTTAGCAGTTGCCAATCACATTTAGCATAAGCTGAAGACCTCTTTCTAAATACGTAACATCAGAAATATTTCTATCTTAACATTGTCATTGAGAAATGTTTATTCCCACATTATCAGTCTTGCAATCTATTTTTTTTATAACTCCCATACAATTTACAGCTGATAGTGGTAAAACTATAATACTAAGGACTGCTATATAAACCTCTTTTCTATGGGTCTTCGTTCCTCCCCCCCCCCTAAAAAATAAGAATCTTTAACTTTTTTAACATTCTAAGATTGAAGTCAAAAACTGTGTTCCTACAAATACATTAAAATCGTAACGCCAACAACAATTCTACCAATATATTTTATAGATCTTCAATCTATACAGTGAGGGACATATGAGTAGGGTGGATCATAAAAGTTTAAGCTGAAAAGAGTACAAAGCTTCACTATTATATTATATAAAGAAGCTTTTGTAAAACAATAACGTGAAGCACACTCTGTTCTTTTTATTTCAGGACTTTTTATCACTTGTCAACTTGCAAAATGTTTAGACAGAATCACGAGATGTCTGCATATCCTATGCGTCATTGAGGGGAAATATTTTATATTCAAAGATAGTAATAACACTTTCCTTCCCATAATAATAAGCATGTCTCCATTCTTGTGTCATAAAAGTAAAATCATTAAATTTCACTAAAACAACTGTAAATCTACTGTGGAAGATTTTAGTAGATATGCTTGAGATCCATATTCACGAGATCATGGTAATTTACAAAGTCATGCTGTTGTCCAAAGCTAAATTTGGACTGTGAAATGTAAATCAATAACATTCCAATGAAAATTAAAGCAGTTTGGATTTGCTAATCGAAGGGCAATAAAATTATGTGAATTTATATTGAGTTTTTATTTTCAGTGTTATTCTTGAACAGAATCACAATTATTCATCAATTTTATTTTACTAATCTAAGTGATCCAAATGAGTCTTTAAATTCCAGTTTTGCCATTTCCTATGGATTCCTTGCAAAGATAGAATCAATCTAATCACAGCAACTCTAATTAGGACAACGTGGAGTATAGAAACTGATTAGATTATCTGTCAAAAAACCAATTAAGATATTTTGAAGGAAAACCAAACTTAAGCCTTTGATCAATTCTATATATGAGCAAAGAACAGAAAGAACAAAATACATTTGAATCATGAAGAATATTAGCCTACATATCAGATTTTAGAAAAGTAAATAATGATCTGGTTCACGGTCATGTTATCATCTTACAGAACATTTTTTTGGAATTGCCCAGGTAGGTGTGCAGCACTTATTCAGGTTTTCTTTTATTTGAAAAGAGATCATAGAAACGTTTTGAAATTGCTGGAAGGAGACTATGGGAACATTCTGGAATATTTGTACATTTATTTATAGTTGCTTTAAAAAAATCCAAGAACTCTTGCCTAAATCAACTTCTCATATAATTTAATTGAATTACTAATTTTCAAGCATCAAAACATAACTCTCACTGCACTTATAGTCAATTTTAAAGATCAATCTTGTTCTTCTTAGGTTTCCTTTACATCAGGGCTGTCAAGCTCGTGGCCCACAGGCTGGATGAATCACGCACTGGCACCACCACCCCGCCCGGTTTAGCGAATAAGTCCTGATACGTCACATGATGATGTGATGTGATGACATGAGTTTGACAGCTCTGCTTTTTATGAATCTCTTTCCCAGGTAAAGGAATCTTCACCTTGTTTTATCTGCTTGAGCCTTGATCAAATGTAGAAGCTAAAGGATAACACTTTTTAATTTTTTATTTCCAAAGTTAAAATACAAAATAAAGAAAAAAGGAAGAAACAAAAAACCATGCAACATGAATAATAAAAATTAAAAAATGTGTACAAAACCCCCCAAACAAATGATGAATATATCATTTACACTGACATTAAACATAAAAAGTCCATCTTGGCTGAATGCTGACAAATATGTATATCAAAAATATCTGATTTGTTCTCATCCCTTTATATAATACATCTATAAGTAGGATGATATTATTGATATCATGATATTAAATGATATTGTACAAGTAGGCTGGTATTATTGAGGAAAATCTTGAAGTCTTGCTTGAGAAGCACTATATTTGAACACCATTTTTTTCTTGAGTAATGCAATTGAAAATTCAGAAAGACAATATAATTCAGAATCATAAGACAGCAGTACAAACAATGCAACATTTGATTTAAAGTACTAGTGGTTTTCAGCCTCAAGTATTTTAAACATATTGCTGCTTCTTCAAATAAACATTTGATTTCCCCACTTAGAGTTTCCCCACCATCTAAAAAATACTGAAAGAGATCCTGGATTTACATATTATATTAGGCCACATTTATTTATTTAGGAGACCACATTTATTTATTCACTTTGGCTTCAGTGTGATGTGGAACACCCATCACTCTTCATGAATTGGGCATCTATATCTTACTTAGAAGCCATACTTCAAGTACTCCTAGTTTACCATGAATTCAATCTATGATTATGTAGATATTTGTGATATTATTAAGCAGCTCCATTGACCTTAAATCTTCTACATATTATGTTTGTAATTTATCAGTATACTATGAATTTATTTGTTTTTATACTAATCAAGTCAAAGTGGTAACTTTTCCTCGTTTTATTTTCTTGCTTGAATAATATTTCTCTAGGATAATAATATTTCTCATTGCTCTTAATAGCAAATAAAACCTTTTGATATTCCCTATGGATCTGCATATATCTCTTTGTATTGTGGCACTGCCTTTCTATATGTACTATAATAATATGCATAAACAGCATTTAAGTATCTTACTTAGCAGAGAAGAAGATCTGTATAGCTGAATGACCTTTCAAACAAAGGAGATCCTGTTCTCAGCTTCATCTCCATCCTATCTTTCAAAAGCAGGTATTTCCTGAGAAAAGGGCAACAAGGGAGCTGACAGAGATTACCTTTCTGTGTCCTGCTCTCTTCCCCCCACCAGTCTCTTTCTGCCCCCAGGAATCACTGATGCAGATAAACTGAAAAATTGGCAAAGCAGAAATTCCTGGACAACAAAGAGGATGCTTGTTACCCCTTGAAACAAGCAGTGACTGAAAAATATAATCCGAGTGAAGACAACCCGGTGGCAACATCTAGTAATTATTTTCTTTCTTCCCAGGCCTCCACCCTGTGTGTGCTTTTGTATTACTTGGTATACATGACATTTGGTGTATTGAGAAATATTGATTTGAAAAATGTAAGAAAAATATCTTTTTCTGAAAGTTAATGGATGCATTTTGGGGACTGGATTTCCCTTTAGTACAAGTGTTCTTCTAAGCTAATGAATGTAGGTAGGGACACAAAATATGGATACAATTGCCCAGTGAAAAATAGTTAATCACTGAGGTCAAAAAGAAGTAAAATGCAAAGAGCATAATTAAAGAAAGCCACATTTATTCATGTATGTTTTGCTAAGTTATAGCTGGCCACGTTTCAAAATAACTTTCCAAATGCTTTTGAGAATATGAGCACAGCAGAAGTGGGTTCCTACTGGTTCGGCCTGTTTCGGCCAAACCGAAACAGTAACTTGGCAGTCTGGGTCGCTGAAACTGGCAACTGTTTCAAACCAGTTCTCTCGGAGGTGCCATCTTTTTTTTTTTGCCTTCTGCGCATGCGCAGAGCAATTTTTGTTGCACTGAGCGAGCGGGCGCACATTGCGTCCCTGAGCAAACTGGCAGTAGCGGCAGCCGGAACCTATCCCTGGAGCACAGGATTTCTCAGTGGAACAGTCTAACTTTTTATAAAATATTATAAGCTGACCCTTGGAACAGGGGCATATTTTTCAGGTTTCAAACATCAATGAATAGCAGAGGCATATACAAGGTCCAAAACACTTCTGCCAAATTATTTTTAAAAGCATGTATAGCACAACGGTAATTTTATAGTTGTCTGCAATGAGATCTAAAGGAACTCCAGTGCAAAAGCTGTACTCATATGTTGTTTTATTTGTGTGGACCATTCACAAAGGTTTCTGACATGGGAATGCTAATTAACACTCTGGCTAAGTTACTGTTAGAGGTGTGCAAAAGATTTTCAGTACAGAATGTTTTCCACCCCAAACACCCCATTTTGAAGTTGAAACTTCACTGAAATCCAGCCATACAGATGCTCAAAACAGACAAACTCCAAAGACTTCTGGTATGGTCAGAACCAGAGGTGGTATTCAGCCTGTTCTGACAGGTTCTGGAGAACCGGTGGGGGAAATTTTGAGTAGTTCGGAGAACCGGCAAATAGGCTGGCCTTGCCCCCACTGCCTCCCAGCCTTCCAGCTGATCTTCTTTTGTTGCCCTAAACAGGAGAAGAGAGCTGGAAAGCAGGTTAGTGGGTAGGGAGGGAATGGAGATTTTGCTGTAAGCTTCCCCCAGGAGCGGGGAGGGAATGGGGATTCTGCAGTATCCTTTCCCTGCCACGCCCACAAAGCCACACCACGCCCACAAAGCCACGGCCACAGAACCGGTAGTAAAAAAAAATGAATCCCACCACTGGTCAGAACAGCATCCAAAGCCTCCCAGCAAAACTGGAAAACCCAGTTCAAAGTTACAGCAGAGACTTTCCAGTTTGAATCACTTTATATATCATTAAACTCAGAAGCTAAACTATTAGTTAAGATACCAGGCTAGAAAGCGGGAAACCACGAGTTCTAGTCCTACCTTAGGCATGAAAGCCAGCTGGGTGACCTTAGATCACAGGGTTGCTGTTTTGGAGGAAATAAGAAGAGGAAGGTATGTTGGATATATTTGCCACCATGGGTTATTTGTAAAAATAGTAAAGGCGGAATACAAAATAAATAAATAAAGTCATTCCTGGTTAAGAACTTGGGTAGTGGCATTGACTGTTTTGATCAAAGAAAAGAATAGAAGTACTTTTGTTTCTACATAGACACCACTTCTAGACTTTGTGCTTGGTGGAAAAAAAATGAAACTTTGATTTTGGGGTTTACTGATTTTTTCCTATAGAAATGGCTAGTTTATACTATTGTAGAAAAGTAAAAAGTTGAGGTTTGATGTTGATGCTTTATTTGACTGCAACAGAGGGAGTCGGAAGTCAACATCTTTTTTTCTCCCACCCCTCCTCACTTTTCTTTACCCTTCCCCTCCCCTCTGTGTCCTACTATTTGCTTTTGTATTTTTATATTTTATTATATACTCTTAATCAAAAGTTATTTTAAAAAAATATAAGAGAATGAAAATCTGGGGGAAAAAATCTGGAAGGTAGCAGTAGAACTCACTTTGGTAACTTTACGAGGGGAGCTGCATGGAAGCAAAAGTTCAAGTTGTAGGCCACTCCCATCCGCATAAGAGAGGGAAAAGTTTGTTATAATTAAATTGTCATGTGTAGAATACTTTTCTTCCACCTATTTATAAATCTCCTAATTGCTTTGACATTCTGTTGCTATCAACATATGGTCAGCAGCAAGCACAGCAGGGGTCAAATCCACAAAATGGTGGGCATGGCATTGTTATCCAAGCCACACCCATGTGTGTGTGTGTGTGTGTGTGTGTGTGTGTGTGTGTGTGTGTTGTGTGTATGTGTTTATCTCAAAGTGGGAAAATGCAATGTTACAGAGCATGAGAAATATGGAATTAAACACTGAAAAACAAGGATAAAATTGAAGGAATAGTGGGGCTTTTTACTGGATTAAAAAGCTTTTCGCTTCAACCACACCTGCTTCTTCTCTTGCTCTCCCTATCCCGTTTCTTGAAGCCCAGAGGCAGGCTTTCTGTGCAATCATATTCTAGAATATTATTTATCTGATTTGGACTTTTTTTGCTTCCTTCTCCTACAATATAAGAATATCCTGATAGCTGGAGATTATGGAGGCTGGAGGGCAAAAGTTTTGGAAAATGTAAGAAATAATGGTCTTTTGTTACTCATCTCACTCACTATCTTTCCTGTCATCTGCATTCATTCCTGGAAGTAAAGAGCAATGAAAGATATAAAAGACGTTGAGGGTATTTAATATGACAGCCCTTTGATTCATGAACATCTTTGGCAGTGAGTGCTGTGTCTAAAAGTGCTGTCAAAAGACAGCCATGAAAAATAAGGAGCAAAAAAAGTACAAGTGAATCTGCAGAGCAGGCCCAGATTTCTAGATTTTATAGTTAGACTGTAATTCTTACATGTTATTTGAAGCTATGCTGAAAGTGAATTTGCTTCTTTTTTCCCATGCAGAAGATTTTACTACTTAGGATGTGGCCAAGTACATACTTGACTGGATCCTTCATTTCTTTGTTCAGAAGTCCAATTGTATTGAGTTAAATTTGCTCCAGAAGTCTGTTTCCTTACTTAGATGTCAACTTTCCGATTGAAATTTGTTTCTGCTTTAACTTAGCAGTTGTGACCTACCTAATGTGAATTCATTATGTCTGTCTGTTTGTCTGTCTGCCTGCCTGCCTCCTGCCTATCTATCTATCTATCTATCTATCTATCTATCTATCTATCTATCTATCTATCTATCTATCTATCTATCCATCATCTATCTATCCATCATCTATCTATCATCTATCTCTCTCTCTCTCTCTCTCTCTCTCTCATCTCTCTCTCTCTCTCTTTCTATCCTTATTTATCACCTATCATGTTGTCATGTCGGTGATGGCATTTCCTAAATGAGCAGGGGATTGGAGTAGAAGACCTCCAAGGTCCCTTCCCACTGTATTATTCTGTTATTCTGTAAAAAGAACTCTGGTTGAATCTTGAGGTTACACAAATGTATAAATGATGCTCACTTAATATAGTTCAATGGAAAATCTGTCATTTCTCTTTTTTATAAGAAGCCAAATTCAGCTTAGGAGAACAATAGTTAAATAGTTAAAATAGTTAAAATGATAAGAATATCTCCTCTTTCCATTCAAGTAAATTTATCTGACGAACCGGTAGTAGTGGCGGCGGGAAACTCCACCCAGACGTTTCTGCGCATGTGTAGAAGCGTTGCGGGGATATACGGACGAACCGATAATAAAAAATTAGAAACCCACCCCTGATTAGCACGTGATAGTCTACATTGTGTAGCTGTGACATGGTTCGGTCAGAATGTACAGGATTCCTGGGTGCCATCTTTGGCCCTTTCATCATGCTGGTTAATAGCTGACTTACTTTAACTGCCATGAAAACTAGTCTAAGAACAGTCCCTTTGTGCAAAATCAATGGTGGCTTTGCAATCTTTCCTGCACAGTGTTATTATGGTGAAATAGATCCTTTAAGTCCTTGCAATAGACAATAGGGATATTATTTTTAGAGGACTGCAAAGGAAAAGGAAGGAGGGGAGAAAAGAAGAAAGAGAAAGAAAGAAAGAAAGAAAGATCAGCAAGCCAAATAAAAACTAGACTGCCTTTTTTATCATCTGCAAAAAAAGATGCGTTGTGAAACTTGAATAGCTGATGGAAGCATTGTGATAAAATTGGAATCTTTATAAAAGGCTTTTCTGTAAGAGGACATGTTGTTTTATATTAATCATTAAGGTAGATGATTTAATAGGTATTTGATAGCATTCTGCAAAATTCTGTATATCTATTTTTGAGATGCATGGGAGTACATGGAGAATTAATTTACCTGCATACTTGCTTTATAAAACAAGGATGCAAATCTTAACCAATGTCAAAATTCTCTAAACTAGAGGTTAGATTCCCACAACACAATTAAGCCAATGTCCTGGTTCTATATAATGGACAACGCTAGAATCTCTTTTGCTAAAATGTGGTTCAGTGTATAGAACAGAAAAGCCCAAAAAAAAGCAAGCACACTCTAGCTGTAAGAAAGACAACAGAAAAACCAAAATCAAACAGGTTTAACATTGAATTCTTTTTTATTTGTTTGTGCTTTCAAAATATGAATGTTATTTGCCATATAAATCTTGATCACTGCTAATCTCTGCATAAGTCAGTTCGCAGATATCAATTTTGGGATAAATAATCTACCTACGGTAGTGGAATGTATGAAGCACCTTGGGGGGAAAAATAGGAAAAGATGATGCCTAGAAAACAATCAGTCTAAGGAGGTTTAACAAACAGAAAAAGAAACTTAAGGAGGACTCGCCCTAATGGATCCAGCAATTAAAGGTGACATTGAGAAGTTTGGACTTTCAGACTTTCCAGGATTCTGCTAATGTAGCCTTATAATAAAATGAAATTAGTCGGGTGAAATGCTACCAAATTGGTAGTAAAAAAAATGCTACCGGTTTGGCGAATCGATAGTTCTGATGATCAGTTGTGCGATAATCGTGCAGCACAGCTGATTGTTGCACAGCCAGTCATTGAAACTACTGGTTCTCCTTGAACCAGTATCAAGTTTTTACTACTGGTTCAGGTGAACCGGTAGTTCCGACGATCTGCTGTGCGACAATCAG
The DNA here is from genome assembly GCF_051295495.1 of Thamnophis sirtalis. Classification (NCBI taxonomy): domain Eukaryota; kingdom Metazoa; phylum Chordata; class Lepidosauria; order Squamata; family Natricidae; genus Thamnophis; species Thamnophis sirtalis. The sequence goes on from NW_028261385.1 coordinate 64,339,832, forward strand.
TTTTGCCGTGCAATTTATATTAGCTAGAAAGCAGGAAATCCTGTTCCCTCCCTCACTGTTCTACTTACCTTTGCAGACTCAAAAAATACTTCTTAATCCTCCTTTTTCAGCGCTGCATGGTAGTGCCTATGGTGCACCTGCACATAAAATGAACTGGTAGCAAAGTAAACTGGTAGAAAACTTCAGAGCATTTCACCCCTGGAATTAGTTCATCTAGTTGTATTTCCTATCTGTTTATCTGGGAGGGCAGACAGGAGACTTCCATCAGCAGAATGGGAAATAATAGTTTTCCCACTGTCCTCTCATTCACCCAAATCTGCTCACCAGTTGATTTGGTTAGGACAAAGCGGTTTGTTGCAAAAAAGGGAGCTTTGCTAAACATTGCACCCTATCCCATCTGCTAGGAGAAGTCTTCTGCTGGAGAGGAAGCAGTTGGCTTACAGCCATTTCTTTTTTTTTTCTTTTTAAAGGTTTTATTTTGTTTATGCCAAAAGAAGAATCAGAAAAATGTATTATCTTATTTTGCTCTTAGAAACTTTGCTCTTTTTTTCCAAGAGAAAAAAAAGGTGATGGATTGGTTGGAATTTTGTTATTTGTCTTTCCTGTTATCCTGGAGATAAAAAACCCTCCAAATTATTTCTGGCATTTTCATTTAACTTAGTTGTAAAGAAAAATAATACTTCAGAGTACAGATAGGAAGGTATCTGTAAATTTTATTAGTCTTATGCTTACAGTTTTTTAATCTTAACTTTCTGGCATGTGACAGCTAATATATAAGAGATAACCATGACATCTTTCACTTGTAACTACGTAAAATAAATGTTTACAGATGTTACTCAAAACCACATTAAAATAGCACATATTTCTCCAAGTTATATCCTACTAAAATGAACTGTTTATTAAATTGAGATTCTAAAGCAGCACTTTCTCTATTTTACTCTAGCACAAGTTATCTATAGAACATTGAGACCTATCCTTGATCCAAAACTGGGCATAAAACTTTCTAGAAATAGACATAAATGTGCTGGATCAGAATAATTTGGAATTAAGAAAACTTCATGTACTTAATCTTTCTAACCAAAATTATACTGAGAGTTGGTCTAGGTCAGAGATGGCTAACATTTTTTAGATCGCGTGTCAAAAGTGGGGGCAATGCAGGGTCGTGTGCAGGCATGCCACACCCATAATGCTATGTGCACGACCCCCTCCACGTGCATGTGCACGCGACCAGCGCAACCACCCCACTTTTGGCATGCTTTTTCACCATCCCCAGACTCCAGAGATTTTCTAGGAGCCTGGGGACTGCGAAAACAGCCTCCCTACCCCCCAGAGACCCCCAGAGATTCCAGGAGCTTCCCTGAAGCCTTCGGAGGGTGAAAAACAGCTGTATAAGCTGTAAGTTCGGGAATGGTGACTTCTGGGTTGCCCATAGGGCCGTTTTTCATCCTCTGGAGGCTTCAGGGAAAATGGCCGTATGAGCAACCCAGAAGTTCAGGAATGGTAACTTCCGGTTTATTCATAATGCCATTTTGAACTCTCAGAGCCTTCAGGAGGATTTCCTGAAGCCTCTGAAGGATGAAAAACAGCCCAACGCGCAAACCAGAAGTCTGTGACAAACTTACGGTTTGTATGTTGTGTGGTTTTTCACCCTCCAGAGGCTTCTCTGGGAAAAATGGCCGAAAAAGAAGGCCAAAGTCAGATGGCCAGCGTGCGCATGTGCGCTGAAGCTGACAGGGCAACACCTAGCATGCCCTAAAAAATGGCTCCGTGTGCCATCTGTGGCATGTGTGCCATAGGTTTGTCATCACGGGTCTAGTCATGGATGACTTTTCAGGATCAGTTTTAGTACTGTGAACTAATGTTAATAATCTCATATTTTCTTTCATTTTGAAATTAAAGCAAAAGCAAATTGTCATTTTCTAAATATAGTCCACTTTCCAATTTTAAGGCTGGCAAAACACCCCATACTACTTATCCCAAAGGTGCTTTTCAAAGGGCAATTGGGCTTTCTTCTTGTTTCTTTTCCTTGAAAACATTTTGCTACTCATTTAAGAAGCTTGCAGAATGGATAAGGATCTTAACTCCCATAATTTCTTACAAAGGATGATCATTGCAGAGAATTCTGAAAGTTGAAATTCTTACACCTAGGGAGCATGCAGCCCAGATAAAGCTATCTCGCCCAGTATTGCCAACCCAGGAAGCTCCAGATTCAATTCTAATAGATTGTAATAAAGACATTATTCATACCAAACACCTGAATTGCAGCCTTTTTCTTAAATGGACCTGACCCTCATGTTACAGGAATGAAGTCACAAGTCCCCTCAGGAAAGAAGAAGCAAAGCTCTTCCTTCTCCAGGTGGGTGAAGATGTGCCACGGTTCTCACATTTTCCTTGCTTAAATGGCTTGTTGCTGAAAGGCCCATGGGTGAAATGGGAAATACCACTGCAATTATATCCCCTAACAACTACCTACATAATTATCAAAGTGCATATTAAATGTGACAAGCAGCAGAATAATAGCAGGGCTATCACTTTCCCTGCAGCTCATCCATTTTCCGCCACCTATTACCAGAAGCCCCAGGAAACTAAGGAAATATCTCAAATTACTCAGTGCTTTGGCTCAGAGTACCAGCCTGTTGCTACTTGAGGCAGGAGTAGCAAACCCTTCTGGCTTTGCAAGAGCTGCCAAATAAACTGGGAAGGCTTTTAATTATGGGAAGAATGACTGCCCTGGGAGAGAAAAGCAAAAAATATTCTTGCCTTTCTCTGATAACATGCACCAGTTGAACGAGTAACATTATGGCAACAGGGTCCATCCAAGGGTTTTAATCTTTGAAATGGGTCTAGGTGAATTGGGAGTCTGGCAGAGCGTGACCCGACAAATGCGCGCACGACAAAAGCACGGCGACAAAACCACGACGTCATCAACGTGCCGAAAACAGCGCGCAGACAACAGCGCGCCGACAGAAGTGCAATTTAAGTTAAGGTAAGGGTTAGGTTCAGGGTTAGGTTTAGGGTTAGGGTTAGGGTTAGGTTCAGGGTTAGGTTTAGGGTTAGGTTTAGAGCGCGCTTCTGTCGGCGCGCTGTTGTCGGCTCGCTTCTGCACTCATTCGTCAGCACGGTTTAGAACTCACGGTTTTTTCGCCCCGATTTGTCGGGCGTGCTTTTGTTGGTGAACCCTGGCAGAGAGGGTCCACACACGGAAGAGTTAAAAAGTTCAAGATGGCAGCTGATCAAAGCTCTATCCTTTTTTTTTTTTAACATCATACATGAGGGACTTTGATTATGCAACCAGCATTTTATTTTGATCCCAATTCCCTCAAGATGCTGTTAGGGTGCAGTACCCTGCTTCATTGTCTGTCTGTATGTTTTCCATATATCTTTAATTTCTGAAAAGAGCTAAACTGGGGAAATAGGGGGAATGTGGGTGTGACTAACTTAATTTTTCTAGTTTGAGCACACAGAAACCCATCTATATAATTTCAATACTCTTTCTCTCAATACTCTTCAATAATCTTTTCTCCCTTCTGGGTGTTACCTTATCTCCTGCTCTTTTATATGTACCATATGGACTTTTCTTGTCCATTTCTTCCATTTGGACAAATAATCTTCCCCTTGTTGTTTCCATTACAAAGATCTTTCCTCTCTACTAGTGGAAAATGCTATTTTATACCTTTTCCATTTGCAAAACCAGGCCTACATTTAACATATACTATGGACATTTAGCATTACAATTGTGCATCCTCAGATAGAAACAGCCCTGTGCAATGTATCATTTTATATAAATTCACATGACACTTGTGTATATTGTAAATGTATCAGAATATGTTATAAATGCCACATAAATATGTAAGAATAGCTCTAATGGTAATGAGATTTCCATTAGAAAGCATTCCTTGTATTACTGAAGACAGAAAATCACCACTTTGATACGGTGATTCATGAATACTGTATTATGGTGTGCGCTTAGCTGAATATATGTCTGTAAATGACTGGAATAACAAGCAGTACTAATTATAGTTTTCTAAATGTACAGAAATTTGTTCTTGCAACAAATCTTATGATCAAATTCTATGAAAATTGTTCTTGGATGCTGAACTACGATTAATAAAAGTTGCATGGTCAGTATGTTTCTCCTGGACATGAGATAGCTGTTACGCCTTCTGACAGGAAGAGATCCATTTCTCATAATATAAAGGAAAACATGAGAATGGTCCCCAGAACTTCAAAAGTTGAATCTGCTTTTGTGGTTGAGTCAGGATTTCTGTCTTAAGGGCTGTCATGACGATGCCTTTAAGGAGAGCTAAATTAGCTTAATTCTGGAAAGATCTTATCAACCAGCATAATCTTTGGGACTTTGTCCTTGTTTTTCATTGAGACTTTAACTTGTTACCACCATCATTGTATTATGGCCAGAAAAGTACCTTCAAAATCTGTATTGGAAAATCTGGTAAGAATTTTTAAGTTTTAATATTTTTTCTATAACATTCACAAATAATACATATATTGATCAGGAGAAGTTACTAGATATTGAGGTAGTCTGGTTCGGTGGTTAAAACAATAGTAAGACATTAGTCTAAAAACCAAGAGACTGTGAGTTCTAGTCCTATCTATTGACAAAGCCAGCTAGGTGACATTGGGCCAGTGACCAGTCAGTATCTCTCAACCCTAAGAAGGCAGACTACTTCTGAAAACCTTGGCAAGAAAGAAGGGAAGAGCAATCTTTTTTATCCAGAGTACATAAAAAAGATACCAATATGCTGACTTAACATTACTGTAAAGTGTAGACTATTATTCTATCATTTTTATGCTAGAGGATGAAACAGGAGGAAGAAGAGGAGAAGAAACTCTCAATTCCAAAGCTAACATGGTTATGGGATCTATTTGCAGCATATTGGAAAAACAAAGATGACTGCAAATCCATAGGATTCCCAATAATTCCTGATCCATTATCTACCAGTGAACATTGTAGTAGACAGTCCTTTGCTGCACAAAAGAGGGTTCTATTCCTAGATCTCTCTCTTTGCCTATAGAGATATGGTATCCATGGTTTTGATTATCAGCTTTAGACACTAACTACCTGGTCAGTTATTGAAAAAGAAGAAATATATTAGGGGAAAATGCATGTTCACTAAAAGTGTTTTTACCACCACCACCACCCCCGGATTCTCTGTATTTCAAGACAATATTCTGGCTCTTTTGTCTGATAAGACTCTTGATTCAGATTTGTGCTTATATCTGGTGACTTGCTGGAGAAGGAACAGACTCCTCATATGTTGCAGTTATTACCCTTTTTGCATACTTGCTTAAATAGGTATCATAGTTTCCTGCCTCTTTATAAGGAAAGGAAGTAGAAAAATGCATACATTTTCCAAAGAGAATCATACAGCCTGAAGTCATATGACAGCTGTTTCAGAGGACAGCAGGGCAATGAAGAGAAGGAGAATTATTAGAAAGGGTCTGAGCATAATTTTCATGGATGGGAAATATGGCAGTGGTGGGATTCAACCGGTGTAACAGCTGGTTTGCTGAGCAAGCTCTTTGCAACGGCTTCAAACAAAGGAAATAAGGGAGGGGTGCAGGTGTGCAGAGGTGGGTGAGCGGCTCTAACTGATCATCGGAGCTACCGGTTCACCGGAATCACAAAATTGTCTGAAAAAGCAACACAGTTGTCTTGAAATACTTCAGGTAGAGATTAAGCATATTCTACATTATACATAACTAGCTGAACTATGAAATTATGTGATCAGACTTGATAAATCGACACTTACAGCTTGAAAATTAATGAGTAGTTACCATTACTCTTCCCTTCTCTCCTTCAGGCTTGCCCCACAGATGCCTCTTTTCCTGTCCTATTCCCTTCTCTCCCTTAGGCTTGCCCCATGGAAGCCCCACCTATCATATCACTTTATCTCTTCTTCAGGTTTGCCCCACAGAAGCCCCACCTATCTTATCACCTTCCCTCCCTTAGAGTCCTCTACAAACTCCCAGCCAACAGGCCGGATGAGTCACATGCTGGCCATACCCATGTCCAAGTTTTCAGGTTGGGAGGGGGAGTAGACCGTCTAACTCAGTGGTGGGTTTCAAATAATTTAACAACCGGTTCTAATGACCAGCTGGGTAGGTGGGGCTTAGTGGTGATGTGACCATGTGGGCATGGCCAACTCAATATTACTCAGGTCAATGGGCACTTTGCCTTAGCTATTACAATGTAATAAGGGTTAACTGGAGAGGCATTTTCTGTAAGCAGGGCAATAAAAATTAAGCTAGAAACAACACCAGAATGTTTCCTTTCTGCCTTCCTTACAGGATTAGCCCTGTAAAGCAGGAAAAAAAAAACAAAAGAAGATTTCTTTCCTCAACCGGTTCTCTGGACCGCTTAGAAAGTTAAGAACCGGTTCTCCCAAATAGGTGCGAACTGGCTGAATCCCACCACTGGTCTAACTCCTTAGCATCAGAGCGTGTTAATAAAAATATACAAAATACTAACGGTCATTTCAAAAAATCCTTTATTGCCAAGCACCTAGAAGCCTATAGGAACATACATGCCAAATTTCAAGTTTGTAGGCTTTACAGTTCTGGAGATTTTGTGATTCCTGGTAAGTGTTTTCAGGTTTATCTATATAGATTAGCTGAAAAGCAATGATTTCATAGCTTGGATTTCTTTTTTACTCATTTCTTTCAACCTTTGGCATGAATAATCTAATATTAAAATAAGGTTGAGAACTGGTATGGTATAGTGATTAAGATCTCAGAGTAGAAAACAGGAGGTTGAGAATTCTAGTTCAGCTTTAGGCACGAAGCCAGCTGAATGACACTGGGCCAGTCACACTCTCTCAGCCGTAGGAAGCAGGCAGTGACAAACTACTTCTGAAATCTTGCCAAGAAAACTGCAGGGAGTTGTCCAAGCTGCCACTAGAAGTCAAGACTGACTCGAAGAACCATAAAAAACGAGTAAGGGTATTCATATTAATTATTGCAAAATCTGGTTTGTCTTCTGTAACTATTTCTCTAAATGCACAACATATTTGTTTCTTTAGTTGTTTAAATGATTTATATGGCTACCCATCTTATTTAACATAACTGTTTTATATAATATATAGTTATTTATATAACTGTATAAATATTTTCATGGGAAGTGGGCAGATAGCTCAGTGTTTCCATTTACATCCTCACTGAGTATTTGCATAGCTTTACTGACCTTTGCAGATCATGCAAAATGGAAGGTTTGATGTACTCCTCTGTTGTTGTTTTTTAAATTAAGGGGAAAAGAAATCACGCACACAGTTTAAAATAAGTTTTAAAATATGGTTTGTAGATGCATTTTCAAATATTTAGGTAACTTCCTTTATTCAAACCTCAGAAAATATATGAGCAAAAAGGTTTTATAATTCAGAGAGGTTTTATAAGATTGTTGTTAGTTGCAAAGTCATGTCCGACCCCATGGACAATGTTCCTCCAGGCCTTCCTGTTCTCTATCATCCTCTGGAGTTCATTTAAGCTCACGCCTACTGCTTCAGTGACTCCATCCAGCCACCTCATTCTCTGTCATCCCCTTCTTCTTTTGCACTCAATCTTTCCCACCCTGAGGCTCTTCTCCAGTGAGTCCAGTCTTCTCCAGTGAATCTCCAGTGACCGAGATTATAGTTAAGTTGTTTGATAGGGTGATTTCTAAGTGGCCTTTAGGAATAATTCAAACCTGATACATTTTTAGATTGGATGTCAAGCTACATGGTCAGCTAAAAGTTGAAGTGCTTCCATTTAATTTACTTGATTAATTTAATAAGATTCTTAATGGGATTCAAAATTCAGAACTCTGCACTCTCCTTCCACCTATTCCTGAAGTAGACTTGTCCTAGAAAACCCCCACAAATGTATTTTGTTTTTTTTTAAAAAGTTCATTACATTTTAACCACACGTTTATTTATTCCAATCTTTATTTTGCCTATCTCAAGAGGTTCAAGATTGTTTGTTTATATATTGATGTTGGAGAGACAGTTGTAGCCTGAGAAGAGTAAAGACTAAGGAACAAGTGTCCAAAGTTGAAATCTCAGAAAAAAACTATGGTATGCACATTTAACCCATGATTATCCATAGGCATAGGCTCCTTTTTCTAAGGTTCAATCCAATAAACACATATCAGGGAATAAAGGCATACTCAAATCTATGGTATTTATTTCTGAATAAGGTATAGGACTGTATGTATGTAGCAACTGGCTCTCTTTTTTCTAAGCTTGTCCTGACTGAAATATTTCTGGCTAAGCATTAGGTATCTGTCTGATTTGAGACTACAGTGAGATCTACATGAACTTAATGGAAATTAAATTCATACTAAATGGGGGTCCATGAGGAGCATTATGTCTGCTCATTGCAGTTGCTAACATAGGATGATAAATATTACCTGATCTCCTAGTTAGGTCACCTTTTTGTGATGGACATCAGCATAGATAAGTATGGCCCTTGGAGGCAGAACTGAATGTTTATCCCTTTGAAAATTCCTTCACAGAACATTGCTCAAAATATTTTTAAAGCTGGGTTTCAGACGACATAAAAACAAAAACATTAACAACTGTTTGAAATAATAACTGGCATGGCATGGCTTCTTAGTCTGGCCCTGTTTAATTCAACCTCCCCAGTCTATTTTCTTTACTCTTGTGCCTCTTAGCTGGGAGGAGACCTTGATTTACAATTATGACTTGACAGATTACCTGAAAGCCTAACCTTCAGGCATACTGTGATTAACTTGACCAAAGACATCTGGAAGAACCATCTATGGCTGAAAATTATGACCTTGGCATTCGAGGCTGAAACCAGACACCATAGAAATTGCACTGATGAAAAAGCTGCAGTACAGAGACCTCTGTGTAAAAGTTCTGACATCCTTTCAGTTTGTTTGTTTCTTGTAGAAACCCCCTTCTGCGAAGATGCAGAAGAAAGAAGAAACAGCAGGAAACATCCCAGGTTTATTTTGAAAGCATTTATTTAGCAATGAAATCAACATTTCACACAAGCCTTTCACACACACACACACACACACACACACACACACACACACACACACACACACACACATCCTCCACCTTAGTCTTGTGCAATAAAGGCACCACAAACAATTAAATGCTTTAATGAGTAGCAAATGTTGCAGAGCAGAATAGCGTTTTCACTGAAAGCAGATTTATGGAGCTAAATATAAAAGTATGACTCTGAAGCCATGTGATCATAATTAAGTTGAGCTCTCTCTCCCCCCCCCCCATCCCTGGATTCTGTAAATGCACAACATGCTGTCAGGGCCCATTTTCGGTTCCTGTTATCACTAAAGAAAAAAAAGACCTGTATGAAATGCAAGCCAGATTTACAGGTGCTAAAACAGCTATTTTACCAGTGGGAAACAAGCTACCTTTGTTGTCAAAAGGGATATTTCATGATCAAGGAAGACTAGTTATTACAACACAGGAGAAGCCTACTGTAGTATTCTTGCCCAAACTTTCCAAAGGAGAATGACTAGAACTTGTGAAAAAGTCCAGACTCTGATCATATCTTGAATTCCTGGTCAGTCTTTTGATGTGAGATAAGCTTCTTCATAGTCAAATTCTTTGGTCTCAACCCTTTGAAATGCCATGGCAACTCCCATTTTAGAGATAAGAGAAGTAAGATTGATAGAGAATGGCCTGGATGAAGGTACTCATTGCTAAGCAACAGACGGTCACTGTGCCATCTTGCTCCATTCTTCTCCTAAGAAGATGAAAGGTACTTTCATCTTCTGTTCATCTGCACATTCATCCTAATACAACTGAAAGGTTTTAATAACTTCCAAAATGATATGGCATGGAATGAAATAGCACACTGAATACCTTAATACTGTGTTGCTGCTACTATTGTTATTCCCAGAAGTTAATGTAGAAACCATTTTCCCAGGCATGTTCTTTCAGTAATCCTGGCCAGTTGTAAAACAACTGTTAAACATGTTAAATCTTTCATAGCAAGAGTATTTATGATGGCTATTCCAGTTATCAGTTGTGGTCCTCCCTTTGCAACTGGTGACCAGACACAACCGATGGCTACAATGGCAAAATGGTCTATAGGTAGACCTGTACAAGAGTCACGAACAACACCATAATCTATAAAAGTTTATTTTATTTTTAAAAAGTCTGACTTTTGTGGTCTGCAAAATGAGAAGTTTTTGAAAAGCCCCTATTATAAACAGTGATTTTTGTTCCAGCAAGTTAATAACAAAATTAAAATAACTTTAACTGATTCTTGGGAATTTGTATAATGTGATCATTTAATAATTAGTTATAAATATTGCTGAGTCTATATTGCTGTTAGCAGTCATTATACGTCTCTTACTGTTACATTTCCTGACAGTATTGCACCATTTCATAAAACTTTTATTCCATTTGGATAAAGTATCTAGAAAGATTTTGAATGTCAAATAGTAATAATGAGGCTGGCTCCAGGCTGGCTGATCTCAGCTATGATTTTTTTTCCAGGAAAATTTCCCTCTTTCCTTGCCAAATATGCAAGTACAAGAATAGGGCATGAAAGCTGTAAAAAATATGAGCTTTTATGGTTCGTTGGATATTTCAGATTCTTAATTCTCCATAACTCAAATTGCATCAGGTGGTCTACATTTTCCAAGCTTGCCCTCAAACCACGGTTGTGTGATGCTTCTACAACAGGATTAATTTTTGTGCAACTGGTGCAACAAGACTGGCCTGGTAAACTAATAGGTGATGAAGACAGAAAATCCTTTTGCACAAGGAAATATGTTAGGGGCCCATGTTCTTGATTATGGGAAAGGTTTTATTCTAAATTCGGAATAGGTAACCTGGACCTATGCTTTGGATTTCAACAGCTGCAAACCCTAGCTAACATAACTATCACAAGCCATTATGGGAATTTCAGTTCCAAACACACACACACACACACACACACACACACACACACTTGCTGCAAGCTTACATTTATTAAATCTGTTCATTGGGCAGTAGGGTTAAAGGCCAGGAAAACAAGATTGTTTCTCCCCTTTTTTTTATTTGGCTGGTGTTAGACTCATTCCTGTACAAATTACATTCTTCTATGGAGTGTGAGAGAAGCTGAGGAATGCAATTTTGCTGTTATCTGCTACAGGATAGTGATAAGAGGTATTAAGGACCACGGATACGATTGTGTTCTAGGACAGTTAGCAAACTTCTTGTGCTGTTAGCATAACAAAATGAAAGAAAATCATCTCTGTACGGAGAAATTGTTTCTGGCTTGAGGATTGGCAAAAGCAAATGCACAGGGTTCAAACAAGAAAATGGATTAGAGTTTTTAAGACTGAGATCTATAATGTTTTTTTTTCCTATGGGCTTGCTGTGTTGCCCACAATATCTGCTTCCATCTGCCATGGAAAACACTCAACAAGCCTAGTAAAGCCTCACCAAGAACTGAGGTGGCGCAGTGGTTAGAGTGCAGTACTGCAGGCTGCTTCAGCTGACTGCTAGCTGCAGTTCAGCAGTTCAAAGCTCACCGGTTCAAGGTTGACTCAGCACCCATCTTTCCGAGATGGGTAAAATGAGGACCCAGATTGTTGGGGAAAATATGCTGACTTTGTAAATTACTTAGAGAGAGCTGTAAAAGTGCTATGAAGCGCTATATAAGTCTACGTGCTAAGTGCTAAATTAATCTCTCTGGCCTTTGCTAGACGTGCCCACTTCTCTTTGGATCATTGACATAACGCCTTTATGGTGGCAAAGTTCTATCATTTTCTGTCACAGAATGGATGTAGGAGAAGGGGGGGGGGGAAGGAAGCAAAAATGCCATCTATGTTTTTTAAAGAAATATTATCCAACTTGTTTCCTTATGATATTTTGTTTGTTGTTTGCTTGTTTTAAGTTTGCATGTGCTCACATGCTTTGTGAGTGTCCCTTCCCTGTGGATATCTATGCATGATAGTTGATTGCTATATTTCCCCTTCTTTTTGGTTTCTGCTTATGTCCTAGAGCAGGGGTGTGGAACCATGACCCTTTCATGACTTGTGGATTTCAATTCCCAGAATGCTGGCTCAGGAATTCTGGGAGCTGTGCCCAAATCATAAAAGGGCCATGGTTCCCTACCCCTGCCCTGGAGAAAGAGGACAGGGGAGACAAAGGAGATGATTAAGAGGAAGAGACAGAGGAAAACTGAATTCCAAATGGAGTGCTGGGTTTAAATGAGTTATTCTTGTGTTTGGGATATCAAACTTCATCTCTGCCTCAGAATCAGGTTATTAGGCAAACAACTCCTCTTTCAGCCTCACCAGTTTGTCTTCTGTAAAATTCTTGCTTTCTGACTCACCATTCAAATTCAGCTTGTCAGCCATTTTGGGATGAGCAGGATCTCATGACATACCATTCTGTGGCAGAACCAAAGCTTCATTTGGCAATTTGTCCAAGGTTCCCCAGCCACTATCATCATCATCATCAAAACACACACACACACACACACACACTATTAAAAGTTTGTGAAATTCTTGGTGATTTTTGAGTTTGGTTGTTTGCTTGCAGACCTTTCATCACCTGGAACTGTTGATGTTACCTAGTTGGGTAATGAAAGGTCTGCAACAGGGGTGAAATGCTACCAGTTCGGACCTGTTCACCTGAACTGGTGGTAAAAAATGCTACCAGTTCACCCGAACCAGCAGCATTGTTTTACATTCCGATGATCAGCTGTGCAACAATCAGTTGTGCCACATGATTAGAAATCGCACAGCACATCTGATAGTTGCACAGCTAATTGTTATAACTACCGGTTCGCCCGAACCAGTAACATTTTTTTAGGTTCCAACAATCAGCTGTGCGACAATCAGCTGTGCTGCATGATTTATATTTGCTAGAAAGCAGGAAATACTGCTTCCTAGTGAATCTAAATTGCGCGGCACAGCTGTTCCCACCCCCGGCTGTTCTACTTACCTTTGCAGAGGTAAGGCTCAGAAAAGGCTTCTTAATCCTCCTTCTTCAGCACTGCATGATAATGCCTGGTGCACATGTGCATGAAGGACATACAAAGCGAACTGGTAGCGAAGTGAATAGGTAGCAGACTTCAGAGCATTTCACCCCTGGTCTGCAAGCAAAAAAACGATCACTGAACAGCAGATAATACACCACCTGATTGATAAGGTAGAGGCAACTCTTCCCCATTTACATATTAGCGATTAGACCAGGAGGAAAAGATTACATTACAACTTTACAACTTGCAATTGAATGGCAATTTCCCATATTGCAAATAGCAACAGGAGACAGCTTTGTCACTTGCATTCAAATTGGGGGGGGGGGGGAGAAGCTGACAGTTCTTTCCATTTGTCCACCCATTATGGAAGCAGATTAAAAAATATAACTTCTTTCTGCGATTAGAATCCTGCAGCCATAACCTGGTAACAGTAGTATATGTTGTGTGCAGAAAGAAGCTTCTGTCAATTGATCAGCCTGTCCTGGCTCTCTTCCTAACACACCAGTTATTACTCTGAAATGATTTAGGCAATTTTCCCAAGGATCCTGAGAGTCTTCATGATTTGGTAAGAGTCTCTAACAACCGAGAAAATTGCTGGCATTTCTAGCTGGAATTCTTATCAGCCTAAACATTTAGCTGGAAAAGGAAGTGATTAGGTGCTGCCAGCTTATCCATCTGCTGCTGTCCATTAGAAGTTGCTGTTATTATTGAGGCCACTACCATGTCTTCCATCTGTACCACTGACCCTGATCTTCTGTGTATCTAATGCCTCAAATACTTTCTTTTGAGTCTACATTTCTGGCATATTGAATCACCCTGACATACTTAGATGATGCTTCATATAGTGGAGTGTTTTAATATGAATATTAATTTCATAGAAATAACTGCCATGAATTTTACTTCTTGGTCATGTAATGCTCAAGGGCCCTGCTTGAAGAAAACTATCAGGGCCCCATCCTCTTCTTGAATGATCCTTTATATAGCAGGCTGGCACACATTCCACATATTCAGAGACTTGGCTTTCTAGCCCTCAATTCTGAGGATGTGAATTGCAATAGAAACAATGCATCACATAGCAGTGGTGGTCCCATTCAAAACATCTGTAAAAAGCTATAACGATAACAAATCACATTTGCATAATGATACCACACAGAGAATGCAACATAATACATATACATATAAGTTGCATCATTTGCATCATGATGATATGGCGTGTGCAATATCATTTAGCTCTTTGCTGCCACGCAGCTGCCCATGTACTGGACATAAAGCACCATTTCTCTTCTGAGTCTCTGATTACAATTAGTTTTAGAAGATCTTATTATTTTGGGCTAGTGAATAAGTAAGTATGCCTATATTCACAACCATGATGCTTTAAATAATTTTATTACTTTTTACAAAGCATAACATAAAAGGATAACATAAACTACAGTCAAAATAAATGATAGAGAATGAAAAAAAGAATAGGGATAGAAGTGTGAAAAAGTAGAAAGGAAAGGAAAACACAAATATATTCAAATAATCACTTCCGATTTTTCTTCCAAGGATATAAATAACACTTATTTTCAACACTTAGTTTAAGACTATAATAAAATGTCCATTTTTTTTCTCCCAACCCCCCCAAAAAAGGAAAAATTTAAAAAATCCCCTTTTAAATTTTAAAAATCATCAAATCCATAAGTCAAAATTTGGTTTTTCTTCATCTCTTGTAGAAATCCATAAAGGGTCCCCAATTATAGATGAATTTCTACAATGATTTTTCTCTCATGAGGGATGTTAACTTGACCAGCTTTCTAGTTCTGTCATCTTTATTAACCATTCCTTTATTGTGGGTATTGTAGGATTTTTCCCAACACCAAGTGTATAAATGTTGTGCTGCATTCACAGCCTTATAGTGATTATTTATGACATACATAACTTCTACCTGAAGAAATTAACTGAGACAAAATGTAACTCATAAAGATAAATAATAAAATAGGAGATAAATATATTTTTTATTATATATTAAGAAATGCTAAAACAAAGACAGGAATTAATGAAGCTTATGGATGATCGAGGTTAAGCTTGGAAAAAACCCCAAATTTTAGTTACATTCAATATTGAATATAGTTATATTCAATATTAATTGCAAATATACCTCATGTTGCTTTTTCTTTGTAGTCCTCCCTTATAAATCAATATGTTGATTTATAAAAGAATATTATTAGCCTTGTTTAAACTATTTATAGGAGTAATTAAATATCTCATCAATATTTGGTATGTCCAGTTGCCTTAATTTATCTGTGGTTGATGTCTCTGAGGAGAAATTAAGGGGGAAGGGTGAAAAACTCTGGACCTTAAATTGATGGAACATGCTGCAATAGCACAGTAAATGTCAATCCCGATTGTATTATTGTCACAAAGAAAAATGTGTGAGCCTGCCAGGTCTAATTTTCCTGAGGACCCAAGTTTTCTATGGCATTCCATTACTGAGTACTAAATCCTTTGGGACTGTCAGGAAGAGCAGAAGGCGAAGAGGCCCTAATCTTCACATGCAGAGAAGAGCACAGTAGTTGGCCATTCAGGGCTGGGGGAGGGGGGGTTAATCTCAAAAGTGCCTACAGTCAGATGTTTTTTTAATTTTATTTATTATGAATTTGTTAATCAAATTTGTGTAGCTGCCCATCTCCCAAAAAGTGTCCCTCAGAGATCTACAATGATCACTAAAGCAACACAAAGAAAAATAACACAAAGATTTTCACAAAGATGTAAAAATCCACATTAAAATATAAATATCATAAACACAAATATGCAAAAGCTAGACCATCTCAACACTGGAGCTATTGAAGATGCTTCTGGTTCCCTGGGAGCCTCAGGCCTGATAATATAATCATGGCTTGAGGAACATCTGGAATATTTAAAGTGATGAAGCTAATCTAATCTCAGGGAGAAGACTCCATAATGTGGGTGCTATGGCAGAAATGATATGAGATGTTTGATACGAGGGGTCCTTAAGGAAAGCATTATCGGTGGTGGCTCTGGTCCTCTGGAACAACAGCTCCCTCCCAGGCAACAGTAGCTCCCACAATCTTGTAAAAGCTTTTTACCAGAAGGGCTCTCCCAGAAGAGCTTTGGGACTTGAGCATTGTATGGCTCCAGTGCCAGGACTGTGATATTAATTGGGATTTTTAAAACTGTATTTACATATTGCATTTTTATTGTAAATAATTGCCTTTTATTGTCATTCCACTGGTTGCACCTGTTGCATTTGTCCACTGGCAAGAAACAACTTTAATTAATGAACAAAAGTCCTTGCACATAGAGATCATATTATCTTGACTCCTCTAAACCAGACAGCTTTTGATGGAATTATTCAAACTTCCCAATCGTAATACAAAAGAATCTTCCGTTAGTGCAGTTAGGATCCTTTTTTGGTAGCAAAGTACCATACTTTTAAAATTGATCATTGTAGTTGTTGTTGGACAGCTGAGGCTACTATCATGTGATGTAATTTCATTATAGAAGGAAAGGCTTTGTGATCATTTGTTTGGGGTTACTGGATTTCTTTGTTTGATTTCTTATTCTTATAAGCCTAAATGGAAGTTTACATATCAGTTTTTACTTGCTTTATTTTGGAAGAAAATGGAGACTCAATTTTCCATTGGCTGTTATTCTACCAACAGCAGTGGCATCCTAATTTCTGAGGAACACACCCCAAAAAATGAAGTTTAAAGAATTTGTGTGAGGAATAACAGAATAACAGAGTGGAAGGGTTGCTTCCCCTGTGATACAATGCTGAGCTGACTGAAGGCAAGAACTAACATTAGGATAGCTTTGAGTCCTCAAGTTACACCTTTTCATTTCAGAGAACTTGATCCTGAGCAGATATGAAACCTATGCTCCAGTAAGCTGAATCAGAATTTTGCAGAAATGGGGAAATATTCGAAATATTGTTGAAAGACAATCTCAAATGTCTATGTGTTGCACCTGATTCCTGATGACTTGCCACTTTTCTTGGCAAGAATATGGAAGATGTTTACCCTTGGCTTCTTCCAGGATAGTTTTCAAGTTCTCAGACTAGCCCCGTAATGGCAAACTTATGGCACGTGTGCCACAGGTGGCACACAGAGTCATTTGTCAGGGCACATGAGGCATTGTTTTGTCAGCTGGCCAGCGTGCATGCGCGTGCTGGCCTGCTGACTTCAGCGTTGTTTTGAGGCCATTTTTCACCCTACGGAGAGTGAAAAAATGGCCCTATGGACAAACCGGAAGTTCGGGAACATACTTCCGGTTTGCTCATAGGACCGGTTTTTGACTGGGCTAAAACCGGCCCTATGATCAAACTGGAAGTCCATTCCCGAATTTCCGGTTTGCCCGTAGAGCTGGTTTTTCGCCCTCCGGAGACTTTAGGGAAGCTCCTGAAATCTCCAGAGGGCCTCCAGTGGGGCAGGATAAAGCTCCTATAAAGCTTGTGGAGCTTGGGGAGGGCAAAAAAGCATGCCAAAAACAGGGGGGAATGCTGGTCGTGTGTGCATGCGTGCTGGGGTCATGCGCATAGCATTATGGGTGTGGCATGCCCGTGCACGACCCACCTGCTCTCCCCCTGCTTTTGGCACGCAAGCCAAAAGATTCGCCATCAATGGACTAGCCTATAACTGCACTGTTATAGTATAAATTAATGCCTATGCATGTCACAATGGAAAGTAGACTCAATCTCTTTGGCTTTTAATCAGTGGCATACAATATATAATTATAGGCTACTTTGGCATTTATGCAAAGCCTTTCCATTGTGGCATCTTTAGACATTTATCCTATGTAAAAAAGGGAATATTATACCAGGAAAAATAAAATGAAAACCAACTTGAATGTTAATTTTTAATGGCAAGCTGTGATTAATATTTCACTTTTATATTGAACAATTGGGGGTTGGGAATGTGAATGTGAATTCTTGTATTAAAATCAAGACGTTAATTCCTTTGGCAAAAGGAGACCTTTCCTTTCCCTGCCAAAAGAGAGAAATTTAAAAGCAAATATTAGCCTTCCAATAGGCCTTTCTCTTTGTTTCAAGTACAAACACATGTTTAATAGTAGAAAAATATTTTGTTCATTTCCTCTCTTGGATTCCAGTTGGAAGTTTTATCAAAAACAATTTTGAAAAGAAGGTTTTAAATTTCCAAGGCTTTTGTTATTTTAATAAAATTTGCCTTTGACCAAGAGAAGACAGGAACACCTCCTTTTTCTCCCCCAAGATCTGGTAATATTATTAAATGTCTAACTTGGTCATTACGTCAGCTGTTTCATTACACTCTTAGGCTCAGATTTATTACAGAGGCCCTCTCCTATTCGGTTTCCTGCAGATTGTTGGGACTACAACTCCCTGCCAGCATGTGTCCATAGGCAATTTGGAAGCTTTAAATCCATGGAGAATCAGCTTCTATTAGTCTATTTTTATTCTATTAGTCTCATTGGCTATATGTTATTTCCCAAATCACAGGTAGAGTATCAGTTAGATATCAAATGTTGGCCAACAGCAGTAGAAATAACCATTCTCTCCATTTTGTTCAGCTTTCTAAATGTAATTGGAATAGTGAGGATATTGCTTTGCTCTAAGAAGGCTAAACTTTTGAAATGTTGTTCTAAGCCCAATGCTTGGGGCATCAGTGTGAGGCAAGAGCTTCAAGCATAAGTTGACTAGAAGTAATTATGTTGGCTGGTTACCAGGGTTGACTTGACATCATTTTTTTATGAACTGATTAGAACTTAATGAACTTCTTTAAAGTCATTTACACTTTTGTTAGTTTTAATAGTAGAGCTAACTGTTAGCTAACTGTTCTGGGTATAAAAAACCCTAGATGAACATTACTTAGAATTTTATCATGTTTGTCTTCCAGCGTTGTTTCCCCCCTCCCCCCCCAAATTCCTTTTCTGGTATTCTCATCCAAGTATTAACCAAGCCCAGGCCTGCTTAACTTCTTAAACAATATTAGATTGGCCAGATGCTGCTATCTTCTGAGACAATTTGTATATATCCATAAGTAAGAAAGTTAGTCTGCTCAACATTGGATGCATGGTCTCCATACACATTGGCTGTGTTTATAACAATATGCTTAACCAGATGAAATAAAGTTTAGCAGACCTATTTGCACAAACTGCATAACCTGGTTGTTGCATGAACCCAGTCTGTTGATTAGCTTCAAATTATTGTTCAATCTCCTCAGTGCAACTATGTTAAATATGTGATTACTGCTATTAAATAGTGAAACTTAGAAAGTGGTAGCTGCAGAAACCTTGTCTCCTTACCAGTGGAGTTCTCGTTTCCTTAAATAAATAAAAAAATCAATTGCTTCAAATATTCAAATTCAGTTCTAGTAAGTAAGTAAGCAAGCAAGCAAGCAAGCAAGCAAGCAAACAAACAAACAAACAAACAAACAAACAAACAAATAAACCAGTAAAACGGATTCATTTGAGAGCAGAAATTCTTAAAATGGTACTTATAAAAGTAACATATTATATTTTACACATAATTCAATATGAACAGGTGATATCTGAAAAGAACTAGACAAAATTTCATGATTCCAAGGAAAACATTCATTAAACAAATATGAAGGTCATGAGAATAATTTATATTCTTTTCTTGTTGTGCTTAATAGAAGTAAAAATAATATATGGCATTTTATAAGGCTTCCTTTTTCATTACTCTAAATTATTGCCCTCCCTTCCTTCCTATTTTTATAATCCTGTCAAGAACAAATGTATTATAGTCTCAGTACTGTTAATTCCCGCCTCCCCTCCACCCCCACCATTAGTGGTCAAAACAATGTCACTATAGAATGAGTCTATGTTACTAATGCTACATTTTTTTTCATTCTGTTGCTAGCATGTGTACCAAGGTTTCTCAATCTTAGTGAACTGGGGAATTCTGGGAATTGAAGTCCACACAATTTTAAAGTTGCTAAGGTTGAGAAACACTTATGTATACACTTTCCTTCTCAGAGTGAGCTTAGTCAAGCAAAACATTTTCCCCATCATCTGCTTAGAATTTCTGTGCCAGTCCACTCGCAGCCCTTCCATTTCCTCTTCATGTGTTCCTCAAGCCACAGAGAGGACACATTTGTTATTTTGTAGAGATCAGGAATGAGATGCAATTAAGAGAGGCCTCAGCAGAAGACTGATAGCATCTCTTTCCTGCCAGCCAGCCAACCGGCTGGCCTGCCAACCTCGAGGCCTAAAGGCACAATCAGACTGGAGCTAGGGTTTTGAAAGAGACTTCACAGCCCAACTCTACCCGTCCCACTTGTTTAGTTAAACCAAAACCACAGAGTCACTTGGCTATTCCAAATCAGCAAAAGCAATTCCTAGCTTTTAAATATCCATCCTGACCATGGACATTCACAGGGGAAGCAAATAGCGCTGTCATAAATGACATTGTCAGGCAAATGCTGAGAGATCATCATGTGCGTATTATTTTGACATCATTGATATGGACCTGAAGACATAGCCTTAGTATTGCCTAAAATCAAGGATTTGGATGTCATGAAAAGACAGCATGTGGACCATATTGTTCAGAGAAAGATTAGAGGAAAGAGATCTTCTGTGATTTGCCAAACTTTCAAATCTACCCTTTACTCACTCAGGGCAGTATTTGCTGTGACAGCTTATTTTTCTGTGTGTCTGTGAAGACATCACTTATTCCTTAGCCTCCAGGAAAATTCCTTTTGCCTTGATGTTCTACATTCTTTTCATATTGTCTTTGGATTTCCAAACTCTGCTTTCTGAATGATTGAATAGCATTTTGTAATCTTCTCAGACAGGCTGATAAAATTTATATTTATATCTCTGTTGAGTGGAATGTTTCACTTATGGGCGTAATTCATAAATCTGCTAAATGTTGTAACACCTTTTTGAACAAAATGTACAGTTCTACTTAAATCCATTTATCGCAGCTATGCTTCTTTCTGTGTTGAATGATTAACCTTAATGTTTTGACAACTTTTATTTGAAATATATTCCAGAATTAATGTAGCCTGGAGATATTAGGCGTAGCATTCTACAAATATTCACATTATCTCCCTCTGACTTGTGTTTGTCTGTTAAATTATGTTTTCTTATTAAAACATACTTAAAATATATCTATACATATTCTGTGTCTTTGCCTTCTTTTTAAGTGTTTGGTTATACCAAAATAGGCCAGATTATATTAGGGAAAATGTGGACTTTTGAGAAAAACTAACCCCTTTTCTTCAGTGCTCTTACTATATTCCCCTTCCCCTCATGCAATATTTTTCCATTCCCCCCAAATGGAAACTTTGGTTTCATTTTTAGTATGAATACAGGAAATTATTTCTTCTCTGCTTAAGTACTACAGTAGTCCAGGACTCACAACAGTTTATTTAGTGACCATTTGATGTTACAATAGCATTGAAAAAAGTGACATGACAATTTTTCACACTTATGACCGATGTCCCATCCCCGTGGTTACATGATTTACATTCAGATGCTTGAAAACTGGTTCATGTTTATGATGGTTGCAGTGTCCTGGGGTCATGTGGTAACCTTTTGCAACCTGCTGACAAGCAATGTCAATAGGGAAGCCAGATTCATTTAACAACTATGTTACTAATTTAACAACTGCAGTAATTCACTTAACAAATGTGTCAAGAAAACACGTAAAATGGGACAAAACTCATTTAACAAATTTCTCACTTAGCAACATAAATTATGGGATCAATTATGGTCATAAGTCAAGGACTACCTGTATCTCCATTAATTTCCACCATTACTATGTGACTATAATAGTAGAATAGGCTTTTAGATCATAACACTTAGATAATGCTATAAATAACTGATGGGCTTGGCAATTAGAGAGAGGAGGAGAGCAACAGCTTCCAGCTCTTACCCTTCACACCACAGAAAGATGGTGAGAGAGCAAAGTCACGGAAAAAAGAATTGGTGCTCCAAATGCATGGTTTCACCTTTCTACAATGGAAAAGATGCGTCTGAGAAGTCCCACCAACCAAAGTTTCAAGCTGAAGCAGTTAGTCTTGCCAAAAGGATGAAGTGGCAATTTCCATGTGTAGCTGGGTCTTGTTTGAGGCTCCATCAGATGAGAAGCCAAATAGTTGCAAATGGATTTGCAGAGTAGTTCAATATCCATTTTGTGTCATTGCCACAGATTTTTACATAACACTTTTTGTAGAGGCACTTTTTATAGACTCTCCCCTTCCCCCATTTTGCAAGTGTACAAAACTCTTTACCTAAAATATAAGCAATATTACCCCAGGGTTGTTGTCAATAGACATCTGCCTATAATATCAAGTTTCGAAGTAAAGACCCCAACCAGATATTTCTCTACATATTCAGGTTTCCTTGTTGTTGTTAGTTGTGAAGTCATGTCCAACCCATCGCAATCCCATGGACAACGTTCCTCCAGGCCTTCCTGTCCTCTACTATTTAATAATCCATTTAAGCTCACGCCAACTGCTTCAGTGACTCCATCCATCCACCTCATTCTCTGTTGTCCCCTTCTTCTTTTTCCCTCAATCTTTCCCAGCATCAGGCTCTTCTCCAGTGAGTCCTTCCTTCTCATTAGGTGGCCAAAGTATTTGAGTTTCATCTTCAGGATCTGGCCTTCTAAAGAGCAGTCGGGGTTGATCTCCTCTAGGACTTATCAGTTTGATCGCCTTGCAGTCCAAGGGACTCACAGGAGTCTTCTCCAGCACCATAGTTCAAAGGCCTCCATTCTTTAGCACTCAGCCTTTCTTATGGTCCAACTTTCACAGCCATACATTGCAACTGGGAAAACCATAACCTTGACTATATGTACTTTTGTTGGCAGGGTGATGTCTCTGGTTTTTAGTATGCTGTCTAGATTTAGTATGCTGTTTAGATCTAGGTTTCCTATGGAGAAGAAAACAGCAAGAGGGACAGTGGGTTCAAGCTTTTATTCTTTATTGTTTTGTTCCAATCTTTAGAGCACTTCAAAAATACAGCAGGGAGGGAGGCAACCGAACCATAAATGAGTCATGGAGTCAAGGCACTGAATATATGTCTATTCTTTTCATTGGGTGAGTGGAAATAAAGAAATGTGTAGATAATGGGAAAGGAAATACAGGCACTCCTCAACTTACGACCACAATTGAGCCCAAAATCTATGTTGCTAAGTGAGAAATTTGTTAAGTGAGTTCTGCCCCATTTTATGACTTTTCTTGCCACATTTGTTAAGTGAATCACTGCACTTGCTAAATTAGTAACACAGTTGTTAAGTGAATCTGGTTTCCACATTGACTTTGCTTGTCAGAAAATCTCAAATGGTGATCCCAGGAAACTGCAATCATCATAAATCTGAGTCAATTGTCAAGCATCCGAATGTAAATCACCCGACCCTGGGGATGCTGCAATGATCATAAGTGTGAAAAATGGTCATAAGTCATCTTTTTCAGGGCCATTGTAACTTCAAACGGTCACTAAATTAACTGTCACTAAATAAACTAAGTGAGGACTACCTAAATTAAGTGAGAACAACTATAAAGATGAAATGAGGTTGCACATATGCTAAAGAGTAGTCTATCCAAATGGCAGAGAATTGTGGGAGGTGCTGTTCTTTTCAGATGAATTTGAAACTTTTTGTTCTGCAAGAGGGAATGCATTTTATCATCCTGTAATCAGGAACTCAAGATCAGAGATACTATAACTTTAAAGAATTATCTTGGGACAGCTTTCTTGCTCTAAGTCTGAATGCCTGTTCTTTGTTGGACACTTTTATGTGTTTGCATTCCATACATTAGAGATTGAAGCTGCAAAGAAAAGGAAAGAAGATACTTAATGGGAATTTTTAAGAAAGTGCAACTTAAATAACTAAATTAATGTTGACGGAGAAGAATGCATAGCTGTAAGATTAGTCACCTTTTGAAGGAAGGCTTGATGAGTTAGTATCCTTTAAAAAATGTTGTGAGATCTATTGCTCTAAACTAATGTCATCATAAATCATAAGCACCTTTTAATATTCCTGTGCCGAAAAAACAGAACTCTTACCCAGTGTAAAGAAAGAATGTGGCTTATGATAGCAAATTTATCATGATATAGCAAGTGACAAATAGATGCACATGGAAATTAAATAATTAGATAAGAAGTCTTCAGGGCAAGGTGTGAGTCAGAAAATAGAGAAGAAAGTCTGAAACTAAACTAGTAGTTTTCTGACGAAATAAGGCAGGAATGTCTTGGTTGTGATCCATTATAATATTAAATAGAATATAAAATCATCATTCAGGAAATAAAATTCTGTGATTTATATACATTTCAGTCAACAAAAATCACATGTGCATAAATTTGCTTATGAGTGAAACAACTGAACAATTGTTTATAGTTTTACAATTCTTTACAATTTTGCTGTGATTGGCCAGGGAAGCAAAGTTCATTGCTATGATGGGTTATTGATCCATAGATAAAGTCAGCTGATGCCAAAGATCACATCTGATAACAGTGAGTGGAGATTCAAGTAACTATAGGATTGTATAGCCTGATCATATTCGGACAGATGTTTATGGATTTCATTTAACTAAACAAATGTGCTTACTGTCTGATTTGCAGAGACTCTGGGCAGCTCACAACTAAAACAAGGAAAATATAATACCAACCAGTGCCAATAATAATAATAGGCAAAAATGACAGACTCAACAAGGATGAAGCAAGAGGTCTTCACTCTCCCTTCCCAAAGGCCCGTGTACAGGGCTTTGAACAGCAACAACATGATGGGCCTTGAACACCAACAGCATGAAAGCCACCAGGATCTCAGAGGGGACCTCATTCAAGAGCACAGGCACTATTACAGAGAAAGTGCACTTCCAGCATCCTTATACTGTACATGACATTGTTTAATCAAAGGGACCTGAAACACATCCGCCTTGCAGGATCAAATCAGATCCTATGGAAGACAGTAACCATGTTTCATAGATACCTGCTGGATTATCATGAGTCCATGATACTGAGGTACCTAAATTTAACTGATCCAATTGAGCTGTTTGTATGTTCTCTGGGACGTGGTGGCTCAGTGGCTAAGATGCTGAGCTTGTCGATCAGAAAGGTCAGCAGTTTGGCAGTTCAAATCCCTAGTGCCTCATAATGGAATGAGCTCCTGTTATTTGTCCCAGCTTCTGCAAACCTAGAATTTTGAAAACATGTAAAAATGCAAGTAGAAAAATAGGAATCACCTTTGGTGGGAAGGTAACAGCATTCCATGAGCCTTCAGCATTTAGTCATGCTGGCCACATGTCTTCGGACAGCGCTGACTCTTCAGCTTTGAAATGGAGATGAGCACCACCCCCTAGAGTCAGAAACGACTAGTACGTATGTGCAAGGCGAACCTTTACCTTTATGTTCTCTGGCAACCAAATAGACACCTTGTCTTAGGGATCATCCAGACAGAAGCTTTTGGTAATTTGGGGTCTGCCTAGAGACTTTTTAAATATACGTATATTGGGTTCACCCATGAAGCTTAAGAAAAGCTGTTGTAGAACAGATTAGGTTTAGGTTAGGTTTATTGGACTTATATGCCGCCCTTCTCTCAAAGGACTCGGGGCGGCATACAACATAAAAACACATATTACAAAACGTAAAAGAAAGATTAAATAGAATATCCAAAAAAACTAATAGACATTTACAATAAGATTTAGAAATTAGATTAAAATTAACAATTAAAATTATTATTATTATTATTATTATTATTACACAATTGTATCACAGCGGCCAGTTGTTTCGCCGGATTTGGCATTGGTTACTAGTCGGGCCCCACCCAGGGGCCTAGGACGTTATAACGTATTTTCGTAATATGCGTGCAGATCCAAGCAGTGTGGCTTTTTGCATTTGACTGATGGTGATTTTGTCAATTTTTAACTGTTTTAAATGTAATTCCAGTGCTTTTGGAATAGCACCCAGTGTGCCAATTACCACTGGAATTATCACTGCTGGTTTGTGCCATAGTCGTTGAATTTTGATTTTTAAGTCCTGGTATCTTGCGATTTTTTCATGTTCCTTCTCAGCGACCCTGCTATCACCTGGTATTGCGATGTCTATGATTGTGACCTTATTTTTCTCAACCAGTGTGATGTCTGATGTATTATGCACCAGTATTTTGTCGGTTTGTATACGGAAATCCCACAAGATCTTGACCATCTGATTTTCGGTGACTTTTTCAGGCTGATGTTCCCACCAGTTTGTTGCTGTTTTAATATTATAATTTTTGCACAAATTCCAATGGATCATTTGTGCTACTGAATTGTGCCGCAATTTATAATCAGTCTGCGCGATTTTTTTACAGCAGCTGAGTATGTGATCAACAGTTTCATCAGCTTCTTTGCAAAGTCTGCATTTGGCATCATCAGAGGATTTTTCGATTTTGGCCTTAATGGCATTTGTGCGGATAGCTTGTTCTTGCGCAGCTAGGATTAGTGACTCTGTTTCTTTCTTTAATGTACCTGTTGTTAACCATAACCAAGTTTGTTCACTGTCCACTTTATCTTTTATTTTTTCCAGAAATTGGCCATGCAGTGCTTTGTTCTGCCAACTCTTGTTGTTGTTGTTGTTGTTGTTGTTGTTGTTGTTATTATTATTATTATTATTATTATTATTATTATTATTATTATTATTTAGTTTTGTATGCCGCCCACTCTCGGAAGACTCCGGGCGGCTTACAATAAAAAAGGGAGGGGGAATATATAAAACAATACAACAATTTAAAATTACAACAACATTCATAACTTAAAGTGGGGCTGGATAGTTCAACAGCCCCAGGCCTGCCGAAACAGCCAGGTCTTAGTTGCTTTACGGAAGGCCGGAAGGGTAGTGAGGGTCCGGATCTCAACAGGGAGATCATTCCAGAGGGCCGGAGCTGCAACAGAGAAGGCCCTCCCCTGGGGAATTGCCAGCGAACATTGGCCAGTAGATGGAATCCGGAGGAGGCCTAGTCTGTGCGATCTGATCGGTCTTTGGGAGGTAATTGGCAGGAGGCGGTCTCTCAGGTAGCCAAGTCCGATGCCAATGTAATAATTTATTTTATTCAGGCCAGGCCCACTTGCTGTAAAAGCCAACTTTTTAGGGCATGCCGGAAGGACCAAAGGTCGGTAATTATGCAAAGCTCCGGGGACAGCTCATTCCAAAGGGAAGGCACTCCCACAGAGAAGGCTCTCCCCTGGGGGTTGCCAGCCAACACTGCCTGGCCGACAGCATCCTGAGGAGGCCAACTCTGTGGGATTGTACTGGACAGTGGGAGGCTACCGGTGGCAGTAGGTGGTCTCACAAGTACCCTGCGCCTAAGCCATGGAGCGCTTTAAAGATCATAATTAACACCTTGAATCGCACCCGGAAAACAACCAGCAATCAGTGCAGGCCGCCTAAAAGGGGTGTAACATGGGAGCACCTGGGTACCCCCATGACAACCCACACATTCTGGACTAGCTGAAGCCTCCGGGTGCTCTTCAAGGGCAGCTCCATGTAGAGAGCGTTACAGTAGTCCAGACGAGAAAGGACGAGAGCATGAGTGACTGTGCACAGGGCATCCTGATCCAGGAAGGGGCGCAACTGGCGGGGCGCAACTGGTGTACCAGGTGAACCTGGTAAAAGGCCCCCTGGTCACGGCCATCAGGTGTTCTTCTAAACTAAGCCGCGTATCCAGGAGGACTCCCAAATTGTGGGCCCTCTCTGAGGGGGGCTAAAATTTCTCCCCCATCATCAAAGATGGTACAAGATGCACAAATCAGGATGACAGGAACCACAGCCACTCAGTCTTGGAGGGATTGAACTTGAGCCTGTTCATCCCCATTCAGATGTGCACAGCCTCCAGGCATTGTAACATCACGTCACATTGTTTGGGTGGTTTGGGGTAGAGATGAAAAGTTGGGTATCATCAGCATATTGATGATACCGTACCCCAAAACCATGGATGATCTTACCCAGCAGTTTCATGTATATGTTGAACAGGAGGAGTGAGAGAACCAACCCCTGGGGCACCCTACAAGTGAGGCGCCTCTGGGTCGATCTCTGCCCTCCAGTCAACATAAACTGCAATCGATCTGACAGGTAGGAGGAGAACCACCGCAAAATTGTGCCCCCCACTCCCAATCCCTCGAGTCATTGCAGTAGGATACCATGGTCGATGGTATTGAAAGCCGCCGAGAGGTCTAATAGGACCAGGACAGAGGAGCAACCTCTATCCCGGGCCCGCCAGAGATCATCAACCAACGCGACCAATGCCGTCTCCATGCTGTCCCCGGGCCTGAAACACGACTGAAATGGATCCAGATAGGCAGCTTTGTCCAGGTACTGGGGAAGCTGATGTGCTACCACACTCTCAACAACCTTCGCTACAAAGTGAAGGTTGGAGACCGGACGATAGTTGGCTAAAGAAGCTGGGTTCAGGGAAGGCTTCTTAAGGAAGGGCCTCACCACCGCCTCCTTCAAGGCAGGCCTGGGGCTGTTGACCTCACTGTTGAGGTCCAGCCCCGATTACAATGAATGTTTGAGGTGTTGCTATTTTAAACCGTTTTTTTTTCCGTTATGTGTTCGTTATGTGTCTTTTTTCCCCTCTTTTTTGTAAGCCGCCCGGAGTCCTTCGGGATTGGGCGGCATATAAATTTTATAAATAAAATAAATAAATAATAAAAATAAATAATAAACCTCTCTCTCAACGAAGCGTTGGTAATCGCCTGGAACCAGCCTCGTGTCACCTCCCGGGAAGCCGAAACTAACCAAGAGGGACACGGGTCCAGCACACAAGTGGCAGCACTGTGTCTACCCATAATCCTGTCCATGCCCTTGGGAGTCACAGTGTCAAACTCATCCCAGATAGGTTCTACAAGATTCATCCCCGCCCAAATCTACCCAGTCAGAATCCAAGCCTGTCCAAATCTGAGCGATTTTATTCTGCAGATACTGAACAAATTCCTCAGCCCTACCCTGCAAGAGGTCTTCCCAGATCCTTGATTAAGTAAGGAGTGGGTCACCCTAAACAAGGCGGCTGGGCAGTTATCTGCGGACGCGATAAGGACAGAAAAATGTTGCCGTTTTGCCGCTTTTATCGCCACTAAGTAGGATTTAATATGAATTCTTACTAGTGTTCGATCAGATTCGGACCGGCTGGCCCTCCAATCACTCTCTAGGCATCTTTTCCAGCGTTTCATCAGATGTGCAGATGTGCAGATTCAGATGTGCAAATTACCCAATCTGTGGTAGTAAGGACCACTGGAGACTAGTTGGATGCTTTAAACTAAAGTCTCCTGTATTTCTAAATTGTGATTTAACTCAATAATAACATGAGATTTGTTTTATTTTACAAAAAGAAAGCTGTATTCTTGTACTATGTTATGTACTGATGGAAGCTTTGTACCATAAAGCAAAACTATAAGAGCAAATCTAGCATTTGCAATCTACACTGAAGCTGTAATAATACCTGAAAGAGAATGAAAGTAATACAGAGACAATAACACAGAAGACCATAAAACAAATCTGTAATCTCTTTATATACCACAACCACTAACTGCTGTTTAGCTCTACATACAAATTTATAATGTTCAGAAACATATTTTCCCCTCAAGTCTTCCACATGACTTCTCCTTGCGATAAAAGTACTTAAACATACAGAGAGGGAGAATAAACCCTCAAGATTATGGGTAATCAGGTTTTCTTCCACAATGTTGTCATCGTGCTTTTAAGCTCATTATCTAGAACAGGTTATGGTATAAAAAGATTAGGATGCAAGCATCCATCTCTGTAATTTTCAAATCAAGTGGTATGTGCATTCAGCAAGCAGCATCATTACTATGAAAGGCTTATTGTCAATAAAATACAGCACTACAAATAGGTGTTCAAATTACAGGCTAGGGAAGGGGCAACAAAAATAAAGACGGATGAAATACGGTAAGAAATAGGAGACAGTGGGAAGAGGCAAAGGAGTATTATCAACTAATTCTTGAGAATTATTCTACCAAAGAGCAAAAGCAGTGAAGATTTCAGTCCTTCCAGATAAAGCAGACAGGAAACATAACTAGATTCTATTTTATTGTAAGGTTACATTCATAGAATCTTGCAAGTTTGAAATTAGAGTCACCCCCCCCCCGACACTTTTAACTGCTTGATCCTTGTCTTTCCTAAGTTTCTTTCTCTGACCACTAGGCCACTGGGGTCTACAACAACTCACCACAGCCAACTTGCTGTGGCCACGTTACCGCAGGACAAGAGTTTCACTAATATCGAAGAAATAGCGGGATGCCACAGGAGAGACAAAATGAAATGCGAATGACAAAAATTAAAAGATTTTTTAAACATTTTAAATAATTAAACTGAATTGATGAATAGTCCTGCATTGAGTTGTCCCATGGCAATTTGTCCCATTCTGCCAATGAGGGCTCCTGCCTCTCTTGTCCATTTCCTGGGCTCTTTCCCTTCTTCTCCAAGGTCATCCACACATTCCATTACATCAGGCGAAGAAGAAAATATTAAAAAGGCAGGGCAAAAACAAAAGAGAAGCCAATATTACAACAAAGAAGAAGTACTTGCTACTACATCTTGCAGCAAAAACCAGCCCACTAACAATTTAATGTCCACCAATCTACAATTTCTATTATCCTTAGCTAGATGGAGGTGATAAAGAGTTTAGTCCCATCTGAAAAACAACAGATTAAAGAAGGCTGATTTAAATAGTCAGGGTATCTGTTCAATTCCATCTCGATTATTGAGGATTTGCTTTATTGGAATGTTCATCAGAACAGAAATTTTCAATCATTCTTCTGAAGTACCGAGGATGCAATTCCAGAAAGTTACAAAAGATAAAAATGGACATTAAAAAGAAAAAGAAACAGTCCTATGCAAACATGTACATTCATTATCATTGTTTCAAAATATAAATAAAACTAAAGTCAAAATTCTTTCATAAGTATGTACTTAATTAAAATAGGATCATTTATTTCTATTTTACTATTCTTGATTTCTATTAAGGCAAAGAAAAAATATCTCCGGAGGACTTGAAATAAGAATAATATGGAGAAATCTTCCCATTTATCATAGTTGTTGTATGTACTACTATACATACTTTTAATATTAACACTAATACAAAATATACAAAATTCCGACCAAATGACCAAATGATCTCTCTCTCTCTCTCTCTCTCTCTCTCTCTCTCTCTCTCTCTATCCATCCATACATCCATCTATCTTCCTTCTTTTTTCTTTCTTTCCTTCTTTTCCTTCCTTCCTTCCTTCCTTCCTTCCTTCCTGCCTTCCTGCCTGCCTGCCTTCCTTCCTTCCTTCCTTCCTTCCTTCCTTCCTTCCTTTTTTCCTTTCTATAAATGAAGAAAAAAGTAAGGGAGAAAATCCAGAGGAACTGAAAGAGAATCTTCTCAGCTATACTGAAGACCTGTTTTAAAAGGAAATAAATCAAGGTTGAATACAATATACAATACAAGAGTACAATAGTACAGGAATGCCCAAATAAGGTAATATATAAATTTGGACAAAAAAGGTAAAATTCAATCCAAACTAATCAAATAAATCCAATGTTATGCTAACTCATGATATCATCAAGTTTAGTTTTGGTTAAGCAAGGCATGTGAATCCTGCCATTTTTGTTTATGTATAGTAGAAACCAACCTACTATCACTTGTTTAATAAACCATATTTGGAATTAATCATTGTTTTATGTGATAAGTGAACCCAGCTTTTTCCAATCCTTTTCTATATATGTAAGTCTAGCCTATGTTGTAGCACTTCAGAATCTCTGTAGAAATTGTGTTAAGGCAAAAAAAAAATCTCATTCATTTCACGTGTTTACAAAAAGAGGGCCTCAGACAACAGCTTTGGTTTATCATCTTTGCCTAACTTGGAAATGAATGTTCAGCTCTTCACTCTCTAAAGCAGATGTTTAAAACATCCTGCAGAGTGATTATTAACACACTTCGCATGACCTACATGCCCAATTGCAATTTTCCTTGAAAACCTATCCTTCCCTTTGTCTTCCTTTGCTTTTCCTTTTGCTTTGCTTTGGCCGCTAGGTTTATATATATATAACGTGGAACAGATGAAAGAGCCAACATATTCACATACGAAAAGAATATGGATGGCTTTTCCATATAGCATTGTTTACATTCTTTGCCCTATAGTACCATCTGACTCACTGTAACAGAATCTGATGTCGCTATATCCATCATAACCAAATAATTTATTGTCCCAAAGCCAAGGGCCTCTGTCCATCCACGACTGACCTTTACCTCTCAGAATAGACCGTAAAGGTTGACAGAAGGTAAATGTTAGACCAGGATATCAGGCTACAAATCCCTTTGTGTGTTGCCTTTCCTATATATCCCCTCCTACCATCTCTGTTACCTTTCTGGGTGCTTAGAGCACTTTCAAGTGCAAGCATGCAAGGTATCACTTTTCTGATAATTTTGGCCTCCAACCATACCTATTCAGTTCTCAGTAAAAAGATATGTCAGCAGAAGAAGCCAAACACAACAATGAATGTGACAGGATCTGGGGGGAAAGTATTTCTGCAATATGAGATCGTATTACTACTGATGTCAAAACTAATACATATCGAATCTGATAGAAATGCATGGTAATTTATCAGCCTTATTCTGACTTGCCTTCACTGGTTTAATCAACTGAAATCTCTTGGCTTTGAATTTTCTGTGACATATGTTGGAGCTGAATGTGCAAGGAATTGAAGCCAGAAGAAGTTCAGAGTCTGAGTAAACATTGACATAACTTTGTGTACCTGGAAAATTAGAATGTGTTATTTTGAAAAACTATGATGAACCAGCAATCTCAAACAGACAAACTCCAAAAACATTGTATTGTTCCTAACCCCATGGTAGCCTGCTGCAGCTGGAAACAGCTGACTTATTCTTTACTGACCTTTAGCATCAGCCCAGATGTCCAGGAAAATTTGTTATAGCTACCAGATAGGAATGAAAAAAATTATACCAAGGATCTTTGTTTGCCTCTACTTCTTAGTGCAAAAGCAGTCCTGTCCTGCAACATTTCTCCGCTTACCATTTCCCCACATTATCCCCACGTTCCATGAGTGAAACAAGCTTAAACCACTCAGAGAGAACCAAGACTGAGCTTCAAAGTGCTAACAATCAGATGACTGCAGAGAATATAAATCCTATTCTCCACCATTCAGTCAGAACTGAAGAAACTTCTTGGATTAGAACTGAAACATTTTCAAGGAAAAAAACAGGAAAATCCCAGTTGCTTTTTGAAAAAGCACCTTTGGGACACACATGACCTCCTGGATGATTGAGAATCTCCATAGACACTGAAACTACAAGAACATGTTCTCCTTATTGTCCTATTATTCAAAGGTCTACTCTGCCTCCCAATATCTCAGAGGGAAATTGGGACTAGGAACTGCCTACAGCTTGAACCAGTCAAACATGGCACAGGCTTAGTTGCTGGGAATTAAAACCCAACACTTGTGCCAGAAAAATACATTAAATTTGTTGCAGAAGCTGGTTTTGAACACTAATATGCAGAAGGCAAAATGTATTAGCTTTTTTTTTGCAGTTCTCACAACCATAGTTCATTCAATTAATGCCTTTATTCTGTATTGTGCAATTGTTAAAACACTAGATTAAAAACCTGGAGGCTATGAGTTGTGATCAGGGCTGCCAAGAGGATTATTAAGTGCTGGAACAAGACTAATATGGCCCCTCAAAATGCAATGCACATGCTCCCCTGTGCATGCGTGAACAACCCCTGCGCGTGCAACCCATGCATTCGTGAACCCTGCACATGTGTGTGTGACCCCTGTGCATGTGTGTGACCCCCCTGTGCCCCGCCCCCACACATGTGTGTGTGACCCTCGGAATGCACCCCACCCATTCACGCATGCTGCAGGGGTGTCTGCGGGGGAGTCACTGCTTTGCCAAAAAAACATGAGGTCACTCTTTCAACCTCTGTGTCAATATCTGCAATTATTAAGTGAATCACATGGCCATTAAGTCAATCCTTCTTTTCCCCTTCCCTTTCCCCTTTGAGCTCCATGGGCCCTGGAACAATGTACCGGCTGCACTCCCCTCTCCTCAGGCCTGGTTGTGATCCTGCCTTAGGCCCAAAGCCTAAATGACTTTAGGCCAGTCACTCCCTCTCAGGCAAAATGTTCCCAAGAAAACTGCAGGGATTTGTCCATGCAGTCAAGAGGAGAAAAGACTGAAAATCATACAAACACAAATCTCGTTTTCAGCACCCTTTCAAAGCAAATATACCCAAGGATACATGAGCCTATGAAGAACTGCTGTTGAATTAATGCAATCACTTTATTGCACGATCTAGCACTACGAAGATGGGAATCAGGCATGAGGAAATCTATTGATTCAAGTGATAGCTATTGGGAAGGGCTATATATGATATCCATTATTTGGACTAAACGGTGGTGAAATTTGTACTTGGGCTTAAAGTATCACACTGAAGGATATTTAAAAATTAAGACCATAAAAGTTTCATTCAGAATCTGTATGTACTCATGATAAGAAATCTACTAGGTCAAAATCAGAGCATTCTGAATACAGGCCAGCTATAAATGCACTGGTCCCATAATCTCTCCATTCCTATAGCACAGCAACTTTAAAAATTCTGGGAGTTGAAGTCCATGCATCTTAAAGTTACTGATGTTGAAAAAACACTGTTGCAGAGAACTAAATACTGTGCCATCATCTACATCAGGAGTGTCAAAACTTGGTAACTTTAAGATGCATGGACTTCAATTCCCAGACTCTCCCAGTCAGTGACAGATCTACACCAACCTAAAGAAGTATAATGATTTTAATTGGTTGGGAAGACTAAAAGAAATAAGCAAAAAAAACCCTCTCTCTCTCACCCACCCACCCACCCACCCACCCACCCACACACACACCAATCTTCCTGACTTTCCTGGGTTAAACTGACAGTCCTTTGGAAGTAATAAACAATGCCACATTTCCATGTCACATGCCTGCAAGCCCCTTTAGGTTACTGTTAATGCTACTGATTCCCTGCTTTACCTTCCTTGTATAAAATAATGAGCCAGATCATTTACCGTAAAAAATATGGTCCTACATAGTATCACCCTTCCTAACTTATAAAACTACTGACTAATAAAAAGTAAAAATAGATCTACAAATATTGCAGTGTCGTGCTGGCACATTTTCCAGGCAATACCCATTCTGTTTTCATTGCTCCAGTCATTCGCTAATGAACATTTCCTATTTTGGATTTTTCCCACTACTCATTGCTTACATCTTTAAGGCAGCCTTCTGATATGAGAATCTCTGAAATGTAAACCCATTGCTTTCAAGACAGCAGTCAAATGCCTTCTAACCACTCAATCACCACATCTAATTATTCTAACCAATGCCTGAAGGAGTTTTGTTTTGTTTTGTTTAAGTACATTTCTCTTACCTTCTTTGCTGTTTTAGTGAAACAGTGGTTTCCTTCCTTTTCAATTTATAATGAGATTTCACACAGAGGAATCCTTTTAAACACAGGGAAAGCTTATTCTAGCTGCAGGCCAACTCCCCAAATATTGATGGCTCCTTTCACGGAACTGGAGATTTTCATCAAGACAGCAAGCAAACAAGAGCTCTTCGTGCAAATTCCCAAGAAGCTTCTCCAGTTGGATCACCTCTAAAACTCATTTTAATCCATTAAAGGAGAATCATGAGGCTGCTATCTGATTTGTTAAGGCTAACTTTCTCATTGCAAGTGAAAAGCCTCTGCTGTTTTGATGTACTTGCACAATGTTTTCAAATCCATAAAAAAGACTATCTATAAAAAGAAATGAATAATCTTAAATAAAGGGGCATCAATATGACACCAAAGACTGCACTCATGTAAGACGTAAGGCATACCAATCTGATGTAATAAATCACAACTCAATGCAAAAGTTCACAGATGTCTCAAGTTAGGTAAGAGCAAAATTATTTCATTTTTTTGTAGAGGGAGAATAAAAATTATGGACAGAAAAGCAATGCTATTTTTTAAAAAAGTAAGAACAAAAGGACATTTTTAATTTTAAAAAAAATCCTTCATAATTATGTTGCCATTTCTTCAAATATTTCTAAGATATTTGCATATGGAAAATTAAATGTAAACAAATGCCATAGATCTCACTATGAAATCAAGTAACACTGAATTCAGATGACACCACATTGCTTTTATCTGTTCTTCAGGACAAAAGTATGGATGAGCCATTTCAAAGCTACTGTTTTCCCTACAAACCAAACAAAATCAATATTACAATCATAGATCAACATAAGGAGATGATGTACTCTACAATTATTGAAAGGAAACATAAATATATAATACATAAAAGGCAGAAAAGGTTGGATGTAAAAAGCCTGTAATGTGTATAAACTAAAAGCTAAAAGTATAAAAAACATAAAATGTTTAGGTGATATACCCAAAGTGAGAATCTCATTCTATACATAAAAGGTTTTACGTATAAATATTATGAGAGACGATATCTATTTGGTTACAGAAAGCCCTAATAAGAGAAGCTAGGTGCATACTAAATTTAATTTATAATAATGTGTACCAATCCCAAGTTATAATTATGCAGATTTTAAGCAAACCTGGAAACATTGTGGCAGAAATGAAAACAGGTGTAAAATTGTCCTGTATGCCTGGATATTTGTGCAGTTGTGGTACAATGAAACTAATGCAAATGTCTTTATAGTATGGGTACCAGAGAAGTACATACTCTGTTGTTTCTCTATGTTCAGAGTTGGTATTGCTACTCCAAGTAGGGAGTCTTCTTGTATCAACCCTCAAAGGTGGTGGAAAAGAGGGCATGACATTATGCTAAAGTGAAGGCCCTTCTGAGCTTAGGGACGTCTAGCTTGGTTAGGTATGCCCCGGGGAAGGCAATATATCTAATGACGTTTTAGAGCCTTGCTAGAACTGTTTGGCATTGTTACCAATTGTTGGATTAGTGTTGTGGTCTGCTGAGTAGAATATCTGGGAGATGTGCAAGATAGAGATTTTACTTTCATCATATTTGGACATCATTGTCCAGAGTTAGGGGGCAAAGTCAAGGGCAATGAGAAATCTTAGGAAACCAATAGTTGAGTATGGCCAACCACACTATGACTGCCACTGTCTTAAAGCCAGTTTCAGGGTGGCATTAGAGACTTGAAAAACTTGTTCTTAGAAAATGTTGATTGTATAAGCTCTTGGGGTACAAAACTGGGAAAAGGTCCAATTATGCATCATAAAGAAACTGTGCTAGTGGCTTCGTGTCAAAAATATGAGAGTGTGGTCTCCTCTTGTCATGACAGATGAACATTTTAAGCAATGGGTTTTCCTGTGAAGCACTACCCCCAGGTATTTGAAACAGGAAACATGCTCAGTCTTGTGGCCATCTATACACCAGGAATAACTCTTAGGTTTTTTGGCAATTTCCCAACAGTCCAAAGCACTCAGATTACAAATCTGTGTCTGTTCTATAATTGTTATCTGTAACCCGATTGCCTTGGACCATTGGAAACAGATATATGATAGATTGGATGGATGAAGATAGCTAGATAGATGACAGCTGGATAGATACCTAGATAGAAGATAAATGAGAGAGAGGGGGGGGGAGAGAGAGAGAGAGAGAAACCCTCATAATGAACCAAAGCCATGTCTGTCTGTCTGTCTGTCTGTCTGTCTGTCTGTCTGTCTGTCTGTCTGTCTATCTATCTATCTATCTATCTATCTATCTATCTATCTATCTATCTATCGTCTGTCTATCATCTATCTATTGTTTTGGTTCATTATGAGGTCGCAATCTACATATATCTAATAAATTGAATTATGGGAGGGATAGGGATTTTGTACCCAAGAAATCGATGTTCCATTTAGATAACTACAGAGCAGTCTTGCAATCTGATTGCCTTGGGCTGTTGAGAACCAGAAGCTCCTTCCACATGCACAGGTTACCCTGCTCCAAAGTCAGGCCTTGCACAAGCAGTGCCATGTGAGCCGTGCATAGATTCTCTCTGCTGGACCCATGAATTTTCAGCTCAGCTGCTGCTCCAGAAGAAATGTTGCAAAGTCACCTTTTCTTCACCAGGCAGCTCTCCATGGAGTCTGAACACTATCCTAATACTTGGGAGGTTCCTTGGGAGCACCATGAAGCACAATAAAGGAGCGATTTTTTTCAGCCTTAGGAGCTTGAAGATGTATGGACTTCAGCTTCCAGAATTCCCTAACCAACCAGAATTCCCCAGGATGGAGAATTTTAGGAACTGAAGTCTGGACATCTTTAAGCTGCCAAAGTTGAGAAATTCTGCATTAGAAAGATCACCAGAAGACAGATAAATTGGCAATAATCAACTTCCCATCTCATCCCTACCAGCAGGAGCCTCCCTTGATTTCTGATGCCTTCCATAAGCAGAAGTGGATCTAGCTCAAATGGTTTTATTTGAGAACAATAGTTGAAATAAATAGCCTTCTAATTATGCATTTGGCAAAATCAGTCAAATACAGCAAGTTAAGCTATAAATCATGGTTTGTAAACCACATGGCTGGGTTCATGAAATGTGCTAAGCCAAAACCAAACAAACCACATTATTGGCTTAAGATATTTCCATTCCACCACAGCTTGTGCTCCCCAATTCCTCAAAAGCAGCCTGAATCCAAGTTTTGATTCTCTTTATTTCTGATAATCTCAAAACATTGAGAATAGACAAAGTACAGAGCACTTCCTGTTTCCTTCAGCTAACCAATCATGGGGGTAAATAGCCTTCAGAAAATGAGGTGAAGTGAGGATATGTACAAACATATGGACAAGGCCATTGGAGCAATGAGTGCCTCCACTTGTGTACTGGACCCGTGTCCATCCTGGCTGGTCGCGAACAGCAGGGAGGTGACACGGGGCTGGATCCAGGCAACAGTGACCGCGTCTCTCCGGGAAGGGTCCTTCCCCCCCCCTTTAAAGGAGGCAGTGATGAGACCCCTACTGAAGAGACCGTCCTTGGATCCAGCCATTTTAAATAACTATCGTCCAGTTTCCAACCTCCTCTTTGTTGGGAAGGTTGTTGAGAAAGTGGTGGCCTCTCAGCTCCGTCGGTCTTTGGAGGAAACCGATTATCTAGACGCCTTCCAATCTGGTTTCAGGCCTGGCTACAGCACGGAAACTGCTTTGGTCGCACTGACCGATGATCTCTGGAGAGCCAGAGACGGGGGCCATGCCTCCGTTCTGGTTCTCCTGGACCTCTCAGCGGCCTTCGATACCATCAACCATGGTATCCTGCTGCGGTGGTTGCGAGAGGTGAGGGTGGGAGGCATCATTTTTCGGTGGTTCTCCTCCTACCTCTCGGGCAGGTTGCAGTCGGTGTTGGTTGGAGGACAGAGGTCAACCCCTAGGTCCCTTACTTATGGGGTGCCGCAGGGGTCGGTCCTGTCCCCCCTCCTGTTCAACATTTATATGAAGCCGCTGGGAGAGATCATCCGACGGTACGGGATAAGATACCACCAATATGCGGACGATACTCAATTGTATCTGTCCACCCCGTGCCAGCTCAGTGAAGCAGTTGACGTGATGTGCCAGTGCCTGGAGGATGTGAGGGTCTGGATGGGGGTGAACAGGCTGGCTCTCAATCCTGACAAGACCGAGTGGCTTGTGTTTTTTCCTCCCACAAATTGGCTAAGTATTCCATCCCTCAGGCTGGGGGGTAAAATTATATGCCCCTCAGACAGGGTTCGCAATTTGGGAGTCCTCCTGGACCCACAGCTGACTTTAGATCACCTTTGTCGGCTGTGACTAGGGGGGCATTTGCCCAGGTTCGCCTGGTGCACCAATTGCGTCCCTACCTGAACCAGGAGGATCTTACAACAGTCACTCATGCCCTTGTGACCTCAAGACTGGACTACTGCAATGCGCTCTACATGGGGCAGCCCTTGAAGAGTGTTCGGAGACTTCAGTTGGTCCAGAATGCAGCCGCGCGAGCGATCGTGGATGCACCTCGGTACACCCACGTTACACCTATCCTCCGCGAGCTGCACTGGCTACCTATTGGTCTCCGGATACGCTTCAAGGTGCTAGTCGTCACTTATAAAGCCCTACATGGTATTGGACCTGGGTACTTGAGAGACCGCCTTCTGCCGATTACCTCCCATAGACCCATTAGATCCCACAGATTAGGCCTCCTCCGTATTCCATCTGCCGCCCAATATCGGCTGGCGACCACCTGGAGGAGGGCCTTCTCTGTGGCTGCTCCGGCCCTTTGGAACGAGCTCCCCATGGAGATTCGGACCCTCACCACCCTTCGGGCCTTCCGGACGGCTGTGAAGACCTGGCTGTCCCAGCAAGCCTGGGGTTGAGTTCCCCCCCCCCTACTCAAATTTGCTGTGTCTGCTGTGTTTTTAAATCGTCTGTATTGTCTGATTGTTTTGTCTTACTTTTTGTAATTGTTCCCCTTCCCTTGGCTTTTGTTCAGCCGCCCTGAGTCCCTTCGGGGAATAGGGCGGCCTACAAATCGAATAAATTCCAATTCCAATTCCAATTCCAAACACACAAAGGAAAAACAATTAAAGAACAGAATGAGGTAAATAGCAAAGAATTGACACAAGTGATATGTGTGAAACATCCCTAGATGTGAATATTCCTGCAACGACAGTTGTGAAGCTTAGGTAAAGGTAAAGGTTCCTCTACACATGTGTGCTAGTCGTTCCCAACTCTAGGGGATGGTGCTCATCTCTATTTCAAAGCCAAAGAGCCATGGCTGTCCAGAGATATCTCCGTGGTCATGTGGCTGGCATGACTAAACACCGAAGGCCCACGGAGCACTGTTACCTTCCCACCAAAGTGGTCCCTATTTTTCTACTTGCCTTTTTTATGTGCTTTCGAACTGCTAGGTTGGCAGAAGCTGGAACAAGTAACGGGAGCTCACTCGGTTACACGGCGCTAGGGATTCGAATTGCTGAGCTGCCGACCTTCTGATCAACAAGCTCAGCGTCTTAGCCACTGAGCCACCACGTCCCTCTTGTGAAGCTTAGAGTCTGGTTTTGTTCCTGTTATTGTTAATTTTACCTGTAAGCATTTTTCACAATAGGTCTAACTATGGCTGATTTTTGTTTTATTGAGGTAGCAGAAAAGGTGAACCAAGCAGGATTGATGATATGAGATGCTTTGGCTGCACATTCTTCCAGATCTTCTCTAGTGCACAGGTACACATAATCCTTAACTTACAGCCACAAATGAGTGCAACATTTCCACTGCTAAGCGAGATAGTTGTTAAGTGAGTTTCTCCACATTTTAAAACCTTTCTTAACAAGTTGTTAAATGAATGACTGCAGTTGTGAAGCTGGAACACAGTTGTTGAGTGAATCCGGCTTCACATTTGACTTTGCTTGTTAAAAGGTCGCAAAAGGAAATCACATGACCCTGGAACACTGCAATCGTCATAAATACATGCCAGTTGCGAAGCATCTGTACTTTGATCATGTGACCATAGTGATGTTGCAATGGTGGTAAGTGTGAAAACAGTCATGTCACTTTTTCCAGCGCCTTTGTAATTTTGAATGGTCACTTAAAGAATAACTGTAAATTGAGGACTACTTGTAGTAAAAGTAACAGAAACAGAGTGAAATTGACAAGTTCTCTTTATCTTCATCTTCTGCAGCCCACTGTCCTATTTATTTAACATGGGGATTCAATCAGTTGAAGAGACATTGCCAGATAAATGGCTAAGTTCACACATTAAACTAGGGTTGATTTTTTGAGACAATGATTTGTTAAACAAACTATTGTGATCTGGTTTGCAAATAATGCTAAGCTACAATGGGTGATTGCATATAACCTGCAAAGATAAACAAATCACACTGTGAATAAATGTAAGAAAATGTGGATAACTGACTCAGTCAGAAATTCATTCAATCAATCAATCAATCAGAAACGGAACAGTTTTTGTAACAACCCCCATGTTCAGGCACCCTACAAAAGGGCATGAAGTTAGCCTTGTGCACTTCTGAGCTCCTATATCTTTTCCTGCTGCTGAAGTATTTATAATCAAACAACAAACAAACATCATTATGTTAAAAGAACATCATAAAAAGGAAAAGACCTACATTTAACACAAAAAAATGATTCATCTTGGTTAGAAAACCAGGAGATTGTGTTTGCCAAATATGTAGGAATATTACCCATTGTATGACTCCTTAAAGAAAAGATAATTACTGGTGCTACATGATGAATTCAAAGATCTCACAGTTGTATGCATCTATCCATGATTGTGATTTTTGTACATTATTATAATAATGTACATTTAGCACATTATTTTTACTACTTGGGCCTTTGAAAAAGAACTAATTTCCTTGATTTAGGATTGAGAACCAGTGCTTATTGTCCTTAACTCTATTTCCATGACAGAACAAGAGGAAGATTTCAGTAAAGTGAATATGCTTCTCAATAAGGGTCAAAGTACTGCTTAAATTCACTTCCTCGCTTGACTTGGGTTTTTTGCAATATTTGCTCAAAAATGATAAATTCAGTCTTTTTATACCGAACAGCAATATCAGGAAACCCTAGACGTTGGACTTGGATCCTATCTGGGCTTATGGAATTACATTTCTAGGAAAATGTACTGGCTTTCCAATTCCAATCTACAAGTCAGAACCAAACAAATGGGATTCATCTCAGGGAGGAGAAATTAAAATATGTTTTTTTGGAAATCATACCAATATTTATTCATTTATATAGCAAACTTGGTGAGAGAAGTCTTAAAAATGCACTTGATGTGATTCATCAATTAAGTGTTACGCAGAAAGGCAATTGCCATCATTTGACTTCAAAGCTAGAGAAAAACGCATCTACACAAGCAGAAAGCTAATTCAGAAATTCTCTAACACTCTGCACTGAACATACATACTAAGTACGGCTGCACTGAATTGAATGGCATTTGTGAACTAAGCTTATCAATCAAGTGAAACATGAATTTTTAGGGGTTTATTTAAGAGTAAATCCCAGTAAGAACTTGGTGAATTTCTTCTTAGAAGTGACATATAGAATTGTTGCTACATGTCACATGTATGAAAGTACCACATGAGTGAAATCTGTTTATAACTTAAGATTTGGAGATGAAGCTTAAAGAATTCAGACCATAGAACCAAACCA
This sequence comes from Thamnophis sirtalis, assembly GCF_051295495.1. Classification (NCBI taxonomy): domain Eukaryota; kingdom Metazoa; phylum Chordata; class Lepidosauria; order Squamata; family Natricidae; genus Thamnophis; species Thamnophis sirtalis. The sequence goes on from NW_028261385.1 coordinate 64,382,897, forward strand.
AACCAACCCCAAACCCAGAACCAGAACCAGAAAAAAAACCATTATAACACAACCTCTATATGCTTATGTCTCTTCAGTTATGAACGATATTATTGCTTTCTTTCATTTGTTTTCAAGAATCATAAATTATGCTATTATTTTATTTTCCAAGTTTGTAAATCAAACTGGAATGTTGTAGCACAGCCCTGCTTCATAAAACAAGAAGGCAGCAATGCCCAAATTAGATAATAATAATAATATAAACACTCACAGAAAAAAATGTGTGGCTTTTTAGGGAAAGGGTAGAGATGCTTGTGCTTTCCTCCACTCTTGTCACTTGTCACTAACCCTTTGAGAGCTGTATGCAACAAATTTTCATTTTAATGTATGCCGATTAGTGTTCATTTAAAGTGGCTATAAAGTTATTCTAAGTTCTAATGTAGAGACACAGTTGTCTCCATGGACATGCTGAATAAAGGGAGATCAACCTTATACATGGTCACTTGAAGGCACTTTTCTTCAGCTGTTATTCAGTCCACAAGGGTTCTTCCACATGGGAACTTTCTCCAGAATTAGCTTTGGATCTGCCTTTGTATAATGATGTGTGAGAAAGATTGTGAGAAATGGGTTGTAGAGATGCTGCTTAGGGAATGGTCTGATAAGAAAGGGCATCATCCACAACTGCATAATGGACAGAGAGGTTCAGAAAAGAGCTTTTCTAATTTCTCAGTTCCTTAACTTCTAATGTTGTGGTGAAAAGAATATGAGTGGGTAGAAATCAGTTTCTCCAACATCTTTCAAACTACAATCAAGATTTTGAAATCAGAAGGCACAGAGCAGAAAACTAATTCATTCTGTCCCAAAGTTTAGATGAAAGATATTCAAAGGTTTGCATCAAGGATTTCTGTTCCATTTTCTTTATCCTCTGGTTCTAATGTCCAGCCTTCAAGGTCTCCTTATCATTAAAAAAAAATGAAAGCAATCTGCATTTTCCCATGAGAAAGTATCTTCTAAATAATTCAAAGCTATAATTCCAAATCCCCCTGGCCCCTTAATCCATTATTAACTTTCCAAAATCCATATACTAATCACCCTTTTGCTTTATTGTCCAAGAAAAGATATATTTTTAAAAAAATTCAATATAAAAGTTATGCTATTATCTTTTCAGGAGAGAGAAACTCAACCAATAAGTATGGTAGAACTTTGCCTGTTGAAAGGGTCTTAATCTTCTACCCTAATATGCAAAGTATTAAAAATATTTTAAAGAGTGATTAAGATATAAGGCTTGGTGAAGTATAGGGTCCATTAAGACTGAATTACAGGTTGGTGCTTGATGTTAATCTGGATTCTCAGTCAGCCTCGTCATAAACCAACCATGAAAATAATCATTTCTGTGATGTACTCCTAAGGAATAGCTGTCAAGAGTTAATAGATTATCAGAGTTGGAAGGGACCTTGTAGGTCATCTAGTTACAAGAATAATTTCAAAAATCTCTCCTTTATACCAGAGAGAGATTATGCTGACTTGGATCCAGCATCCAAAGTCAATTCTGAGCAGAAAGCATTCTTTCTAGCTAACAAAAACTAGCAAGGAGTCTGCCTGCCATGGCAGGAACTGTCCCCATCAATTGGCATACTGTACCATAAGTCCATAAGTACATGTTGCAAAGTCTCAATCCAATCATTTATTTTTACCAAAGGATTGTTGACCTAGGAATCACTAGTTGACAGATTAGACTTTTTGGTCTCTCTTACTTGCCATCTCTTGTTTGTCTAAATTTGTGCAGACCAGATCTAGCTATTAGATAAGTGTTGTCAAACAGCCAAGGATTTAGCGTGAGAAAGAAAGGGGCTTTAAGTGATGAGGTGGTCTTCAAAAAAAATTCTTTCTCATTCTGTGTCCCTTCTGCAGATTCAAAAGGTCAATATTACCTTTAGAGTAGAGCATATGCAGCCTTTGCATATATTTGTATTGTCTCTTGTGCAGCCAAAATAGCAAAAGAGGCCTGTTCTCCAACAGCTGGATGGAAGGAAACAGTCCTGCAACAAACCAGTTGGGCCAATTCAAGGAGAGCGGATTGCTGACCCAGTCTGCATCATTGCAAGGTTCTTGCTGCATAAATTGTCCATAAATTCCGTAAACTGTCTATAGAGGGCAGTGATGGCAAACCTTTTTCTTACGGCGTGCTAAAATTGCGTGCGTACATGCGCAATCATGCGCATGTGTGTGCCCACTCAATTCTCCCCACCCACCTGCGCATGTGCACATACACACCCTGTGCATGCATGCACAACCTCCCCAGGCTCTGGAGGCTTTCCTGAAGGCTGGGGAAGGCAAAAAAGACCTCCCCTGGCCCTCCTGAAGGGCGAAAAACCAGCATATGCACCGGAGCTGACGGCTGGTGTGCCACCAAATTTAGGTCCACACGCCCCATAGGTTCATCATCACGGATATGGGGCAATGTTCGTCAACCTCAGCAACTCAGTCCATGCTGGCTGTGGAATTCTGGGAACTGAAATCCTGACAACTCAAAGTTGCTGAATTTAAACACTGGTATAGGAGATCTTGTGTCAGGGCAAGAGGGAAATCACCACTCCCATATTAGAACATCTTAAGCAGATTGCTTTAGCAACATATGAAGATGTACCCTCTATAAATGATTACTGGTGGTGTCTTTGCAACACAACAAGCAGGATGTATGGATTTCCACTTTTGTAATATTTGAGGCAGATGTATTTTAGTGTATAGTTAAATGAAATCTATAAAGAAATATATTTCATTTATCCCTAGAGTTTATTTCCACAATTATTCAGAGGAATTCACTAAGAACATGTGTCTGCAGATTTTTTTAAAAAGCATGTTCTTGTTCTACGCTCTTGCTGTAATCAGTCCATTCCAGAACAATTCTTGTTACAGATTATCTTCCAAATTTCAGTTTTGAAGTGAAGCAATCAGTCTGTCCAGAAGATTAGACATGTACATCTTATCCTTCAACACATCTATGAAATAGGTCAGATTAAGAAAAAGTGACTGCCCAAAGCCATCCAATGTCTTTAGAGGTCAATGAGAATTTAACCTGAACCTAATTGCAGCATTTTAATTATTTCACTATATTTGGCCTTCGTAACAGCAATCCACTGATGTTGCACCAAGGCTTAAGTATGTAATAAGATAAATGATTCTGGGTACAACACAACAGAATGTGAAAAGAAAAGGGCAACCACTGTGAAGTGGTTATTTTTCTTAGCATTTGTCATTGCATTTGGCTAGTTTAGTGAAGCTATTAATATACAATGCACTGAAGACTTCTGTTTTCTAGCTGGTGTATCGCAGAGAATGACTCTGACTATAGTTCAGAGGCAGTGTTTGGCCTATGGTCACAGAGGAAAGTACTAAATATATGTGACATAAGCATATAATCTGTCCTGCCCCTATAGACCTTTTGGAATGCATCGTTCTTGTACATTATTAAAGTCCTACTGTTGTACCGATTTCCAAATATCACAAACAAGCAAATACAATCAATGTGAGTCAGTATTCTTACTGTAAATCTCTCAGAAATCAACTATGTCCTGCCTATTGCTGACCTGGAATATTTACAAACGCAATATTGCACCACATTACTAAAGCCAAATGACATGGTGTAACTTCTTAAAATGATGCATTAATTAATTTGGATCAACTTCTGATATAGTTTGTAACTTTCCCTAGAAATATTGCAAAAGTTCTTTTGAGAAAGGCCAACTATGAAATGCAAAATTCAGATAAAAGAGCATATTATTTGGGTGGCATGGTCTATGGGACATTTTGTCGATTGATACATAAGAAATAAAACTTGGTTTTATTAAAGTAAAAAATAAAAACTGTAGCAGCCTGTGCTCTGAAATACCCTTGGGCTCTGAAGATGATATCAGTAAATAAATATTCAGGACTTCCTGAATATTTCTTTCCAAATATAGTCCTTTCCACTTTTTCCACTCTGTCTTCTCCCCTTCCAACCCCCCTTCTGGATTCTTTGACCTTTAAAAAACAGGCATTATTTGTAGTTTGATTTTTTCAAGATGTTCTGTAGTAGGAGATGATGGCAGTGAATTCAATTTGAAAGTCTAGTCATGAAATGCAATATATATAACAGGCTAAAGACAGTATCGCTTTAGGCATGAATTTTATGAAGAAACCACCATTCGAAGGACCTTGGGGTGCAGCATTTCCTATTCATCTGAGCTACTGCCCTTTTTATCTGAAGCCCAAACCTTTTCCAAGTGATATTTTAAACTATCTACAAGCACATGAATAAAACATGCTCTGCTCAGCTACATTTATGTTTTCTTCTTGCATTCTCTTATGAGGTATTACACAAAGGACTCAAGTTTCCCTAAGAATCATCTGAAAGTTGAGTCATGTCAACCGGACCTATTTTCTTGTTGGTTTGAAATGTTCCACCGTCATCCAAACCGCTTCATCGGATAGTTTCATAACTAACTTGCTTGGACTGAGGAAGCTGCTTGGATGAGTGACGAAACATCTCAAACTAACAAGAAAATAGCAATAGTACTTAGACTTATATACCGCTTCATAGTGTTTTATAGACCTCTCTAAGCGGTTTACAGAGTCAGCATATTGGCCCCAACAATCTGGATCTTCATTTTACCCACCTTGGAAGGATGGAAGGCTGAGTCAACCCTGAGCCTGCTGAGATTTGAACTGCCAAATTGCAATCAGATGGCAGTCAGCAGAAGTGGCCTGCAGTACTGCACTCTAACCACTGCACCACCGTGGCTCATAAGTCCAGTTGTCATGACTCAACTTTCAATGAGAGACCGCCTGCTGCCAATTACCTCCAATAGACCGATCAGATCCCACAGATTAGGCCTCCTCCGAATTCCATCCGCCGGCCAATGCCGACTGGCGACTACCCGGAGGAGAGCCTTCTCTGTGGCTGCTCCGACCCTCTGGAACGAGCTCCCCGTGGAGATTCGAACCCTCACCACCCTCCAGGCCTTCCGCAAAGCCCTTAAAACCTGGCTGTTCCGACAGGCCTGGGGCTAAAGAGTTTTTGCCCCCCTTCTCGAATGGTATGGTTGTTGCGTGTTTTTTAAATTTTGTATTGTTATGTCTTGTCTTTTTTATCCCCCTGTCTGTACCCCCTTCCCTGATTGAATTGTGAGCCGCCCTGAGTCCCCTTCGGGGGAAAAGGGCAGCATATAAATGTAATAAATGTAATCAATCAATCAATCAATGTTATGTGGATTACTGAGAATCTTACATCGGTACATCTTTCTCTAACAATGCTACTTAATTCATTTGCCATCATCTTTAACAAATAATACAACATTTTAACTCCCTTCCCAAGACACAAAATACAGCCTTGAGGTGACTTCTGGAAAAACCTGAGGACACTTTCCATTTGTTATTACAGGTAGTCTTCACTTACAATCATTTGTTTAGTGACAGTTCAAATAGCACTGGAAAAAAAATGATCTATGACCAGTTTTCACACTTACAACCATTGCAACATCCCCAGGGTCATGTGTTCAAAATTTGGGCACTTGGCAACTGGCATGTATTTATGACAGTTGTATTGGTCAGGATCATGTGATCGTCATTTGTAACTTTCCTAGCTAGCTTCTAACAAGCAAAATTCATAGGGGAAGCTAGATTCATTTAATAACTGCATGATTCATTTAATAACTGCAATTGATTCACTTAAGAACTGTGACAAAAAGGTGGTAAAATGAGGTGCAACTCACTGCCTTGTTTAGCAATGTAAAGTTTACACTCAGTTGTGGTCATAAGTCAAGGACTGACTGTAATAGAATCATGACAAAGCCTTTTAATTGGTAGCAGGAGAAAAATTGTCTCAGGACTCAGGATTATTATTCTCTTGAACAACTTAAACTAGTCTAACCCCGTTGTGATTTCAAAAATATACTCGTAAAATACCAAATTAGAAACAGTATATTTTACATGCACAAAAAAATGCATTTTAATAGGACTTGGCTTGGAAAAAAACTGCATAAATCTCCAATATGATTATGACTAATCGAAAATATTTTGCCACTAGAGATGGAAAAATGTGTTTTAACATCCATGCAGCTTCAGATGCTCTTAGAAGTGGATTTGTCAAAAGCAATTCCATTCCATTCAATTAAAAAATGCTTGCTCCTGGGGAGGAAAGCTATGACAAATCTAGACAGCATGCTAAAAAGCATCACCCTGCCAACAAAAGTGTGTATAGTCAAGGCTATGGTTTTCCCAGTTGTAATGTATGGCTTTGAAAGTTGGAGCGTAAGAAAGACTGAGCGCCAAAGAACGGAGGCCTTTGAACTATGGTGCTGGAGAAGACTCCTGAAAGTCCCTTGGACTGCAAGATGATCAAACAGGTCAGTCCTAGAGGAGATCAACCCTGACTGCTCTTTAGAAGGCCAGATCCTGAAGATGAGACTCAAATACTTTGGCCACCTAATGAGAAGGAAGGACTCACTGGAGAAGAACCTAATGCTGGGAAAGATTGAGGGCAAAAGAACGGGATGACAGAGAATGAGGTGGCTGGATGGAGTTACCAAAGCAGTAGGTGTGAGCTTAAATGGACTCCAGAGGATGGTAGAGGACAGGAAGGCCTGGGGGAACATTGTCCTTGGGGTCTCAATGGGTTGGACATGACTTCATAACTAACAACAGCAACAATACCATTCCAGATTCTGACCACTTGGGAGACTGAATCAGCTTGAAGATATCCTTGTTGAGTTTCTTCATAGTCTCAGGAGCTTCTGAAAGTCTTGCTTATAGTGAAATTCAGAACTGGTTTCTATCACTCCAAGTTCAGACAAAGTGTTACAGTGGTTCTTTTCTTATGCGAGACCTATAGTGTTAGGTGGCTCTATCTTGGCCCTATGAATACTAAGTTGAGACTAAAGCCCCATGATCTGAGCCTGGATGAGGTGGGAGAGTTATCTGTAGAGGAAGGACAATACACTAAGATGAATCCTGATAAGAGAAAAGCACTGGAAACAATGAATTAAGGCAATTGGTTCTCAACTTTTTCTTCACCATGAACCCCCTTTAAATACCTTTTGTGGCCATAGACCCTCAAGACTTAATTCAAGATTTAAATCATAAAATTTCTTCAAGACTTTGCGGATTCCTGTGATGACAGCGTAGACCCCCAGGGGTCTACAGACCATAGGATGAGAGCCTCTGAATTAGGGAGTTGTCTGCTCTGGATGGGATTGTAATCTCTCTGAGGGTATATGGACATACACTTGGAGTACTCATTTCAGGGTATACTGGGATAACTTGTAGAGTCATCATTATCATTTAGTTTTGTTTATGTTGCATAGAGTATTTTTATCCAGTTATGTCCAGTTTTGCAGCTTTAGAAGTTGGCAAAATACAGTTGTCTCCAGCTAATGACATCGTGGACAGAGTGATCTATCTGCTGGTAACCTCAAGAGTGGATTATTGCAGTGCAGGATTAGGGTTTTGAGTTGCATCTTACCATGAAAACAACACACCTCTTTGGAAAAAGCTGGGTTGTCAATTTGCTCCCAAGCCTATTTCCAGGTCTTGGATTAACATCCATAGAAAAGTAGAACTAGAATCTCTTTCTCACATTAACCATCAGTAAGGATATTTTTGTCAGGAACAAATGAAATATCTCTGAACTGATAGTAAGCTATTATTTCTAAAACAATCCAATGGGTTAAAAATAGAATTCAGAAGGGTGAAAAAAAAATCAAATTATCTTGAGTTTTCATAATTCTTGTTTTTGTTCCCAGATCCAGCTGCAAAAAAAAGAAAAAAACCCTGCCAAACTTTTGTACCCAAAGCAATACTTCATTAATGCCTAAAAGATGTTTGAAGGAGAATGCCTCTACTCTCTAGCTATATGTTTCTATTATTCAAGTTAGGTCAAATTGTTAACACAAATCCATTGACAAGTGTGCAGCTTCAGAGGCCTTCCAGGGAATTTTTCTTACGGTTCTCTTGGAGCCAGACAACTAACTTTCTAATAACTATCCCTACTTACTTCTTGAAGGATTGCATTACCCAGTGAGAAGGTTTTTTTTTCTGTGCCAAGTTCTACAGAGACTGCCAAGCCCACAAGGCTTCCATCACCAGAGGTTCTTTTCCAATATTTGGGCTTTCTTTGAGCAAGCAATTCCCATGTCTCAGCTGAGCTCAGCAACATTTTAAAGTTCTCAGATTCAGGCATACTTTCTCAATTCAGCAATCAAGATGGTTTCTAGATGCATTCAGTGGTGGTATTTCCCCATGATAAAACATTAGACTAGCTGTCAATTGAGCACGTCAGATAGCAACACGTTTAATTATTATCACTGAAGTTCTGCATATTTTTAGTCCAGGATACCTTGAGATCAAATCCTCGCATCCTATGTACTGCAACATGAAGATGCTTCCTGTACTGTTTTTAAGGATTTATCCTGAAGATGTTACCTCCTTCTCATTCTCAGCCCACTGAAGTTATCTTTGGCTGTTCTGGTGTGAAAATAATATTCTCCATCCCCTCCCAACACAAAACTCACCATTTAGACTCTCTATGGTGCCTCAGTGGCAATGCTTATGATGGCGTAATCAGGGTGGGATTTGCCAGCTCCAGTTGGTTGTTTGAGGTTGCTGTTACTCACACACCCTTGCCATCCAGTTATGACTCTATCCTCTATGGCCATTTTGGATTGGCCCACAAACACAGTTCTCTTTTTTACACTAGAATATTGATTTCCTAGCAAGTCCAGTGAGCTGGGAGACCTCCCTCCTCTTAATATGGGAATATTGACTCACTGGAGAAGAGTCTAATGCTGGGAATGATTAAGGGCAAAAGAAGAAGGGGATGGCAGAGAATGAAGTGGCTGGATGGAGAAGCAGTAGGCGTGAGCTTCAATGGACTCCGGAGGATGGTAGAAGACAGGAAAGCCTGGAGGAACATTGTCCATGGGGTCACGATGGGTCAGACATGACTTTACAACTAACTAACTAACAGCAACTACAATTGATATTCTAGTAAAGTTTGAATGTTTTTCATTGGGTGGTGCTGCTGCGCTGATGTTACTTGGTACGTGTGTATGTGCACGCGTATGTGTACTTGTAATATTGTAAAGTACAGAAAGTATACACATATAAGTATAGAATGGGACATGGGAGAGAGAAGAGACTCTTTGTCTGACCAAGAAATTTCACAGGGGAAATTGGCTTCAGGACAGCGAAAAGAAAGACCCACCCAGTGTCCTTAAACAACTGGCCTACCACATATTCTGGAGAATGATCAATGATTGTTTTTTGTGCTGATAGATGACACTGAGTGGCATGTGAAAAGAAATCAGCGTATCTGCCCTGAAACTGGTCCACATGAAATTTGCAAAGGGAGCAATGCTGCCCAGCCTCACTGCAAAAGTGAATTAAAAGCTTTGCAGATAGAAATGTTGGTTGGCATACTTTCAGGGGTGGGTTCCTGCCAGTTCTAACCTCTTCTATAGAAGAGGTTCCACAAATCTACAGTGCTGTTTAGAAACCGTTCCAGCTCCCTCCCCCCCGCCCGTCTGCACATCATCAAGATGAAGAGCGAGAGGAGGAATTCTGGGAGCTGAAGTCTTAAAGCTGTCAAGTTTGAACATCCGTAGGTTTTTTTTTAAAGGGTTAGGGGTGCAAGGGCCTTGTAACTTGACAGCTTTAAGACTTGCGTGCTTCAAATGCCAGAGTTTCTGAGCCAACATTTTGGTTGCTAAGCAAGAGCGTTGTTAAGTGAGTTTCATACATTTTACAAGTTGGCCACGCCCATCCAGTCACATGACTGCCAAGCCTCCCCCACCCAGTCACATGGCTGGCAAGCCACTCCCACCCAGTCACATGGCCAGCAAGCCACTCCCATAAAGCAGGCCACACCTACAGAAGAGTTTCTAAAAAAAATTGAAACCCACCACTGCATACTTTCCTTTCAATACAGGAATGACATGAGGCACATTAATACACCGGTGAAGGAGAACCATGAGCAAATACCTTCTTCAGCAACAAATGCTACCAAATTCAGCCTACAAAAATCTGCATAATCCTTTGGATCAAGTAAAGAATTAGAATGAATCTAAGACCTCTTTTTGGTTGTGTCGTGAAAGCCCTACTCTTCTTCCTGGTCATTGGAATGATTCACCAATGGATTCTGAAGACTTGTTTGATGGCAATGGAAGTTGAACCACCTCTACAGCCGTTCCTCAGACCATGTCCTACCACACTGCAATTTCTCTAGAGATTGCAAGTCCTCTTAATCTTACCACTTCTAAAACTCCTACCTGGCAGAGAAGATGAAATAAAGACCTCGTCATCATTCCTAACAGATTGCCAGACCAACATTACAATATTCTGCAATCAGATTTTCCTTAACAGTCGTGACGGTACATTCTTGGAGTTTATCTGACATAGTGGCATATCTGCAAAGTCTTTAAAAGTGTGCTGATGCTGCAAAGTTAAGGTGATAATGATTCGGAAGATCTGAGTTTGGGGTCTATATTTTGCCCAGAGACAAAAAAAATTACACACAATTTCAATACTCTACTCCATACTAACTAACCTGAAGCAAACATTTATCTTCAGACTTCTCCAACATGGTGCCTTTCAGATTTTAAGGGGGGCTATAACTCAGTATTCTCATCAGAGTTCAACCATTCTGGAAGTTCTAACCTCCAGAGCAATGGTGAAATTCAATTTTTTTTACTACCGGTTCTGTGGGCATGGCTTGGTGGGTGTGGTGTGACTTGGTGGGCAAGGTTTGGTGGGCATGGGAGGGGAAGGATACTGCAGAATCTCCATTCCCACCCCACTCTGGAGCCAGCCAGAGGTGGCATTTGCTGGTTCTCCGAACTACTTAAAATTTCTGCTACCAGTTCTCCAAACTACTCAAAATTCCCGCTATTGGTTCTCCAGAACCTGCTGGATTTCACATCTGCTCCAGAGGCGATTGAGTAATGTAAGCAGAAGCAATTCAATTGGAAATCATCAAAGGGTAATCTTAAATATATCAAAATCAAAGATCAAAATATATTTTTCTGCCAAATCTATTTTTCAGAGTTATTATGGAACTAAATATTGCTAAAGAAATACTTTCCTCAATAAAATAATAATAACTACTGCTAGTACAATTCTATAGGAAATCTTAATTAGACTTAGTATTTCTATTAGGCATAATTCTTGGCTAGTATCAATACAGTTTACAAGATGAAGGAATTGGAGGGTCATTCTTATTTACTTATTTATTTAACTGGGCTCATAGGTTGCTAAAATAATGAATGACTCTCTTTAGAGAAACCAGACTGAGATGATATTAGAAGTCAATTTTTTTTTAAAATACACACTTTATTAATAATAATGGAAGGTCCATTGCTGATATAACAAGTGATTTCCATTTGATACTTTAAGACAATCCTTTGCATGAACATTTGGAAGGCACCACTAGGCAATGGTGGGGTTCAAATAATTTAACAACCGGTTCTCTGCCCTAATGATTTCTTCCAACAACCAGTTCACCAAACTGCTCAGAAGGTTAACAATCGGTTGTCCCAAAGTGGCTGAATCCCACCACTGCCACTGGGGAAGGCAGAGACAAATAGATGTATGAAAGGTAATGAAAAATACAAAGTAAAAAATATTCAATTTACAAACCATATTTCAATTACTAAAAGAAGCATACGGATGTCACAAACAACCCTTTGTAACAATAGACATCACAGGAGAGAACATGCATATGGGATGAAGAGGGGCCCAAACATTCCCATAATTCCAGCTGAAATTAATTTACTTTCACTTTATAGCATCACAGTTTGATGCTGTTTTCTTTCTTCTTGTCATTTATTCTGGAAGTCAGAAAATGTGCGCTGCTGAATAGCAATAGCGATAGCACTTAAACTTTTTATATAGCGCTCCATAGTGCTTTATAACACAGAGCTGTTTACAGTGCATTATTTGCATATTGCCGCCAACAATCTGGGTCCTCATTTTACCAACCTTGGAAAGATGGAAAGCTGAGTCAAGCTTGAACCAGTCAGGATCAAACTCCTAGCTGTGGGCAGAGTTAGCCTGCAATACTACATTTTAACCACTGCACCATCAAAAAAATAATAAAAAATCTGCTAATTAACCACTGCACCATCAGGGCTCCTGAATCATAAAACAATACTAGATATAGAAATTATATTATTAAAAACTTGCTAAAAGCAATTTGTTTAATTCAGAGGAGAGCACAGTGATGTTTATGGGCACAAATGCGCACCCACCAATTTCCAGCCTGTTTAACTTACTTTTCTTAATGTTCTTTTAATTAAAAGTAAAACCCAGAAGATGGATAGCATAAGTCAAAGCAAAGCATCCACTTTTGTGTTTAAGAGGCCTCAAGGCGTCTTATTTATTTTAGAAAATAAAAATAACAGATTGTTGTAGCCCAGTGCTTTGTTTGGAAATGTTTTCTGCTAGGGAAAGAAAAAAAAGGTAGAGATCATTCTGTTGATTACAAGGCTGACACAGAATAACCTCATTAGTTGAACCTTCAGTACCATGATGGCTAACCTATGGCACACGTGCCAGAGGTGGCACACAGAGCCCTCTCTGCTGGCATGCGCACCATTGCCCCAGGTCAGATCTCCATGGCATTTCTTTCATGAGCTTCTGTTTCCTCGCAAACGATGAATCTTGCCGTGCTGCTAGTTTTGGGATGCCCAACCTCCCACTGGCTAGCTGATCTTTGGGTGTCTGCTGTGCATGTGCACCTTCACGCATGTCCATGCATGTGTATTTCTGCGCATGCACATGTTCATGTGTGCACCTTTCAGTTTAGGCATGCCCGCGCACGCAGTTTGGGCACTTAGCTCTAATACAGGGGTCCCCAAACTTGGTATCAGGCCATAGCTGGCTGGAGAATTCTGGAAGTTGAAGTCCACAAGTCTTAAAGTTGCCAGTTTGAAGACCTTTGCTCTAGTATATTCAATTGGCTATCACTCCTCATGGATGTTCTGAGAACATCTCAAAATCCAGATATTTTCCCTGATACCAAAACAGGTTGACTAGCTCTGTCCTCTAATATAAAGAAATACATCCTATAATTGAAGTTGTAGTTGAAATGGCTGGTCTGCTTGAACAAAGGATTCGTCTTCCACTTTTCTGCCACACGGCTTGCTGAATGGATGATTTTTGTGTGTATCCCTTGGAACAGTTACATTAATAGTTAAAGAATATTTGACTTTTATTCTGTTTGTAGCTTTGTTTTAGCAACATGTGTGGTCTGCTTTGCAGTTTACATTGTGCAGAAGTTTATAAAAGCCCAAGTCCAGTATGAATTGAGCAATATCGCTCTGTTTACCATACATGGGGTAAATACCCTCTCTAAAACTTACATTTGATATAAATAACAATCTCATTTTCAGAAGTCAGCCAAAGAAGCAAATATGATATTTTATGAAGATATGAGAGCCACAGACCACAAAGAAGTCTAGAGAGAGTTTGCAAAAGGTATAACATAACACATTGTTCTCTAAGATATCTCTTCTTATGACTGCAATAAAATATTAAGATGCAATCTTATCTTTGGAATTGGTGGGAAATGATTGGAATGCACCAAAATATTACTTTAAAAGGATTTTTCTCATTTCTTTTAGCATAACAAGTCAAGATTTAGTGAAAAACCATCAAGTACTTTACATACAGCACAATGGTCACGTACTTCTTTGCAATCCAAACATTAAAAAAAAATACTGGCTCCTTAGTGACTAAAAAAAATATACAGTATATTGCAGTCTGTGAATAACAGTTTACTATTATATATTAGATGTGTTGGAAGGATAAATACTCTTATGATTGGGGAGAAGTAGCAGAACTGCCAACAGCAATGTCAGTTAACATTGGGCATTCACACAGCTCGTTTGCTGGTAACTCCTGCACAGCACCTGCCAGGACCTGATTGCTGTTCAGAGACATGTAATACCTCTCAAAGCACCTCAAATCAGCTAGGCCATAGCAGTGGTGGGTTTCACATTTTGTTACCACTCTCATTGTGCATGCACCTGGCCTTCCATGCATGCGCCCGGCCTCAAAAACATGCCTAAATAGGATGGCATAGAGCCAGGGCGGGTAGGGGGCCCCACCGGTGATTTCCACTACCGGTTCGAGCAAACCGATCCAAACCGGCTAAATACCACCCATGCCTGGTTTAGCGAAGGAGAAAAGTCGTGATATGTCACATGATGCCGCTGTAACGATGCAAGTTTGACACCCCTGACCTAGGTCTTTTCCTGGCATCAAGTAGCTCTCCTCTATAGTTTTCATGAGATCTTTGAGGGGGGAAAACTATGTTTGGTTTAAGATGTTCCTGGTATATTTTGCTTCTGATATGGATCTCGGCATAGTCCTAATAAATGTCCGAACATAGGGCAGCACGGGGCTGACCACATCTGGACTTGGAACTCTGCAGGATCAGACTTGATTAACACTTGAATAGGAGACTACCAAAGGTTCCCACAACAAAACATACTCTCGAAAAAGGGAGAGGTCAGAAAACAGTACAGAGATGTACTGTACACATAAACCAAGAACACAACTGGAGAACATCTTTGCCTTTTTAAATCAGTAACGCTGACTAAGCGAACACAATTCGTTGTCTCAGAGATATGGAGTCCACTTTGCCTACTGTGTGTGATGCTTTGGGAAATGGTTGCAATTCTATTGTTTTAGAGTCACAGGACGTTGCCAAGCGCTGATCCTTGGTTGCAATCCAAACTGCTGGACTTTGTTGACTTGACATATCGTAAATTGTGCAGGAGTGAATTGAAACTGCTCATGAGCTAAATCTTATCATTCAATATGATCTCTTTTCCAATTAAATAAAAGTTGGCAGGAATTCTAACATTTAACCCAGCTGGATGAGCTATTAACATTATATAATAAGTGGTTTCTACCTAAGTGGATGAACTGCTAATTAATGGATATGAATGTAGGTAATTATATCTCTTGTGTTTTAGTTAGGTCACTAATCCTGGTTTTTGCAGGTTTAAACACGGTGCTGCTCTACTTATAATTCACATAACATTTTAAGTTGTACAAATTTCATTTTTAGTTTTTCAAAGATGGCAAACTTAGGATAAGCGGGTGTTGGAGATCAAAGCCAAAATCTCAATTGCAGACTCCTCTTTGAATTTTGTGATTACAAAATCACAAACAATTGTGAACAGTGTTATGCTGTGGAAAAGCCAGTGTACATAGCAGCATAGCAGAGATCTGTCTTAAAACTGCTATAACCAACAACTTGAGCCCAAAAAAGAGTGAACTTGAACTTCTGTATTTTTCAGACTATAAGACGCACAGGAATATAAGATGCACCAAGATTTTGAAGATGTAAATTTTTTTTAAAAAAGTTTTTTGCATTCTGCAGGCCTCCCAAACCCTCTGCACACCTCGTTTTTTTGTGAAAAACAGGGCATGCAGAGAGTTTGAGAGGCCTGCAAATTGCTCTTGGAGGCTGGGGGGGGGTGGGGACGAGAGAAAATGGTCCATTTTTCACAAAAACGGGCCTGTTTTTTTTGCAAAACAAAAAACAAAAAACCAACCCAGGGCATGCATCAGCTTTGGGAGGCTTGTAGAGTGCTCCTAGGGTCTGGGAGGGACAACAACAAGCAAAAAAGCCCATTTTTCACTCGTTTTGCCCTCCCCAGACCCAAGGAGCAATTTGCAGGCCTTCCAAACCCTCTGCACATCCATTTTTGAAAAGGGGGCGGGGTTTCGGGAGGCCAAAAATGCTGTATTCATTGTATAAGACGCACCCAGATTTTCTCAATCTTTTTGAGGGAAGGGTGCGTCTTATACTCTGAAAAATACAGTAAGTCAGAGATTGGACAACTATGGGAAGGTCACACTTTTGTCAGTCTAAGTTCAAGAAAGACACAATTCAAGCTGTCATTTTAACCAATATGGTGTCTACGGACAACCAAGTCATCTCACATCCTGGTGTTGTGAAGTAAAAATGCAGAGGTTGCACACACTTTTCAGCTCCTTTGAAGAGCATACAGTACTTCACTTGGAAATGTAATACTGCTCTGTAGTAGAAACAGGGAAACTGTGATGTGATGCTCTGCAATAGATATTACTGTATACAAAAAGGCTGTCTGAAACCAGATTGAGTTCTGGGGAGATCTTCTCCCAAGTACACGAGGACAGGCTGATTTCTCCCAAATCAAATTCCAGATCCTAAAACATTGGGTAAAATGAGCCCCTGGAGCGGGAGGTGGGGCACGAAGAAAAATGTTTGTGAGATTGTTTTTCTAATGTGAAAACAGATTCAGAGAAAATAGTTTGCTCATTGGGATTACTTTTGAAACAGATTCTGTCATAGGGATTCCTAATTGTAGGATATGTCTATACTAATTTGAGATTTTAAGACAACTTGTATCCTACAAATTCAGGCTCCCTTTAGTTCTGGAAAATAGCTTTAGCCGTGATTTTTCTGACAGATGGAGCTGCTCCGTTCCTGTAAAAGCCACAAAGCTGCCTCTTGACACTCAGCAGACACTGATGCCCCTTGCGGTCAAAAGATATTTGCAACAGTCAAATTTAAGGTAGCACCAAAAGAAACACACACACACACACACACACACATACACTCAAGATGTATTAGCAGCAAAGCTGAAGGATACCAATGTTCATCTCCCCTCTTCAAGTTTACTAACCTCTTGTCCTTATAACATATACTAATGTGAGATCATAGGATGGATATAGATTTATTTGTTTATTTTTTTTATCCTGCTTCTATTACTTTGTATAGGTAACCCCAGGTAGCAAACATATCTAGCATTCCTTCCTCCTATTTTCACAACAACCCTGTAAGGTGGGTTGGGCTGAGAGTGAGCGACTGACCCAAAGTCACCGAACCAACTTTCATGCCTAAGTAACAGTCTCCTATTTGAGCATGGTCACCTTAACGATTATGTCAATCTATGGATTCTTAAACCCACCACAACATGCCCCATTCTTTGCTTTCCGCCTTTCAACATGGACACTTTTAGAGCAGTACAGCTTTCCCCCCAGGAATGATTATGAACCTCGTTCAGAGACCTCTCCTCTTATATACAGAATCAATTCTTCTAGCTAAGTCGCTCCTAAACTTTTCCTCCCTGGGTTCCTACAGATTAAGAGTTCAAACCTGTTAAACAGAAGGCAACGGGGTGGCTGGTGGTGGATTTCTACGGTCTCAAGTGAAAGTTCAGTGAAAGTTTTAGGGGGACCGGTCCTACGTCAGGAGAGGTAGGCGCGGGTGTAGACCCTGACCCTGAGTGTGTGTTATTAACGGGCTTCCCGGATCCCCACAGAGCAACTTACACTTTCAGTCCCCCCCCCCCCTTTGGTCAGAGCAGGCAGCGACCCACCTCTCTGGAAGTACTCGAAGTGAAACAAGTGCGCAACTCTTTATGATGATGATGATGAGCATTGGGCACTTTCATTTATCTTCCCCAAGTTCCTTTTAGCGTAAGGCGCCCTTAGCAGGCGTTAATGGAAGAGCAACCGCTAACTTTCGCCTTTTCTGCATTTTTGCCCTCCGTAGGAAGCAGCGTGGAGGAACTTCCTTAATAGGAGGAGGGGGTGGGTGGGTTCCTCGGGGGGCTACTGTCAATCTTTTTAAGCCTTTCCTTTCAAGCTTTGAATGTGAGCAGCCCACTAGCCCCCCGGAGCCCCCCTCTTCCTTCTTTCCTAGGGATCGTAAAGAAAGAAAAGGGGGGAAAGGGGGTGTGTCAACGGCGGCCCGACCAATGGCGGGTCGCGTAGCGAGGGAAAGGGGCGGAGCGACCAGAGGGGGAGTGGAGAAGAGGAGAAAGAGCGAATCAGTCGGAGGGCTCCAGCCAAGGGGGATGTGTAATAAGGAGGAGAAGCGTTGCTAATTTTTTTTGTTTGTTTGCTTTTCCATGCATGCATAATGAGGCCGGATCAGAACACGCTGCTGCCGCTGCGTGGAGAGCACTTTTGTATTTAAAGCCTCGCGAAAGAAAACAGCTCGTCAAAAGTGTCGGCAAAGAGAGGAAGAAACGCCGGATCGCGGGAGGTCGGCGGCGAGGGGAGCCGAAGGGAGAGCTCGGGGACCCGCGGTGAGTCCGGCTGCCTCCTTTTGCTCCAACAGTGGAGGCTCAGCGCGCCTCCGGGGCTGGGGAGAAGTTCAGCGCGGCCACTCGGCATGTGAAGAGATGCGCTGAGCTCCAAGAAAGAAATTCGGCATGAGAAGGAAGGAAGCCGCCGCTCCGACTCAGCAGGGAGCCCACCACCCCACAGCTCCAGGCTTCTTTCGCCGCCTCCTCCCGGCCTCCTCATCCCGGGAGTAAGGGGCGGAGGCTGTCGGGCTGCAAAAAAGGGAGAAGGCGCCGCTTTTCTGGGCTTTTCTCAAAAAACCGTTCCCGAAGGAAGATTCCCAGGCCGCGGACGGGCGCCGGGCGGATGGATTGATGAGGGCGACCCCCATGCACACCCTCTGCAGAACTTGCCCAAACTTTTCTACTCTCGGCAGCCGCTGGGCCGCCTCTCCCTCCGCGCTCGCTTTCCGACCACGACTGCCCTGCGGCTGCCCGCGATGGTGGCAGCCTGGCGGGGAGGAGGACGATGCCTACGGACCGCGCCGCTCCCCCGACTGGCCGCCTTGGGGCTGAGGCTGCTGGTGCTGCTGCTGGGCGCCGCCTCGCCTCCGCCGGGGGTTCACGGCCGGCGCCTGATCTGCTGGCAGGCGATGCTGCAGTGCCAGGAAGAACCGGACTGCGGCTACGCTTACAGCCAGTACGCCGAGGCGTGCGCGCCGGTGCTCATGGCCGAGGGGGACGGCTTTGCCGCCTCTGCGGCGTCCTCCTCCTCCTCCAATAGGCGGCGGTGCCCGAGCCATTGCATTTCGGCGCTCATCCAGCTCAACCACACCAGGCGGGGCCCGGCGCTGGAGGACTGCGACTGCGACCAGGACGAGAAGTGCCGCGCCACCAAGCGCGCTATCGAGCCGTGCTTGCCTCGGACGAGCGGCGGAGGCGGAGGCGGCGGTGTTGGGGGAGCGGGCGGAGGCGTGATCGGCTGCACGGAGGCGCGGAGGCGCTGCGACTGGGACAGCCGGTGCAGCATGGCTCTCAACCGCTACATGATGTCCTGCGGGAAGCTCTTCAACGGCCTCCGCTGCACCCAGGAGTGCCGGGCCGTCATCAGGGACATGCTGGCCGTGCCCAAGGCGCTGCTGCTCAACGACTGCGTGTGCGACGGGCTGGAGCGGCCCATCTGTGAGTCGATCAAGGAGAACATGGCTCGCTTGTGCTTCGGGGCCGAGGCACTGGGGCCCGGCAGCAGCGGCGCCTCGGATGGCGTCTCCGACGACTACTACGAAGAGGACTACGAGGAGGAGCCCAGCCAGCCCACCAGAAATTACTTCGACTACATGGGCGCCGTCGCGGACGGCGAGGTGGCTGTCCCGAGGAACCCCAAGGGCGGCGGGACGGTCCCTGCGGCCGCCTGGGCGCTGCTCTCGCTCGCCTCCATTTTTCTGCTGCTGGTCTCCTAGCCTACCCTTGGGAGGAGAGGCTCTTGAGGGGAGCCGTTGCCGAGCTGAGAGGAAAGAAAGGTGGTGTGGCCTGTGGCGCTTGTCCCGCGTGGGGGTTTCTACTGGCCGGGCGAGGGAGGGTCTCAGACTCTCACAGGAAGGCAGAATATCTGCCAAGGAACATAGTATCTTAGGAAGAGGAATCCCCCAAAACAGGCCAGTATCCTAGAGCATCTTGCCTGTGCTTCCTAGCTTCATTGGTGGAGAAGCAGCTGGAAGCCTCAAAGTTGACCAGTCCCCTTGGCCCTGATTTGGTTTGCTGTGTGTTCCTAGTTGTGCAAAGAATTTTCCTCACAGTGGGCATTTGCATATTCTTTCCTCAGCTTCTCTCTTAAAAATGATGCCTGAAAGGGATGCTCCTGTTGTATTAAATTCCCTTTTTGAAGGAAGGGAATTACTACAATTAAAAAGCTGTGGAGTTTGTTACTAGACCCTTCCTATATTGACATTTTCTTTTAGAAGGGTTTCCAGTTGATGTTCAAAATGAATATGCTTTGGAATTCAACTGTAGGTTTTACATATATTGCACATTAGCTATTTTATGAGATCTTAAGAAATGTCTTGACTATGCATGTCAGGTGTAGATTGTGCAGTGTTTATTTTGCTGTGTGCACAACATCACCACTTGCAGCTGCCTAATTACATACAGCTGGACTTTTTCCTCAATCCTGTATGCATCCAACTAGGAAATATACAGTATGCATGACATACCTATACACGTGCACTATGCAAATCATTGCCATTTGGCAAATGACTTTAAACAACACTAAGCAGATTGTCTCTTGGTTACAGTCAACTTGAAAACAGTACATGTACCAATGGTTGCTTTTTTTCCAAGCTGTCCTCAGTGAAGTTGGGAAGATTTCCCTGCAATGCTTCCAAAAGTGCTGCTTTGCATAACAATTCAACAAGTGACTCCTACCATCCAGTTAACATCCATAGAATTCATAATTACGCTTGACTGAAGATGCAGTTTTGATTCTTTTTAATTGGATAGGTGTGCAGGCATAGACGGAAGAGGCTTCAGAGTTATTTCAAAGATTCATATATAGTAACTTTAGGAATTTTTTTGCAGAATGAAGTATAATACTGGCATGTATGTCATCAGTGATAATTGCACATATTTCAGTTTTATTTTCTTGATGCATAGCCTTGGAAGGTTTAATTAGCCTCCAGGTTTTATGGGAAGTAGTAAAGACAGATACATAAATTTCCTATATCACTGTGATGATACACAAGTTCATTCTAGATGTCTGGGATGATATGTAAGTTCATTGTTTTTCCTACAGTAATGGTTTCTTTTCTTGTTCAGGGTTTGTATTAGTTTTTGCATCAGTTAGAATTGCAATACATAAGTTCACCAGCAAATCTCTCTTGCCTCAGCCTAGGAGGGGAAAAATGCTGAACTGTTGGCTGTTGAACAATGCAACCTTTGTCTCTAAAGAGCTCTGCACTGCCATCTTCAAAAAACACTTTTTAAAGTCAATATGTAAAAATATCCTGAAAAGTTATATTGCTTCTAATCCTATCAGGGGGCTGACCTCTGGTAAATTTTATATAAAATGTATTTAAAACTGGTTTTATTACCAGCTGTTACTTGTACATAGAATTTTATAAATTGTATACTTTGGGAATAATTTATTTTTTAAGAAATTAAAAGTTTTAAATGTACCCCATCTGCAAAAAATAATACATCTGTTATTCTTTTATTGCAAAGAGGCAGATATGATTTTGTATGTTAAGGAATACAAACAAAAGTAATTCCCTAAATGAAATAATGTACAGAGCTTTTTCAAATAGGTCTAAATTTTGTATTGTTTGAGGGATTTATGAACTTTGTAGAATTGTATACATGTTTCTCTGGACTTCCTTAAACATTGTATTTTTATAGAATGTGTGAAAAGGCCCTATGTTTAAATATCTATTGATTGTGTATTTTTATGTGTAAATTAGTAAAGAGAAATTTTTAAAGAAGAATTATGGTGAAGTTGTTTTTAAACCACTCCAAATAGGACCAGAGTGGAATATAAATGGAAATAGTTGGGTATAGATTTTGTACTTCAAATTACTTACTATGAAATAAATTCATGGGACTCAGTGGCATTCCTCTGAGCAATTCGACAACTTGCCAGCTATATCTTAAGTAAGTTGGTAATGCTTCCCTTCAAAAAATATTTCCTTTGAGCAAAGATAGTAGATACAGATATGAATTATGTTAGCATGGCAACAAGTTGGTGTATGATTGGAGACAGCTATCCCAGTTATGTATTTTGCATTTCCACAGAACCAATGCTTTGTCCCAATTTTTTCACTGAAATACAAAAATTTTGTGGATGGCAATTCATAGGAAAGCCTCTTATTTGTAGATAAGCACCAAATCCATAATCAAATATAGAGTAATATATTTAGAATAATGATTGCTGAATTGAAACCACTTTGCCAACCAGCTCATCTTCTTTTCATGCAGGAGAGAGCAGATATAATGAACCATGTGGGACCAACAATGACAAGCCTGTGTCTTATACTGGCCTTAGCAGTTGTTTTGCAGCCCTCTGAAGGCTGGTTTTCTGCCAGAGCTACTGATCTACACTCAAACACCCTTAGATAAATAATTACGCTCTTAAGCTGTCTCGAGTGCTGATACACTTGACCTTGTAAATAGAAATGTTTGCAGTAAGAATAAACTCTCAGCATTTGAAAATCTTTTAAACATTAACACAAAAGAGAGAGCTTGGTCCTCAGGGGATTGAGTTTGAACTGTGCCAAGCTAGGCACTTGCTTAAAAAAAAGTTTATTTATCTTGTATCCCTGCTGTTTATTTAAAACTTCTTTTTCAATGCTGTGATTGGAAGACAAGTCAGAAGATTAAAAGCTGCAACAAATAAACCTTGACTGCTGAGGAAGAAAGATCAGCAAGAACTGTTATGTTTTCTTAGATAACATTTTTAGGTATGTGAAAACCATCAGACCTAAGAGTTGTTAGAAGCAATTAACAAAATTGTAAATTTAGTATCCACCACAATGCACTATATCATTTTTTAAAGAATATTGCTGTTTTCATTAGTTCATTGAACCTGACATTAAAAAGTTCCACTTATTCCACTGAGTTTCTAGTCTTCAGGATGAATTTAAATTCATTTCTTCAATCACAGGGAATGAGATATTTTAAAGTCAACTTTGATGTTTGATCTGAGGTAATAGCTACCCATTCTTTATACTCTTGGGGAAGAAGGTTGAACCATAGATTTTTCTCAAAGAGAAAATACATTGGGGAACAGAATTATTTCCTGGTACAGAAACTAAAAGTTCCTAGTTAGTCCTAATTTGAGAAATTCCTGTCAGAAGTAGATGCCTATACATGGCATCTGGAATGAGAATTCTAAACTTATTCTTTGCAATTTTTTAAATAAAAACCAACTGGAGTTGAGTTCCACAGAGAAAAAAAGGATCCTAATTGATGTATTGAATGTCTTCACCCCAAAATTCTCAGCAATAACCTGGTGCCTCCCAGATGTATTGGTTGCCACTCCACAATTTTTAGTCTGCATGGCTGATTCTAATGGCTGAGAATTAGTAATTGTGAAGTATAGCACATCTGGAGCTCATCAAATGGATGAGATGGTCATTCTATAGACATTGATATCTATCACAGTCCATTTCCTTGTTAGTTTCTTTGAGACATTTATAGATGATTTTATAATACTGATAATAAATAAAAATAATAGTGAAGGAAATAATAAGAAAAAATCCCTTCACTTTGCTGCTGAAGATTTGCTTTTATTAATTTCTAAGAGTTTTATTATCTTGAGCAACTGCAATTCAACACTATCCTATCCAGCAGGTGAGATTTGCCCAAAATAGGATGTGTCTCAAAGGATACTTGAGAAACAGATACAGCAATGACTTCTTTGATGTTTACAAGATTTCTGAAATATTTACAAGCTTTGACCCACCCTGACCAAAAGAGTGGGGGCAAAGAATGCTTCCTCCCTCCCACTGTGTCTCTTATTACTTTCCCCCTCCCCATTTCATGTAAAATAATCCACTGGATACCCTTGTGCCCCTTTTCTTCCCAGTTACCAGATTTGAATTCTCAGTGACAGTTTATTTGTCTTTGGAGGCACTTCAGTGACAAATGTTTAAGGGAGTGTGAGACAATGGTGGAGAATAAGAAGGCAGTTCATTGAACTGACAGTGACCATACAGTAAATAGAGGCAGATTCAAGCTTCACTGATCACCCAAGAGCACTGTGAGGCTTTTGTACACAAGCACAATGGATATAACATAAGGTCTCTGTTTATTTGTAACAATATATAAAAGTGTACGTGGGCAAGCATGGATCACCTGAAAATAAATATGCAAACAAAATGGCTGAAAGTGAAGCAAACTGTCTTAACTAACGTATTTCCAAGTTGTGAGATTAATAATAATAATTTATTAAATTTACATGCTCCCAATTCTCCATAACTCTAGGCAGCTGACAATAATCAGAGACAAAACTTTAAAAATGGAGAAGATTATTCCTTTAAAAATCACATGGAAATCACAATGTGGAATGAGAAATTTTATATTTTAGACCACTTTTGTATTATGTGTTGATAATAGTATATAGGTAACTTGAAACAGGATTTGATGATTCCCTAGAATTATGGTTCTTAAAATTCTGATTCCACTGCACCCTGTGTGAAACTGAATATCCTAATTCTTATGTTCTGTGAATGCTAAAAATATTACCCATTTTAGATGCAAATGTGGTATATTTGCATCTAGAAGTTTTCTACTGGTAATATGTAATAGCTCTGACAAAAATATGAGTATATTCATTTTAACACTATCATTCATTTTCTTCATTTCAAACAACATAAACCGCCTTAATTGGGAATTTGGGATTAAATAAAAGCCTACGTTTAATTGCATTCTAATGTTCAGCAATCTTGTAACCATGCTGGGAAAATTTCAAAAATGGGCTTTGGGCAATTTCAAGAACGTGTGTGTGTGTGTGTGTGTGTGTTTTTTGATTTAGTTGAGTTAGCACAACACTTTATTCCACACTTTATTCAATGCAGGGGAATGCTGGATAGACAGAACATTTCAATATGTCTGGTCCCTATATAGCAGAATACAGGATCAGGTAAATCATAAAGAAGCAAATAAGAGAAAATGTCTATGTATGTACATATACCACAGAAGGGAAGAAGTTAACATAAAACTTAACATTAGGCTCAGAAGAAAAGATGAAACGGTTGCATATGTGAATGCAGGCCTACTGTATTTTACTTGAGGTATTGGATGGAGCAGACAGTTGAAAAGCCTCACCCTTACAAAAGTGATGCAGTATTAGCATAAATACTTTCTAAGGCATCCATTTAATCAATTTCTCAAATAATGGAATGATCTACTACAAAATAGTGAACTGTATACACTATATTTTGGCACAAAGATGCTCATTCTCCCAGTAGTAACCAGGGACTCTAAATAAATGATTTCAACAACGTTTTATTAAAGGAGGACAAGAGCCCTCAAGCTGCATTAATCGGGGAGAAGTCGAGTGGCACTTTTGTCATGGAAATGTTAAGCACATAATAGTTCAGGCAAACAATGTGGAGCCACTTCATTCTTTCAGCCATGCTGACACCTCTTAAAGAGGAACTGCAGGGAAGGATGTGGGAAAGATTTGGTTTTTGGAGAACTTGCTTCAGCTAATATTTTTTGAGACTTACCTCCAAAAGACTTTACTAAGGGAATGGACAACCATGGAAGAGATACCATGTGATCAAATATAATATGTAGCTGATCCTTTTATTTGCATTTGCTATGGCTCCGAAGAAACAGGGAACTGACTGAAAGATTAAAAATCCATACATTTGTAGATCTGCAGACCTGGTAGAGCAAGCCTATAAATAACCTGATTTACATGCTTGAAACTAATGAAAAGTCAAGTAGACATTCACCCCCAATATGTGCAGATTTTAAAGGGAGCAGGAGAAGGAATAAGAGGCGGAGAAGAAAGAAGAAGAAACAGTGCAAATTTTTAAAAAATAAAATATGCTGATTTTTCAGGGTTGTGTCTAATTCTTGATATTCTTGAGTGAAGATGTGTGTGTGCATACACACATGTGCATATACACATACATACAATAATATAATTTTGAGAAATCTTATAGACAAAGAGTTAGATATCATGATATATCTATGATGGGTATGCTCTGAAAATTAAACAGCGGTGTCACAGGACAATACATCTGCAACAAATGAAAAAATTAAGAAAATGTATTTACTCTTGATCACGCTAAAATCTAAGAAAAAGGTAAATAACAGTAGTAAAGTCAGGAAAAAATGAAAGGAAATCTCTTTGTTACACTGGATAATAAAACTCTGTGAGACTCATTTTGATAAGCTATAATTATAACTTAGATTACTTCAAAAGCTAAGATCAATTTATTGAAGATGAGGTTAGCATTGCTTTAGTTGTGATGGTAATAAACTACATCAAACGCATAACTCTTGCTTATCTACTTTAGGGAACAACAGTAGGAAACAGACATTTTCCCTTATGCCCTATGGGAAAATATCTTTGTTGACTTCCCAAAGGCAGGTAAGTAAGTTCTGTTGGGAACAGGGGCTAAGATAAGTTGCAATACTTTGAGAATGATACTGCTTGTATTCTTAAAAGAATTCAGTAAGAGAACAGCTTTATGGACATACCTTCAATTCAGTTGATCTAGTGATCATCTATGAAAATGCAGAAGAATTCAAAATTATCACAATTCATAGAGTATAGAATATCAGTTGGAAAGGATCTTTGAGGTCTTCTAGTAAAACCCTCAATAATTAATGTGTTGTCATGTACTGTAATTCACAATACATGGGGCTACAGATGGCATGTATCGTATTTCAATGAATAAACCATGCAAGAGTGTATCATGAGATATGGTTTCTTGAAAGAAGCGGGAATACTTGGTGGCATTATATTGCTTACCTGTGCAAAGATTTAGCAGATTCACATGACTGCATGTAACCAAGAAATGTATCTTTAGATAGCAAGACTGTGACATAATGAATTTGGGATTTATTATGTCACCCACTTAGCAATATTTGTCAAAATGAGATGTTTCAACACAGAACAGAAAGGTATTTTGAAGTTAAAAATAGAAAGGACTTCTGACTTCACAAGGTAGAAAGTAGAAAGAATACTAAGAAGAAATAAATAATATTTAAAACAATTTGGAAATGGTATTGAAAACATAAAGTAAAGTAAAAAGACTGTAGAAACTTCTCTCATTTGACAAGGTGTCAAGGTGTTCTACAGACGAAGTGTAGGCATATAAACCCATGCACTATGCATTTGTTGATGGGATGACCCTTCTTATGACCATCACATGGCCAAAGTTGTAGGCTCAATTATGATCTTAGGTTGAGCACTATCTGTAATACAAATAAATAAATATGAATAAAATCCAAGCTGATTTTATGTAAAAACTCAAAAAAGTAATTCAAAGCAAAATTGCTCCAATTTTCTTTTGATTTAATCTAAGACAAACGTTTATAATTGCCATTAAATGAATGCAGCGATTGTTTAGCAATTTCATTGTACCAATCGGATGGAGGGTTTGCTGCAAACTAACAGTAAATGTTGACTATCAGCAAAAAACATTGAAAATCATGGACACATGATCACAGGATGCCACAAATGGCTGTAAAGGTAAGTTGGTTGGCAAGTGGTCCCCCTGACTATGGGAGGGAGCGTATTGTCATAACTTTGAAATCAGGTCATAAATAGCTTTTGGGACGAGGGGTCTATTCACAACTTGATTGGAAAGCTACATCGTCATAGGTCATCTACTTATCTAACTAAGATCCAAACCGAAATAAAGCAGTCATTTAAATTCACTCTTTGGATGAATACATATTATTTATTGTTTGGATTTCTTAATGTCATAAAGAAGAGGACCCAATCTTTAGGGGGGCAAAGATGTGAAACCTGCAGTAGAAAGCTACAGGGGTCAACTCTGCTTGGCTGCCCCCTTCCCCCTCTTTGGATGCTTCTTTGGTTTAGCTAAATTAAATCTAATTTATAACCCTTAATCAAAAGGCCTTATGACATCACACAATATCACTATGTTATTGTTTGAATGTTATAATGTAAATTGTATTCATGACTGTCACAATGACAGGATGTGACTGACACAAATGATATTTTTATGTCATTTGTATTATGCCATCATGACATATGTGATTTTACTTGCCTCTGTGGTATCTCATGCTTATAACACAGACTTTGTTATTCTGTTTTTCTCACTTGTAGAGGGAATTATGATAAAACATGGCACCAAACTTCAAATAAGAGGAGACAGAAAATGAACACAGCTCAGAACATGTCATTTGAGTAATACATGGCAGAGACATATTTAAAACTCCTTACAAAGAGAGGAAATGAGAGAAGTTATAGAAAAAGCAACACAAACGATCACATAGCCTGAATATTCCGTCTCTCAAAGTAAAAGCTGAAGAGGTTTTGTTAAGATTGTTGTTTTATCTTGCCTTTATTATTTTTATAAATAACTTGAGGCAGCAAACATACCTAAATTCCTTCCTCCTCCTATTTTCCCAACAACAACAACCATATGAGGCAAATTGGGCTAACAGGCCCAAAGATACCCATGCCCAGAGGTGGGTTGCTCCCAGTTTGACCCACCTGCCCGGACGCTTCTGCACATGAGCGAACCAGTAGTAAAAATAATGGAAACCACCACTGCCCATGCCTAACGCTGGAATAGAACTCATAGTTGCCTGCTTTCTAGCCTGTTTCCTTAACCACTAGATCAAACTGGCTCTCCTACTATAGCGGCCCTCAATCTTTTGGGCACCAGGGACTGGTTCCATGGAGAGAGGTTTTTCCGCGGACTGGAGGGGGTGTGGTTTCGCATGCTGCCTGTATCTCGTGGATGGGGCTTTGCTTGTTTGCGCGGCCAGGTTGCTGGCAGACCAGTACTTGTTGGGGACTCCTGTCCTACTAGACCAAATATTTAGAATTCTGGCTATCCTTTGAAAACATGATAACTGGGATAGAATGGAATATTTCAGAAACTACTGATATTTTGCACAAAATACCTCACCTTCATGTTTTTTTTTAGGTTCAAAAGTTTTATTTCTTTTAAAACAAACATTTCATCATTCCTCAATCAGTAAGACATCGGAGTACAATTTTTGGTGTGTCAAAATAATTCTAGTTTACCATCAAATTCTTGTCTAGCCTAATGTATACCCCTCCCTCCCTCCACCCTCCCCCCCAACCCCCCTCCTCCTCCCCCCCGACTTCCCAGAACCCATACACGGTATGGATTTTTAACAAACACAGTCTAAAATCTATTGAGAAAAAAGAAATAAAGAAATTAATGACATCTCTACATTGATCTTAGCTTCTTCTTGCTGAGCTAACTTTAAACAATTTAAATCATTTCTGATCTTAAGCATAAGCTAACTGGAATTTCTTGGTTCCGTATTTATTTTGTATATAGTCAATCCATTTTTTCCAGTCTCGTTTATATCTCTCATTTGAGTGATCTTTAAGATATGCCAATATTTTAGCCATCTCGGCTAAGTTTGTAACTTTCAATGTCCATTCTTGAGTTGTAGGCAGGTCTTCCTTCTTTCAGTATTATGCCACCAACAGTCTTGCTGCCGTTATTAGGTGCAGAATCAAGTTAGTCTCTACCTCACCTTCATGTTTGTGATTCCTTTGTATAACATTAGATTAGAATGCTTTTCTGGTAAAATTCACTGTTAGTACATTCAGTTATAGATACAAAAAACTGTTCCACGTAAGTCATAACTGATATGCAACCATAGTGTTATGAATGAAGTTCTCCAATTGCTGGAACAGCTATTCAAAACTAATTTGATTCATAAATAATAAAGCAATCAACAGTTATGGTTGTGTTAATTAAATGAAACATTCACACCCACTGAAGAATACTTGCTGGCTGAAATGATAGTAGATCACTAGCAAATTAAGATTTAGATTCAACTTCTGGAAAAAAAATGATGGGGAGGGAAAATTATGGATTCACCATTTATACAAACTATGGTAACCAAACCATAATAATATAAAATCTTTCTGAATATTGCAGTCCCAAATATAATATTTTTTTAAATATGATTCACTTATCATATACTCAGATTCATGAATATATTTATGCCCTGGGTTCCTTTGTTTCACATTAAAATTCTCTGAAAAAGGAGTAGAATAGTTTTCCTCAATCACCAGATTTGTAAATGCTCTAGAAAACTATAAGTAGATCTGAGTCTTGCTCAGTGAAGTATTCTGGAAATTGAAATCAAACACATCTGGAAGGCACCAGTTTGAAGAATGGAGTAGATTATTCCACATCTGGAAGCAATGATCACACATATTTATTATGGCCTTTTTGGTTCTTAAACTATGAAAAATACATGATTATTTCTGTAAAGTTTAGCCCAGGAGTTCACAACTTAGTTGACTCTTCTAGTTTGGGTTGGCAAGATAACAAAGAGTGGAGTGAAAGTGTCATGGGGCCAAAACAGAAATAAAGAAAACTGAGAAAGGATGCTAGTAAATTAAAATACAAACAACTTGCCTTGAGAGATAAGACATAGCTACCTGAGAATAAAATTATTTTATATAGTGGGAAAAATTCAGTAGTTTTTCTTTCAAAACATTAACACCAAACATGTAAAATACCTAATTTTAAAGTTGAGATTTAAACTTCTAATTGTGACACTTTCTTTTCACTGGGTGTATTAACAATAGTCAATTTTTTATTGTGTCACTATCACCTTTACAAATTACTTTGGTGTTTCCCACTGTAAAAATATTTTGCAAGTTCTAATACAGTTGGAAAGATTATGCACTGACAATAAAAAAATCCTTGATAGCCATTCTATGAAGAAAAGTGTGTATGTGTGTGTATGTGTGTGTGTGTATGTATTTAGTGTACAACCCCTGGTATGCCCAAATATGGGAGGAAGCAGACTGCTTCCATTCTCTGTCTATCAGCTCGTCACAAGAGACCATCACGACAGAAACCCAATATTTTTACTGTTGCCTTTGTTACATTTGTGTTGTATTTGTGCTAATAAATAAATAAAGGGAGACTAGTATAGATCTATTTCAAGCTATTTAGCTCTCATCAGCTAGCCATACCCTTACTGGGATTTGAACCTGTGCTGTATTACATATTAAGCAGTTGTGTTAACCATTAAGCCACCAGGTTCTCCTCTTTATCAGCTGAGCCAGGGAAGTAGGTATGTATTTAGTGTCACAAAATATATATATATATCTACGAATATATATATATATATATATATATATATATATATATATATATATATATATATATATATATATATATATATATATATATATATATATATATATATATATATATATATATATATATATATATATATTCGTAGATATTCACGGGTGTAGGTATGCTGGTCTTGTTGTAGTCGGGTCTTTTTCCATGTAAGATTTGTGTGTGTGTGTCTGTGTGTGTGTGTGTGTGTGTGTGCACTCTTTTGCTTAATTAGCATGACTTGCATGAAGGACAAGCTTAGAGTATACCTAATAATTTGATTCACCTCAAAACTTTCCAATCTCTGGTTTGTTTCACTTATCAGATTGGTTGGGGGACTGAGGCCTGAAAGTTAGAGTTTCAAAAATGCCCTGTGACTTTAAGATCATGCAATATGCCTATTAATAATTATATTATTCCTCTAGTATTGTTAAGAATAATGAAGGAATGGAACTGTTGGCCCCCAAGCTGAAGTTCTTCTGAAATGTTTTCAATTAACTCTTGGCACCAGCAGGAAAGCATCAAACTTTTCCCATGCTGAAATATGGAAAATCTGCAGGCTACTTCTCAGCAGGGGTGGAATTTCATTAAAACAAGCACATCATAATTCAGTGACTTCTGCACCCTCTTTAAATCTTTCCATTGATAAGGAGGCCAAGGTGATTGTTTATGGATTTGCAAAGAGAAATGATTTCATAAGGATCTTTTCAGAGCATTTCTTTTGCCCTGGGCTATTTGAGAGAGATCCTCTGCTGCTTGCAAATGTAAAAATAATAACGTTAGAGAGGCAGAACTGAGATAAGAAGCAGAGCCAAAGAGTTTCTCTCTGCCATAATTTTTTACTGAAGCTTTCTAGTCACTCATTCAACAGTAATTTCCTGGGGTCTTTTAAGAGCTGAAAGTCGGCTGCTTGCAATCCACATTTTTGCATGACTGATTTGGAAAGTGCATACAGCCTTGGAAAAGACAAACGACATCTTTAAGGTAACAAAACATCCATCCGTGACTGCTCAGGGACCAGATGTGGTGCACAAACTGACTCTTTATAAAGAATGAAGGGATTCGCCCCTCCTAAAAAGAGCGTGTTTTTTTAATGGAGGGGTGATGCTGCACTTCATTGTGTATGAAAAGTCTTTGTTGCAGCAGCCTCTTCTTTTGCAATCTACAGATCCATCCTTCTTTCAGTTTCAGAGTTGATCAGCGCTCCATCCACGTTCTTCTTCGTTGTAACAAAAATGGCATTCTTCTTTAATATTGCGGCTGTTTGTCACTTGGAACTTTCTTGAGGTGAAAGATGCTTTATGCCATTATCTCATTCATAGCACCCCAATGAGATAGATTGCTAATTATGCTCCCATTTTATAGATAGGAGCTGAAGCTGAACGGGGTTGACTCCAAGACCACCCAGTGAGTTGAAGGATGGGGAACATTGGGGGGAGGGGGAATTTAAAATGCCTGAGACTCACTGCTCTACTGATTTCTTAGCATCCATTGAAAGAAAGAAAGAAAGAAAGAAAGAAAGAAAGAAAGAAAGAAAGAAAGAAAGAAAGAAAGAAAAGCTAAAGTATTCCTGTGAATACTATTGAGTAGGTTTGTTATTTTTTTTTCTATAGAAAAACTTAGACTTCCTCACTGTGCAGCATCAGAAAAAAAAATACAGACATGCAAATATTAAAGAATTGGATTTCAACAGCCCGGATCAGAGGAAGGCAATGTCACAGGAGATGGCAGAGACAGAAAGCAAAAGATGGTTAGGCCATGTTTATGCCATAGTTAGATCGGGGAGGTGGGGTCAATTTGGCAACTTTAAGACTTGCGGACTTCAATTCCCAGAATTCCCCAGCCAACCATGGAATGGAATTCTGGGAGTTGAAGTCCACAGGTCGTAAAGTTGCCAAGGCTGGACACTCCTGGATTAGATGGTGCCTTCTTTTTGCATCTCAAAGTCTCCAGCCAGGCAGGGATCTGAGGCACCCATTGTGATATATTTCTTGAGCCTCAGTTTAAACATTTTAAAAAGCTTTAATATTTTCTTTGAGGTTATATAAACATGATGACGAGTATTTCTACTCCACACACACAAGGCTCCAAGTCACCTTAGTGTGGAGGGATCGGGAGTAAATCAAAAATTGGAAGCCACTTATGCCGGAGCATCAAAAATAATTTGAAACAATTGCTTTGAGAGAACTGAATCCAGGACAACTGACAGAAAGAAAGCCCACCAACAGAAAATATCTGCAATATTTTTCAGGGAGAGAAATATCAAATATTGCTGCTTTTGTAGCATCAAAATTAATCCACCAATGTTCTTAAACCATAAAGCCTGTTTAAAAAAAGTTACACTGAAACCAAAGTCTCAGTCAAAAATTCTGATTCATGTTGCATTAGCCTGATAAATCAGATTATATATTTATACAGTTATAATGAAGTGTGAGATGATGATTCAGGGTTACTTGAAAATACAAACAGCTCTCATAAATCTGATCCTGATTTACACCGTATCTCACCAAGTACTGCCATGCAACTGGCTTCAAATCCTATATTATTCAAATATAGTGATCTGATCACAGATTGCTATGAACGTCATACTGTATCTTAAATGTTTTATTATTCACCAAAGCATT
The DNA here is from genome assembly GCF_051295495.1 of Thamnophis sirtalis. Lineage (NCBI taxonomy): Eukaryota > Metazoa > Chordata > Lepidosauria > Squamata > Natricidae > Thamnophis > Thamnophis sirtalis. The sequence goes on from NW_028261385.1 coordinate 64,416,434, forward strand.
TCATCATGAAATCCGAAGGGCTAAATACTAGTACCTTCTCTATAAGAATACTGGAGTACAGGAGAAAATTCAAAACATATTGGACAAATATTAGAAACATCAGGGAAAAACCCCACTCCCATCTATTGCTCTGAAGGTAATAATTAATTATGATTGGAATAAATGAGATGAAGTCATTAATGTTAGTCAATTTCTAGCAGAATTGCTTTGCTTAGAACACTTAGTCTCCCTTCATTAAATGCTATGAGTTTTACTTTTTATCTACCTCAGATCTTTGCAATCAAATTTATCCTAATTTTTGCTGCTGCAAATAATTCCTAGTGAAGCTAAAGTCTGAGAGTAAGCTTGCCCTAACCTGTGTCCAGAAGTGCAATTAGATCCAACTTCTTCAGGGACAGTGCTGATTAAGAATTCTGGAGTTGTACTCCTAGTATATAAGTTGTACCAGATTGTGGAAGGCTGAGTTATATACTTTTAGATTCTAGATAGATAGTACAGAAAGTTAATGGGCTGGAGTAACACAAAATTTGGCTTCTTCTGTTTCTTGTCTTTGACAACCTTTTGTCACATGTGTCCTTAACAATTTCTTTGACTACTTTCTAAAATTCCACTGTTTCCCATTAGTGAAGTTCAGGACTTCAGAATAATTCTTGATACTCTCCTTGAAATTGTAGTTATGTGCTAAAGATATAACTCATGCCTTTATAATTGCAACTAAAGTGATCAGCTATCTGTAGCATATATGTCTATATTAGCATTGTCCAATATATTTGTTTAGGTAGCTGGGATGGCCTTCAAAGATTGGCTGATTCTGCTGGGGATATATATAATTTTGATGCATAGTCCTGGCATTCTTCACTCACTCCTCTTAATATCTCTTACTACAATGAGGCAGCTTAGCAGAGCATGGTGGTAGAGTAAAAAGAAAGTTGCCCTGTTGCTTCTTGTCATAATTTACATGCAAGGGTTACCATCTTATCTGCCTTTAAGAATTTATAATATGTTAAGGAACCAACAATTAGAACAGAGTACAGAACCCACACCAAAGGGCTAGACAAAGGGGGCAAAGTTTGTATATTGCTCCTTATCTATTTAACTTATGTGCAAAATAATTAATGCTGCATTAGAAAAAATGGAAAGCAGAATGAAAATTGCTTAGGGAACATTAGAAATACCAGATACAGGTATTTCAGGCTAAATTAATGACCAGCAACTCCATCACTAATATGGTCATAAAATGAAAAAAATCACATGGCCACACTAACTTACAACAGCAGTTCTGGTAGTTCTGGTTGGATTCATTAAGCTGGTTGTGGCCATTCATGAATATTTCCCACCAGCTTCCCCATTGATTTTCCTTGCCAGATAGTTGCAAATGGTGATCATGTGACCATGGGGATGCTGTAACAACTCTAACTTTGAGGACTGATTGTAAATCTCCACATTCAACACAGTTGCTGAACAAGTGGTCCCTAACTGTGGTGGGATTCAAAAGTTTCTACTACCACTTCTGTGGGCATGACTTGATGGGCGTGGCAGAGGAAGGATACTGTAAAATCATCATTTCCTCCAGATCAGCTGGGACTTGGGAGGTAGAGAATAGAAGGGGGCGGGGCCACTCAGAGTTGCTATTTACTGGTTCTCAGAACTACTCAAAATTTCAGCTACTGGTTCTCCAGAACTGATCAGAACCTGCTGAATACCACCTTTGGTCTCTAAGTGAAACTACTTGTATACTGATACTATCATTTTGATGGCTAGCAACAAGGCAGGTTTAAAATCTCTTGCTGAAGATGAAAGATGAGAACTCAATAATTGTCTGCTGCTTGACATGCTACATTAATGGGCAAAGCCAACCCAATGCAAAAAGGCAGAAAAGATGTCACAATGGTAACACACTTCTCAGCTTCAAAAATCCTAGCCTCAAAACACCCATTCTAAGGTTTGCACACCCTACTTCATTCTGTTGTGGTACTAAGGATCCAAACTAATATAATAGAATTGTCAAGCAGATGGAATCATGAGTTCAGACACATCAAATGAATTTATAGGTTTATAGAATGCTAAAGCTCTCTACAATAATCTGAGCTACTAACAGTCAAAGCAGGAATCAATGGAATTCAAGTTGGGCTGAATTTAAATTTCTTGTGGGTTCGAAGGGGCTTGAGAATGTTGACGCATGTGTCTCAGTATGGTCATCTCCAAGAGCAAGGTGCAGATATAGCTTCTTCTAGGCACAAAATTAAATTATATTAATCAGATAGCATTAAGGAATATTTGAAATGAACCAATTTGTTTGAACCAAGACATCCATCTCCTTCTTAATAGGTATTCTGCACCCATTGGGCTTTTCTTCTTAACGGAAGAAAAACCACAGGATATTATCATAGTTATTTCTAAGATTCTCTGAGTAAGAAAAGGCAAAGGTACAATAAAAACTTGTCTTAAATTCTCCAAGAGCAATACAATTTCTTTCCCATGAAAAGAAGTCAAACATCTGCGAATTACAGTGAAATGTTATTTATTTATTTATTTATGAGTGGCTTTTACAATGTCATAAAACAGCAATCTAAAAAAATTAGAAAGTTAAAACATTAAAAACATTGGACATTTAATAGTGATAGTGAACCTTTTGGGCTTGGTGTGCAATAGTACGATACAGTTCTTCTGAATTAATATAAACTAGTTTCAGAAAATGTGTAATCTGATATAAGGGAGCATACTTCGTGAGTCTTTGGAAGGGAGAACTGATTTTTAAAACTTAAATTGTCACACATGCACACACGCACATGCGCGAGCACACACACCATGTCATGGCAGTTTTTTGCAGTGCACAAGTTGCACAGCTGTTTTTGGCAACCCTGTCTTTTAGCATCAGTTGTAATACTAATTAATGATTATGTTAAATAGGTTCAATTCATCTCAAAGTTAAAAAAATAGTCCAGCAGATGTCTGACAGTTTAATAATTAGGAATGCAGTATCCATTATATTTCTATTTATTTCTAATCCAGCATCAGTATTAATTTTGAAAGTTGTTGTTTAAAAATAATATTTGTTTCACTCATTTTACTCTTCATCTCCTCTAAATGGAACTGGAAAATTTCCTGAGAAACTAGGGGAATTAAAAAAATCTCTGATTAGTTTACATGAATATTTTCAAATATTCGGCACTTCGCCATCAAATTGGTTGGCATTAAACGTAGTCAATCCTTATCAATGTACTAATATATTTATGTTTGCTGTCACTTTCCTACTCCAGACTTTCAACACAAGGCTTGGAAGTTAGGAAATTCTAAATCAAATTGTTTTTCAATCAGACCTGCCACTTTGATTTCATCACATCAAACCCTTATTGAGATCAAACCTTTGAAATAAGAAAAGATTTTTAATCCAGTTATACCAGATGGAGTCTAAATCTATAGGCCATGAGAGCTAGAGGATTAGGATTTCTCAGACCTTAGCACACATATTCTCCCTCCCTCCCTCCCTCCCTCCCTCCCTCCCTCCCTCCCTCTCTCTCTCTCACACACACACACAGATGAGTGTATTCACAGAAATACATACAAAGTTCACGTTGTTTGACAAATTGATCCATGCGTATTGTAAAGATCTAATCTTACATCATTCACAGAAAAGTATTTGGTTTCAGATGCTTCATCACTCAGTGTTTTTTAATCCACACTAGATTTTAGTTAAAGAAGAGTTTAAAGGGAGCTAATTTGTTGCACTTATTGGATTGAAAAGTTTAAACATACAAAATAGTTGCCTATAAAAATTATGTATCATAGAGCCAAAATTGGAAAAAGTCACCATTATAATAATCAGCAACATGTTTGCTTATAATATTTGGGATGCTTGTGGGTTTGTATTTTTGATCAGAGAGAAGAAGGGGGGGAGAATAGAGAGAGAGAAATAGAGAGAGAAGGTAAATATGTCTACTAAGTGGTTGGTGTTTTGCTCTGTGACCCATGAAATGGGATCAAGAAATTAGTCAAGAGCAGAAAGGCAAGTATGAGAAATAAAAGCATCAGCAAGAAAACATAAAGCCATGTTTAGTTTATGACAACTACAGCTGACTGGCCTCCAACACATTCCTCCAAAATGTGGTTCTTAATAGAGAGAGCTTGTATCTATAAACCAGGGTTTTTATTTTATTTGAAAACTAACCTTTAGTCTTCAGGTCTGCAGAGAGCCTAGGTTCTCTCTCCATTTTTGCTATTTATATCCTGTAAGTGGTAGTTTTAATAAAAAGATAGCATTGAGGACAATAATTTCTAGGACAATATAAAAAAAACAGTATAGAATGTGAGAAAAGTCTGTTCCTGCTTTCTAATAAATCTTCCCCTAGGTAGAATAAGGGGAGAGCAAAGTTTTATTTGCTTTCTGATGATGTTGTGAACACATCCATGTAATTTTTTGCTAATAATATGAAAGTGGCTTATCCTTACCTGGTTCTGGAACATTTTTTTACCATCCCAGTGTAGCATAGGCAGGTAGTCCTTGACTTAAGAACATAATTGAACCCAAAATTTATCTTGCTAAGTGACAGTTAAGTGCATTCTGCCCCATTTTACAATCTTTCTTAACAGTTGTTAAGTGAATCTGGCTTCCCCATTGACCCCTGATTGTCAGAAGCTTGCAAAAGGAGATCACAAGACCCCAGGAAACTGCAACCGTCATAAGTATGAGTCAGTTACCAAGCATTGGAATTTTGATCACGTGACTATGGAGATGCTGCAACCATCATAAGTGTGAAAAGTGGTCATAAGTCACTTTTTAGTGCCATTGTAACTTTGAATGGTCATTAAATGAACTGTTGTAAGTCGAGGACTATCTGTATTCCTTTGATTTTCTGGTAGGCTTTGTTGTGGCTTGCCAGCGGCCAGTGGAGCTGGTGGCAGACTCAGACAGTGAATTGAGGAGGAACATGGGCCAGTCATGGAGCCTGGGGAAATCTCTGAGGACTGCTCTGCGTCAGAGGCAGAGATGGGGCCAGGGACGCCCAACAGCTATCAGCTGCTTTTGGAGTCGGATATCAGTAGGGCAGAAGAACAGCTGGAGCCTGTTCCTGATGTGCGCATGCGCGGAGCTGCCAGGAGAAGGGAGCACCTAAGGAACAAGGGAGTAAAGGCACAGGTGTACGGTGAATGGCTCCCCAGATGGAATAAAGAGGAGTGAAAGGGGAGGGGAGTTTGCAGGAAACAATTAGTTCAATTCATTAGAGTGAAGATCTGTTCCTGACTTCTTGCCAAGCTGCTGTTACAACATGGCGTTTGAAAGATATCAGCCTGGCAACTCTCCAAGTTGGCAACCCTTATTGCAACCCTTTATCCTTACAACCTTTATCGCCTGATAAAGGTCTGTAGTTGTGAAATCTCATGAAAGACTGTTTGCCGGGACTTTGCTGGAGAGGAATTCCCTTTAACCTAAATAAAAGAGTTTTATCGGGACAAGGAATCTGCTTTATGCTCTTGGGAAGCCTAGGTCAGAACAGGCTTCCATCCAAACAGTTAACCAGGTTCAAACCAGATTCAGCTTTCAGCCAACATATAAACCAACATCTTGATTTCACATACAGATATATACACACCGCCAAATGTAATTAAAAGCCCAGGATCAATAGAGTCAGAGGTCTTCATTTATTTGACAATATTATCCTATTGTTTACTTGTGCATTCTCTGAAAGATTTAATTTTTAATTTTTATGAGGTTGAATGATCTTCCAGTGTAAGATTCATCTGTAAAATTGCTTATGAAGCTCTGACACCTGTGTTTTCAAAGATAAACAGGAAAGAAAACTAAACACTTCCAACTTCCCTCATTCAAAGAGGAATTAACTGCTACCACAATTTGCTCAAACTACACTCTTAGGCCTCTTTGACAAGCTAGGAGGGCATGGATCTAAAAATCAGGTTTTTGAATTAACAGTCCTGAGGTTTCTGTCCAACTCCCAACTTCTCATATTCAACAGGTTCGACTCATTCCTAGATTACCATGTAAGACTTCTACCTAGGTTTGGATAAGGCCAACATCCAATTGGAAACAAATCTGAGTGACTTTATCTGACAGATGCTGTAAAAATTCCTCTCTACTCCTTGTGTCACCCAAAAGCAGGGCTGCAGGGTGGCAATCAGCATATATAATAAGGGAATAAGAACTGGTGCTTTGGCACCCTTACCGCCATAAGGCCTTAATAACTGTTTTAACCCAAGTTTGATCAAACTCATCTTTCATTGAGTATCAGAGACACTCTAGGCATCTGTTCTCCCATTTCATCTTCTTCACACCTCCATAAACCATGGGGAGTTACAAGGTTCCACGAGAGAAGAGAGGTTGCATAGGGGTGATGATGGTGATCCAATCTAAGGCCTCAACCACCTCCTTCTTCTTCAGAGGCAACCAAGGCTTTGAATAGACCCTGCAGCACACCAACAGAGATAACCCTCAGCTCATCTGAAACACATCTGGGTTCATCAGTCACTAAGGGATGGTCCAATCTAATGGATCTATCCTCCCTATAATCAATAGTTACTCTAGAAG